>NC_089874.1:105397500-105755000 GCF_040182565.1 Anser cygnoides | reverse complement strand
TATGCACGTGGGGAGTAAATAGGGGAAAAAAAAAAAATCCTGGGAAGGATATTTGATACAACAAACCCTACAGTTGCCAGCTATTGAAGATACAAGGATTGGGCTTAAAGATTTGCAGGCTTCCACTGAATTCACTAAGGTTTGAATTTAATTCAAAATACATGATTTCTAACAAAAATATTCTAAAAAACAAACACACATGCAAAATGGTCTAAATGTTGTCTAAATCTGGTTCTTCCAGATGATGTTATGCTGTGACTGAAAATCTCGGGCCTAAGTTTTATACCTGTGACGTTAACGTGAATCAAATCTGTGATTTATTTGTTTGTTTGTTTGTTTGTTTAGAATTTTCTGTCTGTACTTCTCTGTTATCTGTTTTGGCAATCAAACAAGGAAATGCATTTTTCTTTTACATGTTCTGTGGTGCTTTATTCAGTAGGGGAAAATACACTTCTGAAATGTGTATTTCAAACTGTACACATATCAACAGAATATTTTTTAATTAGACAATATATATTCTGTGCTTGCAGTACTGGAATAGTCAATCTCAGAGGAAACAGTATCATCTCTAATCAGATCTTCACGGCAATGAGAAAAATGGCAGCTAACTCCTTCACACTTACCTGGTTAGAAACTGCATTTTCACAAACAAATGTTTCATAAAATTTAGCGAATTCTGGTGCATGATCATTAACATCAAGAACTTGGATATATACATTTGCTTCTGAAATTTTTTCAGGATTTCCTAATGGTTAAAAGAAGATGGAAATAAAAATGTATAAATTATCTGCTATATATTTTAAAGTAATATAGACAAGACGAAATATTACCTAAATTTGACAGAGTAGAAAATAGTAACTGACACTTACAGATACATTAAATACTAAATATTTTAAAATAATTCTGTTAATATATAACCTGCAATATGATTTAGCATGTGCTTTTGAAGTTAAACTTCTAATCTTAATTGCTAACATAGAAATAAGGGTGCTTTTTTGCTTTGCTGGGGTTCTGTCTATGAAATGGGTTTGTTTTTCTTCTCCAACATTATGTTAAATTACAATAGAATGTCATGATACTTCTTACAAAAGTTTGGATATGCTCACTTTTTCATTTACTAAGTTGGAAACTGATTTAAATGTAAAAAATAAAATCTGATCTGCAGAAATTAAATGAGGTTTTGTTCATGAAGAGCGTCTTACTGTGCTAGTCGTGGATATCACAATGGTTGGTCACAACTTTTAAGAAATTCTATTACAATTCCTTGATACACTTACTTACACTCCTTCACTACAGTGTACTCCTTTCATATTTTGAAATTTCGAAGTTTTTAGTGAAAATCTCACCAAAATTTACATAATTTCAAAATACTTATGCCACTGATAACCATGAATAATTATAATAGACACTGATAGTTGGTACTAGCTAAACAGAAAGTTGAGACTTCTATAAAGAACAGAGTTGGAACTTGGAAAAACAGAGTTATTCTATCCACCGGTCCCAAAAATATATTTGTAAAGAAGCCCATGTTTACCCAGACGTGTACAGCTTTACTCTTGATGGAAGTAGTAGATGAGATTACAGTTATTTTCCAAGTATTATTTGCACAACAGATTTAATACCTAGGCATTTGATACTCATGAAAGCTGTACTGTTTCTCTTAGATTAATATACTTTACTACTGTGGCTATGTAAAAGCTATGTTAATATGGCTTATATCCAAATGAAAAGGAAAATAAAGTCTGCCAATATGAGACACTTCAATTCCTGCATTTACTGCATTTACATAAGGTTATATTGCTGTAACTATCTCAGACAAGGAAAATCCAAACCTAATTATATAATTTAATGATATAAAATTATGTGTGGAATAGGCCCTAAAATCAATCAGTCAATCAAACAAACAAAACCTTACGCAATAAAAATGTTCATAAATGTCACCTTGTCCTGGTTTCAGGTGGGATAGAGTTAATTTTCTTCATAGTAGCTTATATGGTGCTGTGCTTTGGATTTAGGATGAAAATAATGTTGATACCTGTTGTGGTTTAACCCAGCTGGCAGCTAAGCACCATACAGCCATTCATTCACCCTCCCCCCTCCCTCTCTGGGATAGAAGGGAGAATCAGAAAAAAACCTGAAGCCTGTGGGTTGAGATAAAGACAGTTTATTAGGACAGAAAATAAAGGAAAATTATTATTAATAATAATAATAATAATAATAATAGCTTGTACGAAACAAGTGATGCACAATGCAATTGCTCACCACCCGCTGACTGATGCCCAGCCTATCCCTCAGCAGCCGGCCCCCCACCCCGGCCGGCCAGCCACCCCTATATATTGTTTAGCATGACGTCAGATGGTATGGAATACCCCTTTGGCCAGTTTGGGTCAGCTGTCCTGGGTCTGTCCCCTCCCAGCTCCTGATGCACCCCCAGCCTGCTCGCTGGCAGGACAGAGCGAGAAGCTGAAAAGACCATGGCTTAGTGTAAGAACTGCTCTGCAACACTTAAAACATCAGTGTGTTATCAACATTATTCTCATCCTAAATCCCAAACACAGCACCCTACCAGCTACTAGGAGGAAAATTAACTCTATCCTACTCAAAACTAGGACAATACCACACTGATGTTTTATTTATTGCAGACTAATTCTTGTACTAAGCCAAGGACTTTACTACTTCTCAAAGTGCCCTGAGAGTAAGGAGGGTGGAGTGGGGAGGGAACAACCAGGAGGTTTGGGAGGGAACACAGCCAGGACAGCTGACCCAGACTGACCAAAGGGATATTTCAAATCACATGACACCATGCTCAACATTTACATTGGACATACCCGACCTTTAGGAAGGACAGGCTAGGGAGATGAGTATGGAGTTTCACCCTCTATGTCAATGACCAGTTGGAATGTATGTGGCTCTGCCTTGGGATGGCTGAGGAGCTAAATGAGAATTTATGGGTTAGGAGTAAAGTGAGGGCAGGGACGGGTGATATTATAGTGGGGGTCTGCTACAGACCACCTGTCCAGGAAAAAAAAAATGATGAAAATTTCTAAAAACAGTTAGGAAAAGTCCCGGTCCTCCTGGGAGACTTTTTAACCACCCTGACATCTGCTGGAGGGACAACACAAAAGTGCATTAAGCAATCCAGGAGGTTCATGGAATGCATCGGTGAAAAATTCCTTCTCCATGTGATAGAGAAGGCAAAGAGGAAAGGTGTTGTGCTGGACCTTGTTCTCACCAACAAAGAGGGGCTTGTGGGGAATGTATAGGCCAAAGGTAGCCTTTGTCGCAATCACCATGAAAATGTGGAGTTCAAGTTCCTTAGGGCAGCTAGGAGGTTGCACAGTAAACTCACTAAGCCCCATCCAACCTGGCCTTAAACACTTGAAGGGATGGGGAATCCACAACTTCTCTGGGCAACCTGTACCACTGCCTCATCACATTCTAAGAATGTCTTCCTTATCCTAATCTAATTCTACCCTCTGTTAGTTTAAAGCCATTACTCCACTCCCTGACAAAAAGTCCCTCCCCAGCTTTCCTGTAGCCCCCCCTTTGGGTACTGGAAAGTTATTATAAGGTCTCCCTGGAGCCTTCTCTTCTCCTGACTGAGCAACCCAAACCCTCTCAGCCTATCTTCATAGGAGAGGTGCTTCAGTTCCTCGAGCCCCTTGTGGCCTTACTCTGGACTTGTTCTAATACATCCATGTCTTTTTTGTGCTGGGGGCCCCAGACCTGAATGCAGTACTCCAGGTGGGGTCTCACAAGAACAGAGTAGAGGGGGAAAATCACCACTCTCAGCGTGGTGGCCATGCTTCTTTTGATGCAGCCCAGGATAGAGTTGGCTCTCTGGACTGCAAGTGCACACTGCCAGCTCATGTTTAGCTTCTAGGCAACCAACACACCCAGGTCCTTCTCATCAGGGCTACTTTCAATCCATTCTCTACCCAGTCTGGGAGGAATACAGAGATGTCCAAGCAGTGAAGGATCAACTTAAGAAAGCTTAAGTCCAGATAGAATTGAATCTGTCCAAGGACATCAAGGCAAACAAGAGGTCTTCTACAAGTACCTCAATCACAAAAGAAGACTAGGGAAAATACGTGCCCTCTCTGGAAAGAAACAGAAGACTTAGTTACTCAGAACATTAAAAAGGTTGAGGTAATGAAACCTCTGCTTGAGCAAGGCAAGATGACCTGCAGGGGTTCCTTCCCACCTCAACAATTCTGTGATTCTGTAAACCATAAAACTGGGAGGAGTTAGCTGGGAAGGGGGGCGGGGGGGGGGGGGGTAGGTTTGCCATTACTCATGGATTGGCTGGGTATCACTTGGCTGGTGGTGAGCAATTGCATCGTGAATCACTTGTGTTTATTTTTTGTTTTGTTCTGTTTCCTTTCTTTTTTTTTTCTTTTTCTTTTCTTTCTTATTAAACTGCCCTTTTCTCAATACACAAGTTATACAATTTTCTTTCCAGTTTTCTCCCCTGTCCCACTAATGATAGATCTGAAAAGAAGGTGTTAGAAAGAACAAATTGTTTATAATCTGTTAGAATAATTATAAACAGTTACTGGTCATGATGTTGATTTTTTTGCTCTTGAAGTTGTTGTACTTACCCTCCAAGTTGTATTATGTAGCCTCTTATTTGCTGTATATGCTTCTTTTTTGCTGCTTATCATCTCTGTGGGCTGTTTTAAGGTTGCTTTTCATTTTATCACTGGGCTGTACTGTGTAACACTCCCTCATGAATGATAAAAGCAGTGATCACGAGCCTAACCTGATACCTACTTTCAGCATTGCTGTAACTTTGGGAACCATCTCTTGGAAACTATTAACAATTATACTTCTTACCTTTTCTCCTCAAAGATCTGATCTGTGGAGGAAGGACAAGGAATGACACCTTCCCCTTCTTCTTCACCTTCCCTTCCTTCTCCACACCAGATACAATAGCTCTTGAGAATTTTGAATTTCTTTGGGATGTTTAAACCTGTATATTCCTATTGCTATGTCTCTTGAATGAATTTCTGGTTTGGTCAAAGGTTAAACATCTATTTAAGAATATCACGCAGAGATCTGCTGGGAGACAAGCTAGTTAAGAATGGCAGGGTGTGGGAGATAGTATGGACAGGTACGTAGAACAGTGGGGACCTCCACTGTTTTGGAACTTTACCTCTGAACAAGTGAAGAATCCTAAAAACTGGTGAAGTGTTTGGAAAAATATGCTGTCACTGGCAGTTCCAGAGAGATGTAAATCACTGCAACATGCTGCAACCTGACCCATTTCTACTGAGCCATGTTCTACACTATTCAGCACCCTCAAGGGGAAGATAATGTCTCCGGATCTGATGACAAGATTGAGCTTTGAGAAGCTAGAAGGTCTTTGACTTAGTGTAAGTACTGATCAGCAACAACTAAAACATCATTGCATTACCGACAGTTTTTTCATCCTAAATCCAAAAGACAGCATCATACAAGCTACTATGAAGAAAGTTAACCCTATCGCAGCTGGAACCAGGACACACCTGAAAACAACAGAAGGAAGATCTAAAGGTACTGAATACCTCTTAGAAGTCCTTCACCTACCAGAAAATTCAATCCATGTTTAGATGGCACTAATCATCACTTAGCTCTTAGAAAGGTCTGCTTTCACCATGGTGTAACATATCTACACTAGTAGGCAAGAAGTTTTGTAGCAACAATACTATTCATACTTACCTGAATGTATTGTTGGATAAGAGACATAAGGAAGACATTTTCCAATAAATAAAATCATATTAAGATATTCTAGGAGTACTAAATATCTATTAGATTACACACGTCAATATCTCAACCTGCTCTGCCTAAAACACAAGTATGCTACTCACAAAACATTCATTATAGTTAAAATATGCCTCATGATGTGTATAAGTGTCACTGCTTCTCACTCATTCGGAAGTCCTTAAGACATTTTCTTAAAATAATCTAATGGACTTTTAAGAGAAACCTTTCTGCCTCACTTCAAATTATATGGCTTTGGGTGGTTCTTACATTGCTTTTTAAATTTATAATCCATTAGTTCCTTGGAGAAGACATTTGATTTCTTGGGACTTATGGAATCTGTGCTGATAGCTTTGAGTCTTTTGTCAAAGAAATGACAGCAAAAGCAACTACCACAGAGATAAATGGCTAGATACTCAGCAGTTTCACATTACTATTCCTCCTGTGAAATCATTAGAGCTGTGTTAATCTACCAAAGCTTATGATCTGTCAGTGTCATCTCAGAAATAGTTCTTTGGGGAATGACATTTCTCATGTTTAATCCCAATATTCACAATAATATAATAGGCAATGAAATAGTGCTTGGTTTATTTATTTTATTTTATTTACAAAAAGTAGCACACATCCCTTTTAGAAATAATACACAGAGTGCACGACTTAACCTTTTTAGTTAGGCCAGAAATGGGTGTGTAATGGACTTTGTAATTCTATTAGGAGTCAGGGAATACTTTCAGTGCCTTCAGCCATACACAAAGTGGCATGGGTAGAGCCCAGCCAGCTATCTTGGTTTATTCCTGACTTGCTTGTTCATCAGATTCGTGGATGCTGTGTTGACTTAAAGCCTACCATCAAATAAATGCTCACACAAACAGCACCTAGGTACTAGTAGGGACATTGGGACAAATCTGAAAATAAGTCTATCAACAAAAGTATATATGGCCAAAGAAGGGTGACAATTACACACTGAATTAATGATATGATCCATGACTGAAACCTTCAAAGAACTATAAGTTCTGCAGTCATGAAGTAGCTCTATAACACAATAAAAATGGACATCTGAAAAACCCTATGGACAAATGACTGTTGTCTCTTTAGGGCAAGTTTAGGTAAGACTAATAGTTAACTTTTCCACTGGAAATATAGAGAAATGAGAATCAAATTGAGCTCAAGCCAGTTGCAATCAAGGATTTTTTTTTTCATTCATTTTTAGTTCAATTGAGGGAAAGCTGAGCCAGTCATTCTAATTAAAAAATTAATAAATTGTCCAACAATCATCTTCTGAGTAATTAAATCACTGTCATGTAAATATGATGGCTTAAGGATTTTTTGCTGTCATGCATGCTTCTGTTATGACTGTTAGAATACGTCTATTTATGCTTCAGTCTTGTACTTGGTGGAAGCTGATTAAAACCAAGTAAAAACTGATCAAATAAATCTTGATTTCTCTTGAGCTGGAAAAAGTCCTATGTATAAAGTGCAATAAGGTTCAACAGGTTGCAGGTTCCCACTACTTGAGTTTAAAGTCCGGTGAATTAGATCTTCTTCTGGGTACCTTTAAACCTAGTATCTCAACTGCACGAGGACAGGATGATCCTCATCACAAGTCATGCAATAACAGGCAAATTACTGTCAATAATTTCTGATCTTTGTCATCACAGTAGAGGCAAAAGGCTTGGGTCCTGTATAAATGCTGGGGCATCAAATAAGCCCCCAGAGAGGTTGCTGCTGTAATGCAGTTTCAAGTTCTATCTCAGCTGCAATGAATAGCTACTGTGGATGAGGTCTAATGTCGTTTTGATTTGGCCTCAGTGGAGCCACAATGTCATCCGCAAAATGTCTCATAGTGTATGGTAGGACTATATTTCAAGGAATAAAATGTTACTAGTTCAAAATATAAATAATCTCAGGTATGTCCATAGCAAGGTGACCTAACTTCAATGCTTTGGAATATATTTTTATAGACAGTGACTTTATCATCACTAAAGAAATAAAGAATAAGTATAAGAATATGAAGATAATGAGGGCTCAGTCTGTCTACAATAACTTTCATTACTATGAAAGACCTGCTTTTTTCTGCTCAGGAGACACTTATTCATTTGTAACATTTAGTTCTTTCCTTTTTCATTGTTTAGCTAAACAGAAACGTCCAGACCAAAATCATCCTGCTGTGTTTCCATAGTTCTATTCAAGACATGACAAAAATATGCCAGAGATCAATTTTACCATCATCTGCCAGCTGTCCAACAACATGAAAAGTGAGATATATTTATATTAAAAAACTCCCAGAGAAGCTGAAAAGGAAGGTAATACTATCAATTTCCAAACACAAAACAAAGGCTTCAGTGAAAAAGGTTACTGAATATGTTGCATTGAACTTCTAGCAGTACTATTCTGACATATATACAGGGAATGCTTCCTTTGAGGAACTAATGAATATATGTTTAAAGTAGATTTAACAATAAATAGCATTTCACTGAGATTCAGAATTAAACTAACATGCTAAAAGTATTTAGCAAATCTGTTTGATTTATTGATTAGCCAGTTTTTTAAATTTGTATATTTTTTTCTATTTCTTCTCCTTCATAGGGATTGATGTGAAGAGTTTTTAAAAAGTATCTTAATAATCTTGTTAAACCACCTTATAAATTAGTAGTTGTTAATTTTCTAGAGCATTATCCCAGAGTTAGGGCAAGCAGGTAACCAAAAGTACAAATGGAGGCAACTGTATTTGACTTTCAAACAAAAACGACAGATGAAATCTATATAAAGGAGGTTTCAGAGATTTAATTGTCACTGAAGAGAAGTCTAACTGATTTAGGCCTTACATTCACAATTAATTTGAGCCACAGGTTTCTGACTGGTGTTAAATTAGACCCTGGCTAATTTCACACTAGTCAAAAATCTGGTGTGAAATTAACCAGGGTTTAATTTAACATAAGATCTTGCACTGCAGGAGCAATTCAGATGCTTCAGTGTAACTTGAAAGTGTTACATGCTCAATCCCATTACAATTTCCTTTTTTATTTTATTTTTTATTTTTTTATAAGGTCATCTTTTATGAAAGAGCACAGGACCTTGGAGCTCAAATACATTCTGCCTCTATTTAACTAATCATTTTAATAATGTTCCTTCATGTAGCAAGCAATAGTAGTATAATGAGAAGGAAGCATGCATTCTTCATTTAAAGTAAGGCATATTCAGAGGATAATTACAGTTTGCAGTATATAAAGCACAGTTCCTTAAATTTCTTACTCACTGGTTTCTGTGGCTGTAACAGTTATGTTGTGCCAAGAAGCAATCTCTCGGTCCAGAGGTTCAGTTGTAATGATTGTTCCATTGTGTTCATTGATGCTGAACAACCTCTTTAAATGCATGCCTTGGACAATAGAATACCTGCACAAAAAAAAAAAAAATAAAAAAAGTGAAGCAAGAGATTCCCTAATACTGAAATGTTCCTTGAAAAGCAAGGACATATAAAGCTACTGTCAGTTGAGAAAACAGAGCTGTGCATATATACATATAAATGTGTGCTGCAACAACTCAGAAGTCATGAAAAATGTACACTTATAAACATTTAAAATTCACTGCTGCCAAGATCAAAGCTCTTCTTTCTATAAAACTAAATATGTCTCAGATCTGTATTAATGTGAACTGAATCTGAAATGCATTATTCATTCTTACATCTAAGTCAGGCTCACAGCAGGTGAATGACTTCGCTGAAAAGAAACAGCAAAAGTGCCACTTGTGAAATGAATAACACTAACAGCTAAGTGGAGGTATAATGGTAAATATATTTTATCATTGCTGACATGCTCTGATACTGAGGGAATGGGCATTATAAAGAAAGAAAGACAACTATGTATAATGGAATGTCACATAGGCAGGCTACAAAATCCTAAAGTAGAAGATGATTGCAAATGAGTCCAGTGCTCCTGAGTCTTCATTTAAAACACTCTGGATGCTATGTCCATATGCAGACATGCACATGCACACATATGTACATACATACCATTCAAATTGTTAAAGTCACAGGCCAAAGATGGACTGAAAAAAGACACCAGAGATATTGGTTCAAATGGAAAGGATATTTACCAATATTTTTTCATGACATGCAAAAACAAACAAACAAACAAACAAACAAAAACAAAAAACTGTGCCACAGTTCCTAGCAGAGTCTCTGTCACAGAAGTGAAATCTGTTTTCAGGGTTTGAAAGGTTCTTACCATTCCAGTTTGGAATTCCCACATTTAATTATTCCCTCTTTTATTGTACGTCTAATTTTGTTTCATAAAGACTTTCTATCTCTTGTTGGTATTTAATATTGTTGGTATTTAAGACTAGGCATTTAAGACAAACGCGTCAGCATTTGGATGATTATCTTTTTATCTAGACTTAGCTTTTTGTCTGTTTGGAAAAACAGTAAGAGAATAAATCAAGGAACCTTCATAACACAGACTGATTTTTTGTTGTTGTTTGAGACAAACACCACTTAGAAAACTCTATTTAGGGATTTATAATTCAATCTTTTCTTATTTATTTTTTTTATATACAAATTATGTGAATATTTCTCATTCTTTGCATCCAAAGCTTGTTGGAGGTTTCTGACACTGTTTTTCTTGGATTTTTTATTTTACTTTTTTATTAATCTGATTATAGATGAATAATTTTCAGAAAATCAATGCTGGATAATTTGTTTGTTTATTTATTTATTTATTGTGGTTTTGCAGACCACAATATGTCTTTGTGTTTTTTTGTTTGTTTGGTTGGTTTGTTTGTTTGTTTAATTTAAAAACTGGAGTTCTGATTCAGCACAGCCAGATATCTATATTATGAGTACCTGCTATCATTTGTAATATCAATGGTTTCAAAATTAGATCCATGTGTAAGTTAGTCAAATAACCATATCTGTATATAAAAGTGACACGCTCTATTATAAAGCAATTCAGTGATGCAATATATGTTTCACTGTTCAGACATACTGACTTCCTAGCAAGTTCCATGAAAGTATTTCAGATTCAGAAGTCATAGATAAGCACTATGTTTACATGTTTTTGTAAACATTGGAGATGCTAGAAAATCATCCAATTAAACAGCAAAACGTGTCATTTAAACAAAAAGTTATGTATATAACCAACATAGCAAACCTAAATTTTTATACATACCTTGTATTTTTTATTCCTATTTAATCTAACCTATAACTAGCTTACTAAATAACAGTAAATTAGTAAGAAAACATAGTAAATGGCACTGCATTTACTATACTACTGAAACCCTAATTATGCTATATTCATATGTGTGTGTGTGTGTTTGATTTTGCTGTTAGGAATCTGACAAATTAATCTACACACCATAAATTATTTTGAACATCATGCATCTGTCCCTGTATCCTAGCTTCTTTAAATTGCAGAGTACAGTGAAATCAAGTAACATGAGAATTCTAAACCATGTGTTAAAAATTAATTACCTGTTTTCTCCCTTAAGAAACAGCAAAATTAATTTTCAAAATTAGAATCCTGGGGTATTCGTTTATATAATATATTTATATAATATTTCTGTGTGGTTATTGTGACAGATGTAGAGAATTGGTCAATTTTGGTCTTGCTAAGTTGAACTGATATCAGAGGAACTGTTCTGTTTCTCCCTCCTAGCAAATAGTCCATCTCTCCTTTTCTCCAGCGGTTATGGGAAACAGACTGGAACACCTCTAGGCACTTACAGCTTTGACTATGGTACCCTGGCTCTGCTGTTATGCAGAACTTCTTCCAGGCCACTGTATAATAAATTATCCCATCTCAAAGTGATCTTAAAGCTGTACAAATTTCATTTATTTAGATTTTGGGCTAGGGATCAGGATTTAACCTAGAATAACATATGTTATCACAATGAAAGCACGATTAACTGCAATCATGAGCCAAAGTAAGGAATACAAATAGTCTTTGGGGACTTCGAAAATCCCAGCTCTGATTATAATTGAGGACTATTCAGATTTTTAAGTTAGGTACCTGACTGGGCTGTCATCATTGTCTGGATCTCTTGCAGAAACAACTCCTACCAATGAGCCATTTGCAACCCCTTCAGCTATCTCCATCACATAGTTCTCCAAGTTGAAAACTGGAGGTTCATCAGCATCTTGCACACTTATTTTGACAGTAGTTGTGTCTTCAAATGGTCCTTCTTTCAGAAAACGGTCATCAATGTATCTATTTACAACTTTAACGCTAACACTGTGTCTCCTCTTGCTTTCATAATCCACTCTCTGTTAAGAAAGAAAACAAGATGTGGAATATTTCTTTTTTTACACATTTGAATTAAAAACAGATCTATAGGTGGTGTGAAATTAAAGGCAAAATAATGTTACCTTTCTTTCAAATTTTTTCTTAATAGATACTACTAACATTAAAAAAAAAACAACAACTTTAAAAACACTTTAACAATTAAATGATGCAATGTTTTATTTGCTTTCACATGTACACTGGTTTTCTTGTTACCATTAAACAACACTTCCCACAGAAGGTCATCCCTAAAACACCTTCTTCTATTAGTACTTGCATTTCCAACATAAGTGTAACTTTAGCAAACATTATTCTTGACTCTAACATAAAGAATGGGAATCAGTTAAATTCCACTTTAATTTAATCTTTCAGATTGTTAGAATGTACCCTCTAAAAGAAAAAAAAAATATCCAGAAGGCATCAAAGAGAGCTTAATAAACGCAGTTATATTATTATATTTGACTGTCATTATCCTCTGAAATTAAAAAAAAAAAAAAATTAGAAACCTTCCTGAGCTACAATTAGCAGAAATTAGAAAAAGAAATAAAATCACCACCAGCAACAACAAAAAATGTTATAACATTCAGTTCTTCAGACTCCTGGATTTCACTAGAGACTACTGAACTTTATCTCAACTGAAGACCCAGATGGCCCAAAATGCTTCCTTCTTCCTATGTGATGTCAAAATAAGTAACACAGTCCCAAATCCTCTGAAATATCTTAATTCATAAGTTAGTATATTTAGTACCTTTTTAAAGCTATGCCATTACAAAAAAAACTTGACTGCCTACCTAACATTGTAATACATTCTGGCTTCAGTTGATTTTAACAGGAGGTGTTGAAGGGCAGGAGGTATTGTGTGTACATTTTATTGATAAATATTTTACGGTTGATGCACAGAAGATATTCTCACAATGGAGTACACTTTGTTGCACAGCTAGGAATAATATTAAGATACTTTGACTGTCAGTATTGTATTTAACAGTTACGGGAATGAGGAAAAAAGTAAACAGAAAGAAAAACATGTTTCTTTTTATCCCCCTAATATTCCAGTCAAATTGCAAAGCCTGATGAAAAAACATAAAATAAATAAAATAAAAAGAATAAAAAAGAAGTGGCATTTTATAAAACATCCTTCTTATTTGAAGAGGTTCTTTCCTCTATTTAGAGATTTTTCAGAAGGCTTCTGAGGTCTCACCTTTTTTAATAAGATAATTCCTTCTTGAGTCTCATTGTCAGTAATGATGTCAAAAACATCTGAACTATCTCCTTCAATGAAATAGTTCATGGCTGCGTTCTCCCCTGTGTCGCTGTCTTCTGCCATGATTTTGCCTACAGTAGTGCCCACAGAAGCATCTTCAGAGACATTCAAATAGTATAGTCCTGAGGAAACAAATACTAACACAGCTCAGTGATCCATGGTTTATAGCTATTGAGGCTATGATGGCCTGAGGTTCTCAGAAATCAGGAGAAAGTCCCCGGCTTTTACTAGACCAATGTATCTAATCCAGCAATGGATGGACCCTAGGGGTAGGGTGACACAACCTTTCTTCCTATGAGTATTGTTCTCTCAGGCCCATTTTAGACATAAATAAAAGGCTAAGGAGAATCAACTACAGATGGGTAAGAAAAAAGCAGTGGACGGCAGCACTTTCCAAACACATTTCTTCAGTTCTTCCTACCAGCCCATCTCCCACATCAGCAACAAACTCCCTGGACAGACTGTCACATAATTCGTCAAAAGCTTACAATACCTTCCTAAATAAATAAATATTAAAAAGAGAACAAAACAAAACAACAACAAAAAAGAAGAGGAGAGGAGAGGAGAGGAGAGGAGAGGAGAGGAGAGGAGAGGAGAGGAGAGGAGAGGAGAGGAGAGGAGAGGAGAGGAGAGGAGAGGAGAGGAGAGGAGAGGAGAGGAGAGGAGGGAGAGGAGAGGAGGAGAGGAGAGGAGAGGAGAGGAGAGGAGAGGAGAGGAGAGGAGAGGAGAGGAGAGGAGAGGAGAGGAGAGGAGAGGAGAGGAGAGGAGAGGAGAGGAGAGGAGAGGAGAGGAGAGGAGAGGAGAGGAGAGGAGAGGAGAGGAGAGGAGAGGAGAGGAGAGGAGAGGAGAGGAGAGGAGAGGAGAGGAGAGGAGAGGAGAGGAGAGGAGAGGAGAGGAGAGGAGAGGAGAGGAGAGGAGAGGAGAGGAGAGGAGAGGAGAGGAGAGGAGAGGAGAGGAGAGGAGAGGAGAGGAGAGGAGAGGAGAGGAGAGGAGAGGAGAGGAGAGGAGAGGAGAGGAGAGGAGAGGAGAGGAGAGGAGGAGTTGTATCCTATTGCTGAGGGCAAAATATATGTATAGCAATTTAGTAAGACATTTATCTCCAAAGCCTCATGATAAAAACAGAAGGCCTGAGGTCCTTTGATAGTGGTGGGTTTTCTGTTCCATTCAGGTTTTTTATCTTTATTTTTTGTTTGCTGAAAACAAAGCACAGACATGTTCAGAAAAAAAAAAATAGTAATAATAAAAAAAAATATCATTGAACTTAACAGAGCTACAGTAGATCTAAGTCGCCTAAAGTCTTCAACTACTGTAAGAAGCTTATACGCACTCTCTTCAAATTTAGGTGGATTGTCATTCATGTCAGAGAGATTGATGGTAACTGTAGCTGTTGCTGAAAATGCCCCAGCTTGTCCAACCATATCTTTGGCTTGGATGATGACCAAATACTGATCTTTTGTTTCTCTATCCATTTGGGAAGCCATTCTGATGACCCCTGAAAATAAAAAGCAATTTTTTATACCCCTGACATATAATAGTCATGTTTTTTTCCCAATATCTGACTATATAGTATGGGTATAAAATGGAACATTGGTCAGAGTTGTGGATTTACAGTCTACACTATGCACGGCACACCTGTCCTAATGCTGGAAATTAATACTCATGGGAACATCTACACTGTGCTACAGATTCATTCTTTGAGTTACAGGGAGCAGAACACACCATATACCTCTTCTACTACATGTAATCATCCTACTTCCCCAGAAATTGAGATTTTGAAGAGATGTCACATACCTGTGGTTTCTCCAACTACATAGAGGTAGAAATGGTCACATAGTGAGTCTTAGAGCTGCTAAGTCAAAAGTGTGTCTCTCTGGGTCCACTTGTTGGATAGGGTACTCAGAATCTAACTCTTTTCTTTAGCAAGATAATTTGCTAACTAAATTTTTCCTTCTCTAAAAAGAGTGTAATCTCAGCTTCCCTTGGGATAGAAAGTAATGATTTATTTATTTATTTGTTTAAATCTAGGAGTTATGCAAAAATGTAAAAATATACGGTGATATCAGCTGATATTTTTGCTGAAATGAAGAAAGAAATATTTGCTTGCATCTACTTTATGTTAGTTTACGATTTATTTATTTATTTTTCAGGTGACAAGATCATTCTGTAGTACCTGTCTTTGGCTCCACAGAGAAATAAGGCTGACCCTGAATGAGACTGTAAATCAGACGGGCACTATTCCCATAAGAAGGATCATCACCATCAGTAGCTGTTACCTGTGCAACTGAAGTACCTCAAAGAAAAAAATAAAATGGATTATATTTATTCAATGTCTACAAACACATATTGAAGTTACTTATTGCATTTCTCTGGAATTATCTACAGGGCTATTTTAAACTGTTGCTTATGCCTCTCGTCCTCTCATTCTTTTCTATTGTTTCTCTTCAGTGTTTTTCATCTTGTATAAATTATTTCATAATTACACAGCACAAGCTCTTTAATGACATTTTAATACATCAGTTATATTATCAAGCCCTCCTGAAAATTTGCAGTAAATGGCACCTTCTAAAATCCATCATCAGAAACAGAAAATATTTCATCAGCAACTATTTTGACGCATTCAGATTTTCAATTAAAATGACATAACATACAACTTTTCAGCACTGTCTATATATTGCTTAAAATTGTACATCTTATGCATTTTCCCCTAATTTTTGGCATGTAAATGAAGCAGAACAAGTTGTTTCACCTCCCCTTGAATATTCTGCTAAGTATTTTATGGAACTTTTCTTTAGGAATAAGAAAAGAAGTGACTTTGTCACCAGCAGGCTCACTACCTGACTGAAAGAAATTACTTGTTAGCAAGCAAAGCAGCCAAGAAGTATGACAAGGCTCTGATAATGTTTTATATTTTTGAGTCTTTAATGAGCCTTTTCCATGGCAGAATGCACAACAGAATCAATCTGCAGAGCTTGATTTCATCTCTAACTGAAAGCTGGCTATATCCTATAAAAAAGATTGGCAGAAAATTCATGGTACTATTATTGATGATTATCCTTTGAAAGGTATTATTTACTGTAGCATAATTTCATAAGGTAAACTTTATTTTTGTCTCTTTTTTTTTTTTTCCTTACCTAGGTTCTGCACAACAAAAATATCACTTTCTGTGAGAAAAAGCAGGAAATCAATCTACTTTTTTAAAAAATCTGGCATTTGTTCATGTTTGCACCTGCTTAGAGATGTAATATATACTAATATATATTACATATATTAAAAATCTATGTATAGTTATGCTGGAGGAGAAAAGAAATGATGGAGTTAAAGGAATTAGATCTGAATCTTTTTATGGTCAAACTACAAGTCAATAATTATTACCAGAAAAACAAATACATTATTTGTTGAGGCATATGTACTTCAGAAATAACAATATTCTTTATCAAGGGCAAAAGATAATGAAAACACTTGGCTACACTGCTACTAAGTCCACATCAGCTGCAATCTATAGAAAATTGTTCTGTATTAACTAATACTGAAAATTCAACCTTTAAGGCATTCTAGCATGACTATAATGCACTTGTTTAAAAACAAATTGAGTGAGTGCTAGAAAGGAACTGATCACTGTGGATAATACAATATCCAGCCTGTTATAAATGCAGTTTTCTAATAAAGAAACCCAAGCAAGGTACCAACAACCATGTTCAGAAATGGACTTGTTTACAGCACCATATTTAACAAGATAGAACAACAACAACAGAATGAAGGACTGCAAGGTTATTGTTACAGCTCCTTGAGTCTCAAACATTTAAAGACAGATTCATTTTCTACTGTTTCTGTCCATTAGAAAGAAATGTTGAAACTAAAATGGCATGTGGTGCTTCTCTAGGCCCCAGAATACTTTTTTTTTTTTTTTTGCTTGCTTGTTAACTCTTCGATAGTATCACAGAAGGGAGAAGGATGGAATTTGCCCAGGTGGGCTCAGGGAGAAGCAGCATAATGGAAAGATGAAGCTGGCAAGGGACAAATATTTCATGATCAGTGTATGAGCTTCTAAATTAAATATGGACTGTGAAGGGAGCAGAAGAAAAATATTGCCGAGATTTGGAAAACTTTTTTTTTTTTTTCTCCATTTTTTAGTCTTTCACTTTCACTGCCATGAAACCTCTATTTCTTTGTACATTTAACCCATATCAAAAAAAAAAGCAAACCATTTGCCAAATGGAACTATGTTTTTACCTAGACATTTGTGTTTGAATGATAAAAATTAAAGCAGTAATATTAATGTACCCAATAACTCTGAATAGAAAGTTCAGCCATTTTTTTAATTCCATGGCTGGGAAGAGAAAAATTGACCACATAAAAAAAATATATATATTTTTTTTTGAACAAACAAATAAGCAAGACCACCTCTCGAAATTCCAGCCATTATATAATGACAGCAATTATATAATTGACAGCCTAACTACAATATAGTTTCACATAATTTATGTGAAAACTGCTATAATGTCAGAGACAAATTAACTAAATCTACCTGTGAGCTTTTGAACATGCATTTTCTGAATATGAGTCTGTGTGACACTGATATAAAGTTTAGCCCCAAATATGTGTTGTACGTCTACATAAATGTCTTAAGCTGCGTAGTAAACATATTTACACATTCTGTGCTTTTCATTAGGTTCTATTTAAAGCAAATTACTTTTTTTTTTTTTTTTTTTTCTGATTGCTATATAGGATTTACTTTACACTCCTTTAGTGTTGGTTTTACCTTTTTTGGTCAAAATATTAATTGTGTCACTTATATATTGCAACCCATTAGGTAAACTAGAAGGCCATTGTATAAAAAATAGTTACTCATTTTTCTAACTAGAGCTTGAAATCTACTAAAACAGCAAGTACTGATATATTACAGCATCTGACTCAACCATTCCATCAGATATACTGCATTTGTACACTTTAAACAGCTATATGGGAGGCACTTAATGTAAAACTGTACAGAATGCCTGAGGGAAAACTGCAGTTCTGTACTCTTAGAAGAGTCCATTTGCTGACACACTTTTCATTCACTGTGACACTTGCATTTAAAATCCTAATAAAATTTAGTACTGAAAATAAAAGAGAGCTAAGAAAGAAATAAAATATATTCTAATTTGTTGTCACATTAGTATACATATAGATATTTGTACCTAATTTTAGCCAAATTATCTATGCCTGTTTTCTGTTTTTCTGTGGTTCTCTGAGGCAAGTAATACATGACCAGCTGTGAATTATTCTCTCTTTGCTTTATTAGTTCCAGACAAAAAGCTCAGTAACTGTGAACTGCTTTTCCAAGCATGGACCATGCTTCCTGAGCAAGTTTTTTCATAAGAAAATTTCTACAAGATCCCAGGTCCAATATAATTGAGCTGAAATGCCATTAGAAAGCTCTGAAATGGAGCAAAGACCAAGACTCTCTATTGCACTACACTATTTAAAGTAATTCCAGACTATGTCCTTACTATGCAGAAAGAGATTCTGTTTTACTGGGAGAAAAGCACTGCAATTTTGATTGGTTACTGTTCCTGTCCATTGGGAAGTTAGAAATTTCCTTCTAAGGATTAATGCTTTAAGATATACATCAAATGAGCTTTCACCTCAGAAGTGCAGTACTTGGAGAGGCAGGGTAAGCAAGCTGTGAGAGGACTGCATGGTGTGGCTCAGCTGTTTCACGTACTGAAGCTATTAGGGTGTATACCAGTATATACCATTCCATTTATACTCTATATGTCTGAAATACACTTTAGTATGCCAGTGTCTTGGTTTAACATGGGTAGGTAGCTGAGCACCATACAGATGCTCTCTCATGCCCCATCCCCAACAGAACAGGAGGAGAAAATATGATGAAAGAAAAGGCTGACATAAGGACAGGGAGATCACTCACCTACCACCACAGACAAAACAAACTTGGCACAAGGGAAATTAATGTAATTTATTACCTATATACAAAGTACATATAGCAGTCTAGAGCAATGAGAACTAAAAGCAAACTAAAAACACCTTCCACGATATCCACTGTCTTCTATGTCCTCTTCTCGGGATGCAAAGGGGAATGGGGAATGGGGATTGTGGTCAGTCCATAATGCCTTGTCGCTGCTGCTTCCCCTTCCTCTGCTCCAGTATGGGATCTGTCCCACAGGATACAGTCCTTTCACCTGCTCTCCACTGGAAGCTCTCCATGGGCCGCAGCCTCCTCCAGGCCACCTCCACCTGCTCCACCGGGGGCTCCTCCACGGGCTGCAGCGTGGAGATCTGCTCCGTGTGGGACCCATGGGCTGCAGGGGGACAGCCTGCTCCACCAGGGGCCTCTCCACAGGCCGCAGGGGAACTGCTGCTGCGTGCCTGGAGCACCTCCTGCCCTCCTGCTGCACTGACCTTGGGGTCTGTAGGGTTGTTCCTTTCTACATTTTTTCACTCTCTGCCATATGCTGCTGGACAGCAGATTTTTCCTTTCTTAAATCTGATCTCACAGAGGCACAACTAGAATTGCTGACTGGCTCAGCTTTGCCAGCAACAGGTCCCTCTTGGAGCTGGATGTAACTGGTTCTTATCTAACCTATCTATCTAAGTTTCTGGAACCTTCCCACAGAGGCCACCTCTGTAGCCTCCCTGCTACTAAAACCTTGCCTCATACACCCAGTACAGCCTGTTGTGTACTAGTATCTACACAGAAGTAGATGAAAAGTAATCTCTAAAATAACAAAAGCATTAGTGCTAGAGAAGCCAAACATACGAGTGTAGAAAATATTTGAAGATCCATAGGACCATCCTAAATTCATGTTATATAATGGTTAATTGCAAGTCTATGAGTTTACTATCTCAAGAAGTCTGTGTCTAAGAGGGGAAGCACACAAAGATGTTGTTTTATTTTTTTACACATTCTGACAAATTGGGAGAACAGTGTTACTTCTGATTTTCATATTTTAGTGGGATCTTTTTATTAAAATAGTAATAATAATAAAAGTTTAATCAATCATGTTGAAGTGATGTAGCACTTTAGGAATTTAAAGATACCGTAGATGATAGGAGATTTGATAAAGACTGCTGAACCTTCTATTTTTAGATTGTCAGTTATAGGCAGCTCAAGTCAGTACAGATTGAAGCCTCTCGTCTGTCAACTGCTTATTGGTGAACTGAGGTGAGAAACAGGTATATGGAAAGAGAATGTTACTGTTGCTTTGATCCGTAAGTACTACCCTAACTGACTTCTTTTTATTTTTTTTTTTTCCTATACAATCATCCTCTCATCATTAAGACAGGAACTTGTCATTAAGACAGGAAGATAAAATAGAAGGATTTCAGAATTCTTGATATAGTTCTGTGAAAGGTTATAGATTTGGGTGAGTGTAAATTGAGCCATATTATATTATCAGCTATTTAAAATTGATTTTTTATAAGAGCTCTAGTGTCTTATCAATAATAGTGAATCACATGGGGAAAAAGAAAAGGCATTATCAAAGACCCAGATCTGTGTAATCCCAGATAAAAATATCCAGATAATTCTAAACAATAAACTGTTCTATATTATTGTGGACACTTATTATATTATTATATTTATATATTATATATATAATAATATAAATCTATAAATATTATATTATATTAATTATATTATATTATTATATCTATATTATTGTATCTATATTATTATATCCATATTGTTGAAGTAACAAAGCAAACTTTGCTTCATATTTGTCGTACTAAGTTTCCAGGTACATAGTCCAGGTCTTCTTTTTATGTATAGATACGTGGAAGAAGTGGTGCAGAGGTTAAGTCATCACTTTTGATAGGAAAATTCTTGTGCAATTTTTGTGCTTATGAAACTGAAAGACTTTTATTGCCCACCATCTAATCCAAACAAAGAGAAGCTTTCCAATGGGGAAAGGGGCTTGGCTGTGTAAATAGGTAGGCATCATACAAGATATGAGGATGGTCATCACATCAGCCTGCTTCATTCCTGTTCTGAACCCATTACTTACAGGAAGGAAACTATCCCTATATTTGTGGGGAAATCATGAGTGCTTGTCATGTGAATTTGACTCTTCTCCAGTTACAGTACAGTATAATTTATACTAGATAGGGCATAATAAAAGCCTATTGTTTAATTATTAAGTGGAATCAGAGGAGACTGAAGGAGGCTGTTGAGTGCTGTTCAGCCAAGCTTATTTGTGCGCTTAAAGAGTCAACTTAGGTTAGAGGCCTTTAAAATTTAAGTGCATGCTACTTTTCTTTCACCGTAGTAGAAGTCTGAAGAGCTGACAGGTTATAATAATAATAATACATTGAACAATTTTCTAGAGACTAGGGTGCTATACTGATTGAAAAAGCAGTGAATTCTGTCTGCCTAAAATCTCATTTGCAGTACCAGCTGGTTACAGTAGTCTATCTATTCTGAAGTGTGATGCTGTATTTTTAAACAAGTACCTATTTCAAAGCTATGCCACTGAAGGAAAAGACAGGTTTCTATATTCAATACAAGCATGAATCCAGAATCTGTAAAAGGACTCTGATACATGTAAGACTTTGGTTTATGGCACGTCATACCTTCAGGTGACATCTCTGGAACAGTAGCCACATAAGGTCCATCCAAGAACTGTGGTTCGTGATCATTGATATCTCGAACCTTGATAATAAATTCTGATTCAGGTTCAACAGGAAGACGAGTGTTCCTGTTAAGTGCCTGTGCTCTTAGAATATAGAAGGGTTTCTCTTCTCGATCCACCTTTTGTATCGCATAAATTTTGCCATTATATTCATCAATGATAAAAATGCTTCCAGCTCCTTCCCCAGTCAAAATGTATTGTAAGTTGCCATCCTGTTTGTCTAAATCTGATTTCAGCTGTAAGTGAAAAAAACAGAAGTGAAAGGAATTAATGTTAAATACATACTTTAGATCATTGGTTTATCAGCTGCCACAAGCTTCTGCTGAAAACAGGGCAAAGGACCTTAAAACATTATCTAAATTCTTTATTATTATAAATGATAAGTGTACTTTATAAGTTTTATATATACATATATTGTTTTTATATTCAGCAATACCAGGTGTGAATGTGAGAGTGGTGTTCCAATTCTGTTGAAATATTAAAGAGATGAAAAGCTGTTCTGTGGTATAAATCTATATTATTTATTCTGAAATAAATTGACATATTTTGTAATTCCTTCCTGGAAGATCTACATCCTCTGTTATTTTGCTAAGATGAGCTTTACGATGATGATTCCTCTGATGAAGCTGAGCCCTGGAGACCACTGTGGTTCAGCTGCATTTGTTCATGTCAACATAATTGTTCTGTTAATGCTAATGATATGCAACATCACTTTTGCGATAGCAGTAACTGAACCTTTTAATGTGCCAGTAATCTACATTTGAGTTTTTTTGCGAACATCAACTTCCATCATATTATTTCTCTGACGTTTATTTATTTATTTATTTCGTGCTTAGACAAAATATTTAAGGACCTGGATAAAAATTTAAATACTCAATTAAAAAAATAAATAAATATGTATCCACCTTGCTTATTCTACTAAGTGGAGTGCTTTAAACGTAAGCGATATGTTTATGTGTTTACTTAAATAACTCTCCTGTTTTGTTTCATTCTTATTGACCCATTCTTATTGACCCCCTTATTGATCAGTGTAGAATATGAGGTCACATACTGAGAAAGAATTAACTATGTCACATTTCTCTATTATATTCACTCAAAATATTTTGTGACAGATGCTGAAGTTGAAAAACAAATCATTTTAGCTTTTCCTTGGAACAATGACTGGTTATTTTGAATTGTTTAATTTTTTGTATGCATCAACTGGATAGTTTATTCAAAATGAGGTTGGGACATTGCTCTGAGATATGAGGAACACAGTTTTGAGTTCTTGCATTGAATCCTGCCAAAGTACTCAAGTCCTAAATTATGCAGTGATAATTTCCCTTTCAAACACAAGATAAATAATTTTCAGTGTTATGGTGTTTAAACTCTCTAAAATATAAACAACTTAAAGCCAAAAGCTTTCAACATATGTAATTTTGTTTGAAACATGGGGCAAGTTCACCTTTATAGGGTGAACCTAGAGGGCAGGACCCCTTTATGAGTGGTTTGGTCCCATTCGTTTAAATATCATCCAAGAATGACAGCTGGCTAGGGGGCACCACAGATTCTTTTTTAGAAACCATAAATCATAGTTTCCTTGTCATGAACACCAGGACATGGGAAAGGTAATGAATATCTAGATCTTTACCTTAAGATATGGTTGAGATACGATCACAGATTGTATCAAACCCCTAGAGACTGAAAGCCTGGAAGCCTGACTGGGACTGGGTGTTTAGACATAACCTAGGATGAACCATTTTGCTTAGTATAATTATGTCCAACATATTTTCATGACATTAACGATTATAAATGAGAGGTCTCTAATAAATGACATATGCTGGGAAAGTATACAGAAGGTTCTCAGCTTGTGTATTTTGTTTGTTTGTTTTATAATAGATAATATAGTAAGTGGCCTTTTCTTTGTAAATGGGAACTGGGACAAGAAGTTATGCATTGTCTTCATCTATCTTACACTGCAGTACTGATGGACACATCTTTTTCTCAAACATGGTAATGGAAAAGAATTCATGAGTCTATGTTAAATGAAATTTGAAGATTAAGCTCTGAATCTAACTGCAGATAAGCAGAAGCCTTGTGATAAGGCTTAGTGACTAACAGAGACTGTCTACCTGTGTCATTGTTGATGGAGTTTCCTCCTGGACCTTATTTACTATAAAGTTGATCATAGAATGTCAATTTACTTATTGAAAACAGAGCATATTGTACTTCACAGAAAGCCACAAGTAAATGTGTCTGATTTAGACAGTGGTTAGACTGCACTAAATGAACAATAATCCTCAATTAAAATTACCCATAGTTTACCTGTGAGAAATAGAAACACAAGATTAAGAAAGTTATCTACAGCAGCATGAAAATGTATGGCATTTATGACATTTTTTTTATGGGAAACAATGCTTTCCAGATATGGGAAAAGTAATAATGATTATTTTTTTTTTAAATGACTATGTCTGTACTTGTTCTTTTAGAAGTAAGACATCACACTTCCATAGCAGTTACTTTGAAGGGGTTGCAAAAAAGTAATTAATGAATTTTGAGCACCTCACCCTTTGGGCCCAATTAAATTTTAGTGCTAGTTAATTAGCAGTTAAACTTATTTTGGTTCATTCATCTAGAAAGTGCCTTAAAGAAAAGAAAACTAGATCTCAAGATAACAATTACTTCTAGCTTACAAAAATAAATAAAAATAATAAATAATAATAATAATAGTAAGTAGAAAGAGAAAATAAGGAGTAGATAAAGTCTCATTACGACAATTATCTTAAAGCACATTTTTAAAGGAGGGTGAAAAATAATTGCTCGTTGTGCTAAAGCTACGTTAATCTAATGAACCATGTAGATTCCTGTAGTTTCTCAGTGGTAAAAGGATTTAGTATTAATCTGCTTCATTAAAAATTAATGAGGGGTAAATCAGCTGCTACTTAGTGTAATAGAAAATCATGCTAAATACTGTTTGTAAACTGCACTCACTATGGCTTCTTTGATGAAGTGCCAAAAATAGCACAAGCAAGTTGCCAAATGTTGATAAATGAGTCCTTAACTTTCATTTAGAAGACAGAAAAATTTCAGCTTGGTACCTTCAGCTACTCTGCACAGATTTAGTTTTAGTAACAGGATGCGAGTGGTGTTTCCTTGACAGTGGAGCCATGACCTTTAGCCCAGGGAGTTCTCTGACCCTAAATCAGGTTGCAGTAAAGTTGAGATGTTGTGCTGCCTGATTACAGCTACCTCAGCACTTTTTGTATCTTTCTTGATATTTCCAGGTCAATGAGGATGGTTGATCTTCCAAGTCAAGGCAGTAAGATGATAATCAGCACTTTAAATCTAACCTTGCACTATCCTTGCATCATGACTTACCATACCTGTCCAACATACACAGGCATCCTTGAGGTCTGTTCCTCAGTTACAAAAAGCGGCTCCCATATCCAGGCACGCTTTACTCTTCGAACTGTTGTGAAAAACTGATCTGTGTTTTGGGCACTGTGGTTCTGTGTGGTTGGAGAGCAAAGCCAAAGCTGAACCACTGTCAGCATGAGACATAGCAAAGTGGAACAATTCATGCTGAAGCCTCTCTTCAATCAATTTTCATCTGTCAAAGAGGAGAAGAAAAAAAAATAAATACCTTAGACAAAGTTTCACAAAGGCATCACTTTTGTCTTCTTTTGTCTTCTTACTTTTACTTATATATTCTGTGCAAATGTAAGAGCTGATTTGCAATGTTAAAACCTCTTCCTAAAAGGAAAGAGTTGAAACAAAGTCTGTTTCTGATTAAAATTGAGATACTTTTAGAGACTCTGGCATGAAAGTCAAATGTTTAACTTGCCTTTATGAATATCCTACACAGGGACTTTTTATGCAAAAAAAGGAAAATCATCCTCCAATTAATTCATCTTCAAATTAAGCTGGGTAATTGCATTGTGTAGCCTAGGAATAATTTGATTGGGATAATTGTATGTTTCTACTTAGACAGGGCTCATTTTGAGCAGCAGTTACAGAACTGCCTGAAGGGTGCACGACTACCCTCAGTGGCCATGATGACTGACAACTGAAACAGAGCGGTGCCAGAGCTGTTTTTTTTTTTTTTTTTAACCTCTTCTTTCCTCTTTCCGAAGTCAGCAAAACACCAACAAAAATGCCAAAGGAACTAGGGTACCATGTAGAAAAGCATGTCTTTGCACAAACTATATGCTATTATGTTCTTTCCTGTGATTTTTGGCACAATAAATAAAACTGAATTTTAAATAAAGTGCAATTGTCAGTTGATAATCGCCATCTTCTAAGAGGCAAAGAGGAGAATTCTGAAAACCCTTGCCACACATTTACTTCTGAAAACCTTACTTGGCAATGGATCTAGAAATTTTCTTCAAGTCTTTAGCCAGGAAGAATAGCATTTTCTATGCAAGAACAAAGTTTGGTTTATGAATTTATCTCATGGCAGTCAGTTTGTACAACACACTGGAAATATACACATACATTTATATATATATATATGGCTGCTTTTAATTTAGGCCTGAAAAATCCATAAACCGTTTATCTATTCAGGATAAAATACAAATTTATATGTCTTTTAAAATCACGGTTTAATAATAGAGCTATCAACACCTGTCTTTTGCAAAGGAAAATATTGTAATTGCTTAAAATAACAGAGATATCATGTAGACATTTATTCCTTTCCTTCCAGATTTGATATGATGTTAAACTTAATTCTGTTAAAATGTAATCTGTGTCTATATGATTACTGAGAAAAAGATAAAGGAGTTTTAACAGTAAGACATATAGAATTGTAGAAGTTAGAATGTTGGTTCCAGTTCTGTATACATTTTGTTATTCAACTTCAAATGCTATAACAGTGCAAGATGAGATTTGAATGGAGGGGGTGTGACTTGTGTACTCTCTTGTTTCAGTTTGCTGTGGAAAATTACTAATTATCCTAAGTCTGTAAGATGTCCTGATGGACACCGAGTTGAAAACGAGTCATCAATGTGCCCTGGCCACTAAGAAGGCTAATGATTTTCTAGGCTACATTAGGCAAAGTATCTCAGCAGGTCAAGAGAGGCGATCTTTCCCCTCTACTCAGCATCTCTGACATATTGTAGAAAAATAAATATTTTCAAATTTTGAGATGTTGCACACTATTTGTTATGTGTATAGTGTGACTTTTAATTGAAAATACAGATGCTGAGCAAATTATTAAAAAACAAACAAAAAAACATAAAGCTATGTAAGGAAATTCAGAGTTGTATGTCTTTCTGTTTTTCCCTTCTCTGCTACATCAAACATATTCAATTTGCCATTACTTTCAAGACATTTCAGAGCACATTTACTTGAGCATCTTCCTACTCATCTGGCATTTAGACACTGCCTCCAGCTTTTGGCCAGCATAAGTTGCCATTCTTTATAAACCCAATAGCTGCAAACAATTGCCTTCTTTCTATTCTCCAAACTTCAACTCACTCTCAGAAGTAACTCTTACAAAATAACCAGAAACTAATTTCTGATTTCTTATCTTTCTTTAAAACAACAGCAATAACAACAACAAACAGTATTACCTACTTAAAGGAAAAAAAGAGTTCACAGTTTTTAAGGCAGTTCTGTGCTGAGACTGCTGCCTATCACAGTGACTAGTGTTGTCTGGTACTCATCTGTCTTCCCCTCTCAGTTGTTTCTTGTATTCCCCTAATTGTAAGGTTATTGTAAATGAAATGACCTTGTAGTCTGTGTTATAGCTATAATATGTAGCAGAATGGAGGATTAGTAAAAGAACAGAGCTTTTAGGTAATATAATAATATGAAAAAAATAGACAAATTCTTAATAGAATAATCCCTCATTAAAAAGAAGACAAATGTATTTTCATAGATGAACAAATGAGCTCTCACTAATAATTTCCCAAGGGAGTACGAGAAATCGGGACCATATTTCTGCTCCTGTCCTATTCTTCAGGAAGTAGTACATCTTCACTCTCTCTCACTTGTGTTGGATTAGACTGGTTTAATAAAGACTGATATTGAGAACAGAGCAATGACAATATCAATTGTGGTTGTGATAAGTAGGCTACAGTTTTATATCCAGTGAAACCCATGATTTTCCTCTACACTAGGGACAGATTTACCTCTTGGTACAAAGTGGTGGAGTACTTTGGTTTGTTCTAGTATTGTCCCCAGATGAAATCCTGACACCATTTGAAACTCGATATTAGCTTTAGATGTCCTGGTAGTCTGACTTGGTTTTGTATTCCCAATGTCATAATAACAGTAATTTATTATGAATTATGACCAGGTCATTGCATTACAAAATAATACCTTTTACTGCCTAACATTTCAAGAACAATAATAGGAAGAGGAAAAGGTTCTAAATATCCACCCTCTGGGATATCATGAAGTAATTTGTGTGCTGATGGAAAAAATAAGAGTGAAATAACAGCCTTCTAAAATATTAATATATATAGAATGAGAGATAATGAGGATAATTACTGTTAGCTGAAGAATAAGGACAAAACAGCTTAATTTTTTAACAAACCATTATCAATAATAATAACAACAACAATAACAACAACTTTCTATAAGAAAAGTCTTACAATTAGGGAATAAAAACATACCAAAACATAGTAACAAGGTAGATGTTAACTAGATATTATTAGAATCATCTAATACATATATGTGTACTTGATCCTGTTTTACTGCGGGAATTTGAAACAGTGACTCCTGAGGAAAACAGTTCTTTCTGTCCTTAAAGTTTTGTGCAGAAACAATAACGAAAGAATGAAACTAAATAAAATCTTGAAAATGAATGGTCATTTCAAAGGTAACTCCTTTTCTGAATTTTTGTGTTGTCTTTGCTTGTTTTTATAATATCAAATAAACAACAACAGAAAAATAGAACAATTCACGTGAGATAATCAAATTAATTATTAGCCAGTTTCTGAAACACGATTCTTGTCTCAAGCAAAGGCCTCACATGATGTGAGTTTTCTTTCGTGCATCAGTGTTGTTTTGACAGTAACTCTTTTTCATTGGACTCTTTAGGCTCCACCCAATGTGGTAGACACTTAAGCTATAATACTCGTATAACCCTCAAGCAATTAGCAGCCCCCCCCCCCAACACACATACATACACACACTACTTTATTTAATGTATATGTTTTCTTTTTTTTTGTCTTGATACTTAAACTTAGCAAATGTTTTGTTTTGAAACTTAAACATAATTTATTTATTTATTTGCTTATTTTTGTAATATCAGTAGAGCAATTGATACAATCTTTCATTGTGTGCAAAATGGTAGACAATCTTATACTTGCTGCTTCTTACACTTTGTGAATTTCACGTAGAAAACAATATTTTATACAGATTTGTTATGGTAGAAACTCTTTACCATTTTCACTGTTTTTTTATCCATGATTTAATTATTTCCAATCACTGTCAAGATATATTGTATGTAAGTTTTCCATTCTTCACATGTTTTAAGAATTTTATGTGATGAGACCAGAAAAAGGCATATTAAACTTTTAAGAATAAATATGGTATATTTAGCTCCAGCTATGTAGGATTCTTGATTGCAGATTAGCACAGGGTAAGTCACTACTATAACAGTAACATTTTGCTGAGTTGGTAAAAAACAATAGTGGGAAGTAAACAAATTAAAAAAAATGTTGTTATTTAAACTTTGTATTTTACTGAATATCGCTGTTTTCATATGCCACCTATACATCGTGCATTTTTTATTTATTTATGTGAGTGGATACCAGTCCTGCTCAGGTCACCTTTTCAATAATACCTCTGAGCTTATGTTTTTTTGTTGTTGTTGTTGTTTTGTTTTTGCATGATTTTTTCTTTCTTTTTTCTTTTTTTTTTTTTAAATTAGTTTAGCGCTTAATATTGTTTTAGCTTTATTTGTACTGAATCTAAATATTTTAGTTGAGTCTTTTTTGACTTTATGTCTTTCACACATTGTGTTTTTGATAATTTGGACTGCTACATCTAACAAGTATGCCAAATTTAATTATACTCTGGCGAGAAGAGCTAACATCTAAAATGTAATATCTTCAGTCAATTAATTAGAGCTATATCAACAACAGCCTTGCTAGTCTGTGCATGACTAGTTATTTTAAAAGCTATTACTTAACCTTGAGAAGTGTCTCCTTTAACGCACATCTTGATGTGACATTTGACCAAATCATATTGACTGGTATTGCATATTAACACATTAACAGCTACGTGTGTCTTCACTAGTCACCCAGCACTTCACTTACTTGGAGAGCAATTACTTATATGTTATGAATGTGACATAAATTTCATTTTATTCTAATTGGGACATTATTTTCTTCATTTTGTAAATATGAAATGATACCATTAGGGAAGGACTTCAAACTATTACATAGAATTGCCAGAGTAATTATCTGTCAGTTATACATGAACAAAATAGCTTTAGAGAAATTAATTTGTTAGTTTATTAGTGCCTTTAAGTCTGTGGATTTTAATCAATGTAGAGCTGACTGACTAGAAATACAGTCATTGCTATTGCTTTATAATGGTGTGCTGATTATCTTTTTAGGCAGTATATTAACACCCCATCACTTTACTAGAGTATCTGTGGCAATACAGAAAAAACCCTATTGACATTTCAGATGACAAAAAACTGAGCTTTCAATGCCCAACAAGCAGTTGGCAGAAGTCTGTACGTACTAGAGAAATGAAACATCTTTTAAAATTTCAAATTGTGATATTTATTTTTCAAATCCTATCACTAGTATCAAAAGTATGTAGGAATGTAGGGAAAGGTAGGACATTTGTTTTAAATGAGGGGAAAGGTCAAAGCTGAATGATGAGATTTCCTACTATGGCTGAAGAAAACAAATGGGAGATTCATTCCCTGTTCAGCTAAAGTTAATATAGACAGTACGGAGAAACATATTACCTGCTTTACAACCTTAAACCACGGTATATCTTGTTTGTTCTCATTCCTTCAGTGGAACTATTTTAATCACCAAAAGACATGAGTAGACCAACAGGGAGCCAGAATTAAAGCCAGTGACTATTGGTGTTCATATTTTTTATGAATTTTGTCTTATATAGCTAGCTGCAAAATACTTATTTGCTAGTGGCTATGAATATAGAAGAGGAGATAGCCAGTCTTTTCAGGCCTGGTCCACCAGTATTTTTAGAGCTGAGCAATTGGTTATTGATCTGCAGTTTCCCAGACATACATGCAGCTGAAACCAGCTCATTATTTCTGGGTCTATATTTGTCTTCCCTTAGGTGACTGCTACCTCTGCTGTGGACAAAGATTCTCATGATTTGAAAAACATGAAATCATTATTTCACTCTCTTCTGTCAATCATATGATGCAGAGCTGAAAGTGAAGCTTCAGACACTTCAGTCATGCCCGTAGGAGAAGGAAGCCTAAGTCTTCCAACTGCAATTCCTTGGAGCCCCTTTAGAAACAGCCTGCTAAAGGCAACACATCCCATCCAAAAAGTCTCTGGGGCAAAGAAAGCATCACCTACACTATTTCTATCAACAGAGCATAGCTCTGTGGGGACAGATAAACTTCTGGTAGGCAGGACTTGGACAGATAGCTTTCATTCTGTGGCAGTGACCTTTGGAAGTGCTGGTTAAGATATGGGTGGAGCCCATATAAATTCTTACGTTACTGGCTTTCAGCTGGAACTAGAAGAATATTAAAATTAAATCAGGGACATCAAAAAGAAATAAACAAAACTTAAAGGAGGCTTTTGGAATCTACTCAAATTCCCCAAAGGTGTAATGGATAATATTGCACTGACACACACACACAGGAGCTCCAGCAGATTCTCCAAAACTGATTTATCCTTAAAAATTTTTCCCAAGTCGGTGTGGCATCTCCTCTTCTAGTGGAAGACTCCACATGTTATTAACTGAAGAATAAAAGTTGTTATACAGTTTCATAGACAAGAGATACAGATACTCCTACTTTATTTTTCTTTTCTTCTCCGTGAGAAAATGAAGTAGGCATATCTACATGTTTTTATCTAAACACTGGTAAATTAAGGATTATATTATGTTCTTTTTCACAAACTATTCTGCCATACTTCAGTCCAGACGTTTCTGAGCTAAAGAAAAGTTGAAATGTTCTATCTGAGAACTTGACATTAGAAGTAAATATGTTCATTTTCTGCAGTCCTTCAACAGCTTTAGCAATTATATTTAGACAAAAAATAATAGTAATAATAAAATAAATAAAAAATTCAATTTAGTAAACAGATGCTGAGATGCTAAGAGATTGTTAGATCTGTGGTGGTATACTGCTCTATACACATTAAAATAAAGATATATATATTTAATTTTAGCTTTCTTTAACTATGACAATTATTTATTTTTAAGACAATTTGAAATATTGAAACTTATGACTAAAACCATGTCTTTTTTCATAAATATTTTGCTAATTAAAAAGACCAACACACATACACAGTAAAAACAAAAATTACTTGCCTTCTGGAATTTGCTTTTTATTGTAAAGAAGTAGCAAATCCAATTACAACGTTTGATTCACTGGGCAAATCCTATTGGAACATTTTCAGCTCCACAGGATACCACTCAGTACTGAAGAACCACTTGTCAGCATAATGATGTAAAGGACCACATTCTGTGATTCACACTTGAATCTGTTTGCCAGATGATCTTCAGGAAAACACTTCATGAAATGCTCCAAAACTCTTTTCAGGATTCATGTTCCTTTTTGCTTTCATTCATAATTTCTTACAGACATTAATAACTAAATGAATTCACCTTTCCCATGGTTTCTGAGGAGATTTAACTCCCCTAAACATGAAACACCCAAGGATAAAAATAATTTTAAACATTTCAGTTAAGCTGATGCTTTTTGACATGTCCTGATGTATTGCTAAACTTGTGGTTTTGGCTTCTGAGTCAATTCTCCACATAAAATGAGCTAAATCAGAAGCACCCTTAAATGAAATCATCCAGGTTATGCCAATAGGAAACTAGAATTAAATCAGATTCAAACTCTTATATTTAAGGAGACATTCCTGGATACATTTTAAATGAAATAAATAATCCTAAAAACTTAAAAAATCCTAAATCCCTACAAAGAGTTAAATAATGCATGCTTTCACATAAAAAAAAAAAAAAAACGAAAAAAAATAATATATTTTATTTTCAATATCTAACTTTGTGTTCTGATTATTAATAAAACACTGACAATGAGGTGAATAAAGAAGTGAAGGATTACTTTTAACAAGACTTTCCATTATAAGCTAGAATATTTCCTCTAATACTTAACATAAAAATAGAACTAAAACAAAACAAACAAAACAAAACAAAAAACCCGGGTCAGCACACAGTGTTCCCACCCTATGCACCACCACAATGGATGTCATTTGGAAAAATGATGAAAGAATTCTGAAAGAATGCACCATCCCTCAGAAAACTTGCAGTAATATGAGACAAGAAAAACAGAATTTGCCTGCTTTCAGATAGAGGAAACAAACTGAAGAATATGTATAGTTTTCAGAATCATGATAAGTTGAGATGGATGGAAAAGACTTAATTGACAAACTTCTAACAGGATAATATTGTTTCTTAGATTTTATTCTCTTAGTCTAAATTTCAGTTGATGAATCTTCCATTACCTCCTGCAATGACAGTAGTAATGACAATTTCGGTTCTATTTAGCTCCTAGTGAGCAGAGGCTTGTCTCCATATTTAGGTCTCCCTGCTTTATTCATTTTTTTTCTTTAAATATATAGATTCACTGTTCTGCTCATCAACCAGGAACACATTTCATCCTCTTTCTTCACACAAATTATCAGTTATGTTAAAGGCTAGTATCCTTTTCTTATCTGTTTCTTATGCCATAGTTATATTAATTCAATGTGGTTCTTATTTGATTTCATTCAACTTTGTAAGCACTTTTCAGGCAATGAGATATTGAGAGGGGGACAGGAACCAAGCATTAGGTCATCTAGGCCAGCAAAAATGTTGTTGCATGGTAAATTTCATATCAAAGATCTTCAACCAGGTTTTATTTTCTTTGCTGTTCAGTTTCAAGTTTTGGAATAAAATATTCCAGGTATAACCCAATATACCCCATCAGATTTGTAAATTGTGCAGAGATTAAACAGTTTTTTAATGGAATCACATTTTATGAAATTCAAAATCACAAATACACAATTCCTAATAATACAATGCCTTTTCTAGCTACTGATATTTCACACTCTAAAAAGTCTTTAAAGGATACTGTGTGGATATGAGTTACTTTAAATTCCTATGATATTCCTGTATCCTAACAGAACATCAGAGAATAATTTCAGTCTAGAATAAATAAATAAATAAATAAATAAATAAATAAATAATTTTTAGTTCCAGTCTTTTCAGTTGCATAGTATCCTCGACCTAGTCCTTGACATGAATAGCCAAGATGTCTCTTCTTCATGGGATATCTCAAAGATTTAATTTTGTTGATTACTTTCATGAAAGGAGTGTATACTTTTCCAGAAAATAAAGCCCCAGTTTGTCCAATCCTCTTGCTAGCTACTTAGTACATGTAATATAGCTTTTCCTGTCAAATGGGGGGGGGGGGGGGGGGGGGGGGGGGGGGGGGAAATTACCATTTATACTTCCATGATCATTCAACATAGTTCAGTCCTTACTTGGAATCAAATTAAAATACCTTGAGTCTTTCTTATTAATTACAAATTCCTTTTTACCTAAAAACCCACTAATTAGAATGTCAGAAACACAGCTTTTTTGTTGTTGATGTTGAAACTTACTATTCTGAAAATCATTGTTCTGATTGTACTGTTTGTTATGTTTTTTAAATTGTAGGAAGTAAACTTTGAATAGTTCTTAGTGATTATTTGCCTTGAAAACCCATACCTACTTCAGGTAAAATTTATTTGATGCCCTTAAATTCTGGTCTTTCTTCAAGAATATTACATGATCTTAGAAGAAAAAAAAAAAAAAAAAAAAAAGACAACCAACCACCACCACCTAAACAGTGAGAGCAATGGAGAATGGCTAGTTATTGTTATTAGTTCATAAGATTGCTTATCTTCTGGACTAATACTCTTAGTTAAAAAAACAAACAAAAAAAAAAAAAGAAAAAAAAGTTCAGGACACACAGTTGAAGATAGTTAAATATTTTGTCATTTCACCTTGTTTTCTGTTCTGCATCTTTAACTCTTCATTCCTTTTCCTTTTCCAACCAATATTCACCTTATCACGACATGATCCTTCCTCTTCTCATCTTATGTTGAATTATCCTTTCTCAATTAGAAAGGAACTGAGGCTTCCCCTCCACTGTTTTCTCATTCTTCACTTAAAACCTGTTTTTCTGTTTGGATCTTGAATTGATGAACTACTTGCTCACCCACCACTGCTGTCCCCACCACTGTGACTCATCTACAATAAGTTTATTGCATCTTTATGAAAGTTTTTATTTTTTTTTCTCTTGAATCTTTATGTATTTATGTATCTTTATGTATCCTCTCGTTACTGTGTGAGGCCCTGTTGCTTCTCTGTTCAATGTCCTCTCTCAATCATATATCTTTCTATTTTTTTAAATATAATTTACTTCATAGTAAAATGTGTAAAAATTAAAATGCACCATATTTTGTTGTTTAGCCAGAGTCCCTATGGGTCATTCACAAAGTAATTTTGTTTATTTCAAGAATGCCCATGTATTCTGTAGCCTTAGCTTTGTATTGCAAACTAAGCAGGTGTCCTTAGTACATGATATATTACAAAAATGTTAAAATACAGAAACTCAATGTTTTTAAACTTCATCACCTACTTTTTCTTTCACTCAGAAAGGCTTCTTGAACCAAGAAGTAAAGCACAGGTAGAAACAGGAAGCATTCACACTGAAATTAAATCCTGGCTAGCCTGAGATTAATAGGGTAGGAATCAACATTGAGAAGTGAAGGAGTAGAAGAATCTGGTGCTCTTAAAATTCCAGATTAAGGTAATGGGATGACTTCATTTTCACATAGTGAAATGTCCTTATAGGACAGTAAGAAGCTGGACATGGAGTCAGGCCTAGACTGGAAAGAAACACTCGGTATGGTGTGTCGTGGGCCATTTATTCACAGACATTCACAGGATGCATGAATTTCCATCCAGTCTGTGCACGCTGCCACAGATCAGGGCTGTGGAAACCAGCAAGCTGTTCTGTTGCATTTTTTGATTTTCTCTTCAGCTTCAAGAGTCAGAATTAACTAAAATCTAAAGGTATATCCAGTTTAGCTCAACAGATATTATTCCAAGATAGTACTTCTGAAATATTTTTGTATCCTTTTAGCTGCAGTCTGGAAGAACCGCAGAAATTCAATGCAAAAGCCCCATGTCTGGCAGAAAGCAAAAGTAATTATTAAGTGCTCTCCTAGTTCTTTCAAAAGAATATTAAAACCACTGAAGGCCAGTGTTGGTGCCATGACAGTAGTGTTGTTCATTGCAGTCAAAATAATTTCTCCACACCAAAGGAGGAAAAAAGAAAACGAATTAAGAAAATTATAGAAGTTACTGTGATCAGACTTTGCTGATGAAGTGGCACAGCACATAAAAGCAAAGTAAGTTTTGATGTTAAGAAAGAAACAGAGTTTAGGGAAGGAAGAAGTATTCTGAGAAAATTTCAAAGAACCATAGAAAACAGCATGGAAAAGCAGGAGACAAAAGGCTTAGGAGTTAGCCTAAGGTAGAAACATGAGGCCTTTGCAAATAACAATCTTATCCAGAGATGTTACAGATAACACTTCCTGAATTTCTGTGTTTCTTTTAAATAATTCCAAAGAATGTGTAAAGGTGAAATATTACTTTCATGAGTAAATCTTATGATTAAAGAATCAAAGTAACAAGGTAAGGCTAAAATAAGTAAATAATTAAATGAAACGTGAAAATATATTATGGCTAAAGCTGACATTTTATAACAGAGTTTTAATTTCTTCTGTAACTTTTTTTCTTTCTGATATGTATAAATTTTCTTAAATAGAAGCAACTGTGTAATAATCAATGTTTGACATGGGAGATATGCCTGTAAAAATTAGAAACTTCCGGTGTTCAGCAGGCAAAATATGATCAGGACTATTTCTGTCATACGCATTTCTGTCAGTTTTATGACTATTTATATTGGTAACTTTTATATTTCATGGCAACTTCAGCTAGCAACTCATGGAGAAAATCAGGAAAAATAAACATGGATCCTATTTCCCATCTCTCAATTAATTAATTAGTATGTTTGTGAGATAAATGGGTGTGTTTTCTTAGAAGTAATCTTTTAAGAAAATCTCAGGGTGGGAGAATAAATATGAGTAACATTACAAATCAAATATATTTGTTTGGAGACAGGCAAAAACTTTCATGTGGGGTAAAATGAAATTTTCAAATGTGGTAGTTACACAAATTAGTTGACAGAAAATCTTTTAAAAATATTTAAAACCAAGTTAAAAATGCTCTGAAACATCTTAATGCCACTTTAATTTTGTAAGGGTCTGACTGTTCTTTGCTTTTGATTACATAGATATAACTTTCTGTGCATTTCTATTTAGCACATAATGATCTGTGTGGACTTTTTGTGATGCCCTGCATGAGGTTAACATGCTGAGGCCAAGTTGTAAGAAGCAGTTAAATATCCATCAGTGTTCCCTGTGCTGATTAGAATGATTTCTGCTTCATGGAGACAGTCTGGAGGAGGTTTTTTTTTGTGTGTGTGGGTTTTTTTTGGCATTTTTTGATTGTTTGTTTTGTGAAAATGACACGTAAGACTTCTTTCAAGGTTCATCCCCTCATGGTGGCTCATGGCAATTGGTAGCGAAGAAGCACTTCAAGTCCATTGAACTGAACAAATATTTTTCAAGACATCTCTTGGCCTTAGACCTGGAGACCAGCACGCCTTCTTTCTAGATATTTCCTGTCCTCATTTAGCTTTTCTCAGGCTTGAGAGCATTCTCTCATTCCTATGCAGCTGAGTAAATAACTTCAATGCATATAAACACATGCATATGCATGAGCCCTGAAAGATGCCATAATTCGCTATATCAGATTATTTAAAATTGCCCCAAATTAAGTTCTTACTAAAATATGTTTGTACGGATACCTCCCTCCTTTAAAACTGGTTTCATCCACATAATTTCCTGTATTTCAGGATTCTGTCAGAGTTGCTAACTGTTTAATTCATTACAAGCCAGCTGAAGCTGGGAAGTCCATAACATTGCCATAGTAACTGAGTGGACAAAGACTTAATTCATTAGTTTATATAAGCCAGAACTCATATCCTGCAGACAGTAATGGTTATAAATTATGTATGTCTATAAAGTCCACTGTTAATGGATTATATATATATTTAATAAATAGGTGTCAGTTCCTTAATAGTGAAAAATGGGCTTTGACTGCCCCATGCTCTCAAAAATAGTTTTATGTTAGATAGTTAGTCAATCAAAAAGTCGAGGGGAATGAAAAGGAACAATCCAATACAATACAGGAGAAAGTCTGAAGGGAGGAAGTGCCTGATAAGATAGGAGAGTGACTGGGATGCTTTCGACATGTTTATAGCTTTAGCTCTTTAGTAAAGATGTTATTGTTTCTTTTCAAGGCTAAGCTTAATCTTTTCAGGTCACAGGACTTTTTCATGTATAGTGTTCAGTTTATTGAGCACCTTAATACAATATAAGTAGTTCTTATGAACTACTTCTAACCTCACTACACCTAAACCCACATGCTCGTCCTTCTTTAGATCACTCAGAGAATAGCCAATGGAACAAGGTTTGGTTTCTGACTATAAAGCTGAGGGAGGAAAAGAACAGAAGGAAAAATTGCATTTCAAGATAATGCCTTCTGATAAAAACCACCCCAAGTTACGTTTGCAATTTAAGGAGTTTACATGTGGTGTTAATGAACAATGGCCTCAAATTATGGAACCTTTATATATATATATAGTTTATAAACTGTATTAAATACAGTTTATTTAAATAAATGATAAATAGCAGTATATGCACAGATCTTTATGAAAAAAATACAGAATCACAGAATTATCTAGGTTGGAAGAGACCTCCAAGATCACCCAGTCCAACCTCTGACCTAACACTAACAAGTCCTCCACTAAAGCATATCACATCTAAATGTCTCTTAAAGACCTCCAGGGATGGTGACTCAACCACTTCCCTGGGCAGCCCATTCCAATGCCTAGCAAACTGTTTGGTAAAGAAGTTCTTCCTATTATCCAACCTAAACCTCGCTTGGCGCAACTTTAGCCTATTCCCCCTCATCCTATCACTGGGCATGCGGGAGAATAGACCAATCCCCACCTCGCTAAAGATATATACAGATATATATAAATAGCTATCTGCCTAATAGTAAAGTCCTGAAAATCCAAAGCAGCTACTGTTGTGGTATGCTCTCTAAAGCCCTCTTAAGACATCATGACTTTGGTGCTGAATCCTTTACTGACTTTTGTTTTTTAATAATTATTGTTTTTATTATATTTCATTATTATTAATTATTAATACGTTGTTTTATTAATAATAATTAGTATATTAATAATTTTATTATATTATTTTTGATAATTATTATTTTTATTAATTAATTTGAAAATAAAAATGTTGGGGATTTTCTGCATATAGAACTAAACAGTGTAGCTTCTTAGTTTTTCAAAACTTGAAGAAGCTTTTTTGTTTTCTTTAAATTAATTTTCCTCTCTTGAGATAGGGATGGGAGGACATACAACTTTACATTTGATTTTTTGAATTGATTTTTAAATAATTATGAACTAATTTTTAATCAATATTTAACTGTTAACTTCATGAAGGGGGAAGACAGAGCAGACTGTGATGAATAAACCTGGTGCAATTTGCTATCAATGTAGCAGCAGCCTGCATGCCTGAGCTTGGTGGTGTGAATGGCAGCAGGGCTGGGTTGGCTCAGCATCCCCCACTTATCTCCTTTGTCCAGCTGCAGGAGGCAGCAAGCCATCAGAAGCTGTTGAGATTGTCACCAGTAGTTCTCCCTTGCATCAAGAAATCAATGTGTCTGACAGGCAAACACCTTACATTGTCTTTTATAGAGATGAACTTGCCACCACTTGACAGAGTTCCAACCTTTTACACCTATTAAGGAAGGAAACAGTAATGCTGTCCTCTTCTCTCTAGGGTTTTCTATATGCTACCTCTAACTGTGTCCTAAATGAATCGAGAAATCAATTTGCAGCCTCTCTGCCTCAGTTAAATCAAACTTATTCACAGTTTCTGCTGAGTAAAAAAACATCCGGTGCTTCCCCACAGGTATCTGCTGTCACTTTGACAAAGCATATCAGAGCCTTGACCAAAGCTATGATGTCCAAACTGTTTCATTTTACTTTTATATTTTTTAGCTTTACTTGTAACTGTTTTATTACTGCATGACATTGTTTTCATTAATAATATTTGTGTGAATTAATTCTACTCTTAAAATCAGTGCTTACTAAATATGACTGCTAAATAAGGTGGAAAAATTAATGCTATTACCAAAAGAACAAAACATAATATGGAATAAAGTCCATTTTTATTGAAAAATTGTGACTAGAAGATGAAAGATGGCAGTGTTTATTGTGGACATGGGCATTACAGGCTGTTTAATAACCTAAGTATTTACTTATTTTATTTCTATGCCTGTGAATAATTATTTTTTTACAACACAGATAGTGTTTTTATTTTTAACAATACAAGGCCTGGGGCTCCCATGTTTTCTTAGGATGTGATTTATTAATTTAAGCACCTGAAAGATCTAGCTTAATATGCTCCCCCAGGAGTCAATGGAAAGAGAAAGGCAGTGATGTTTTATAGCATTGTAAGAAAGACAACTAAGTACAAAGTCTAAATCAACTTATTTCTGTCTAGAATAGCTCATGATAATTAACCTAAGATAATAAATTATCTATTAAATATCTACAATCAGGTCACATGAACTACATTCTTAACCTTACTGCCATCTTGACAGAAATTTACTTTTGGGCAAGTTCTTTCATTTCTGAATTTATATTAATATTAGTGAAGATCAATGTGCATCTTGTTAAATCTGTTAGTACTAATTTACATTTAGGAGTATAGAACTCAATTCCTCTATCAGATATACTTTGCATTTTAGGTAGAGATGGATGATTCTAGTAAAGGAAATTAGACTACAACAAAGATGTTTTATAGATTATATTGTTTAAAAAAATGTATGAAATTCTTATAAAACACTATTTATTTTCTTGAAACAAATTACCTTGTAATATAAAATAAGCACTGTTTAGAAAAAATTTGTCTATAGACTGGACAAGAGGAATGATATTACCCAAAGAAGGAGTGAACATTTCTTTATGTTTTCCATTGTATTAAATATATATATATTATATAGGTTTCTTCAGGAAACCTATGTATTTTGAATCCTTACCTTATCACAGCTAATTATCAAAATATCAGAATGTAGAATGTTTTTTCTGATTTAGTAGTATGAGTTATGATGAATAAGATTATTATTAACATGTCAGACTACTAAGATATCATACCATATAAGAAGTACATCATAAATTCCAATAAATGTCATAGTGTAGAAATGAAATAAATATGTTACTTTTGGATATTAAAAAAAAAATCAAAGCAAAGTTTAGTTTTCTGTATTTCCTCACTTTGTAATTCTTTGTGATTTTGCCACATATACATTAAAACTCACATTTTTTCATGTCTTTCAGGTTGATACAATTTCAGTCTTACTGACAATCAATTCATTCATTCTTCAGTAGGTTCCACTACATGAACCTCTAGGCTCATCTCACTTACCTGGTTTAGCTATAGTAACCGTTCCTACAGCAGAAAAAGAGTTTAAAAAAAAATAGTCCCACACACAAAAATTGCAAATTACTACAAATCTAAAATTTTTGTCTGTAAATAAAAAACTGAAATTGTTCCAACAGAGTTTAATTTCAGGTATCCTATTGAAATTGTATATCCTTTAGTCTCACTGACTTTTATGATTAGTAATACTCCAAAATACAGTCTGTTATTTTTATGATGCAATGTTTTGTGCTGTGCTGCCTTGTTTACATTTGAAATAAAATCACATTATAGTAGCTCAGACTTAAGCAGCATTCCTCCACTTCAAAATCTGCTATCGTTTTGGAAAAGCTATATTTAAAAATTATTAATAAAAATAATAATTAATTAAGACCACAGGAAAAAAATGTACAGAAAAGTAAAATTGTATGTTTATGACAACTTACCAGTTATTCACATCTTTGAATTATTTCTGTTTCCAATTTTTATGATATATCTGAAAATGTGATTATGAATTTCAGAGTTTTCCAAATGCTTCATGTATGCAACAAACCCCTTCTTATAGCTTATATTTCAGGGTAAATTCTTGCTTTTGAATTTCTCTTTTTTTTCTGAGACATTTGTTTCATTTTCAGGAAATGGTATCTATTATCTGTTATCTATTGGGTGTGGTTTTAAAGACTTAGTATAATAAGAATTATTTTGTTGCTGTTTTGTTTCATTAATGATGCATTGCCAAAATGAGGCAGTTATTCATCTGGGTTGTTTGGATGTAGAAGAACTATCTAGCTCTGCTCATGAAGAGAGAACAGCTCAAGATCTGACCTCGAACCTGAGGGGGCTCTTTCTCCCATTTCAGATAACTCGCAGTACCACCCTGTGTTAGCCTCTCCTAATGACATATACGTTAAGACATTTGCAACCTATCCATATGTGACAGCTGTGCTAGAATGTGAGCCCCAGTTGGACCCACCACACTGAAGTGAAACCCAGTTACTACAACAGTGATATATGTTGGCTGCAATCATCCAGAGAGGTACGGCTACAGGCTGGTGTGGTGTGGTGTGCCGAGGGGATTCAAATGGGCAATCACAGTTGGATAATGTCTGTGAAACCAGTAACTGATGTTTGGGTTTGGGTCACTTAGGGAGAAAACTCAGGGGTACATGTAGGAGGGTCCCCAGAGATATACGGGGGGACCACAGGGGTATGTGTAGGGAGAACTACCTGGATACATGTGGGAAGACCCCGGGAGGGAACCAAAAAGACACCAGAGACCCCCATGGCCCCATCCTGGGCTGTGCACAACACAGTGGAGATATCTGTGCTGATCTACAATGATGGTGCTATCTCTCAGAGCATGGGACAAAGGAGTTGTGTGGCTCATAAAAATTACATATAGCTGTGATTAAAGTGTTTGGGTATCTGAGATCATTCAATCTCCACACTGAAGTTCAAATTGATCTTAAACCATGGCAGTCATTGAGTCTAGGTTCTATTTTCCTGTAATCATTAAATGGGAAGATATCTTTTCATAAGACTTAAAAAAAATAGCTGAGTTAAAGAGCTGAGTAGAATAATATTACATGTAAGGCACCAGAAAATGAGTCTAATTTTATAACATCTGCACAATCCTGAAAACACACACATGAAAAGCTGAGCAATCAGCACAGTTTATCTCCATGTGACATTTTCAAACGCTATTTATATTTCTCATGGGTCAGTCTTTTACGAAAATAGCTTTGTACGCTAGCTATCTAATGATCTGGCATTTGAAACCAATTCAATTTATATGTTAAATTTGATGTTAGGGGAAAACCAATACACTTACCACTTTTTCGTTATGTAAGTCTGGTTGTCATATTAATTTGTCTGGAAACATCTTTTTATTTTCCAGGGGTACATCAAGGGATATAAAGTAACATAAATCATTCTGGCTCATCTACCACTGGGAATTACTGCTAAGGGTAAATTTTGGCCCAGCCAGTATATATCACAGAGATACATAAAAAAGAGCACTAGCAATGCCCTTAATCTTCCCTGGCAGCTATCTGCATCTCGTGGAGAAGGACAGAGTGAGAGATCAGTCACTGGAAGATGAACGGGACAGTAACTGAACCTAGCACTGCCTTCCAATTTGCTGGCAAAGACAGGAGTTTTATTCAGCACCATGCTGGCACACATCCCTCTCTACCTTCACCCCCTCCCTCCAATTTTCTGCAGGAAGCTGGGTAGGGTGTTGTGAGCACAATCCGTAACTGCAGTATGCCTCTTTCAGCAACACTGCTACCAGCTGCCTTATACCAGGGCTGTAGCTCTGCCCCAAATGCCATGGACATTGAGCAGTGAGTAGGGCAGCTAATAGCTTGGGAAGATCCTCTCTGCTTAAAAAAAAAAAAAAAAAAAAAAAAAGTGCTAAAACAGCTATATGTGATTAAAAATAATAATAACAATAATGGTAAAAGCTGGGTTTTATTGACACAAGTTGCTATCTCCATTGACCAAAGGAGAACTGCAGGCACTTCTGCACTTCTGTTGCTTATAATACTGCACAGAAAAGATACCAATTTTCACAAGCCTAAAAGACATCCTATTGGCTAAAGCTACCTAAGATTGTCAAGACAGCTGTAGAAAAAAAATTTGTCTTTCAACATTCAACAGGGAAATCTCTCATTTTCTAGTTATAAGGATTAAAACGTTAATTTCTTGTGATGCTTTTTTAAAGTAACTGTTGCCACTGAGATTGTTGTGCTAACAATTTAAGTGAGAAGGAAACCCAAATTAATTTTAAATAAACAGTTATGTGACTGTTTAAAAAACAATAAAGAGAAGAAGAAGAAGAAGAACCCAAACTCCATTAAATGTAATTGTGATCATTTCCATTTCCTTTTTGCTACCCTTCTTCAACTAATTTAATTCTGATTTAATTTTGGAGTTACTCTGTTGTAATTCTATGTGTTAGAAAAACGCAATTTTACCACCAAGCCTTGAATAAAAATAATTTTTGCAATGATGGTCTCTTTTTATATTCTTCTTGTACAGATGAAAGAGAGAAGCAATGTACATACACCATTTGGAGAAAAAATACCATTTCATATCCTCCCAAATATCATGGATAACAGTCCGAAGATAACAGGACTGCTCCTTGGCTGCAATGTTAATGAGTAAGGATGCTAGGGAGCTTCTGTAGCAGATTGCATATTCATACTCCTCATGGCAACACATAACACATAGCACTTGTATGTGTGCTTGTATGTCTGTTTTCAATTCCATAAAATATGCAGAGAATATTTAGAGTATTGTGGATTATATAAAACCTTACATGTTTCTGCACTATGACTTTCTCTGCTCTGTTTATGAAGTTTTTTGGCAGGTTTCTTGACATTTTTAGAGTGCTCCCAGTCATTTAGAACACACAAATTAATGATTTAACAGAGATTCACGTCTTTTTCTTTTTTTGACTCCCATGTTTAATCACCATAGTTAAAACTCCTAAGTAGTGAGCTCTGTTCACTTGTGGTGACCACATCCAGTGAAACCTATCTGCTCTTTGTCCCTGATATACTTTGTTTCTGAGATCTAGAACTCATATAGCAATTTAAAATTCTTAAAAGACAACAAAGAATTAATACATCCTGTGTTTTTTTTATATATATTTTTTGTTTGTTTGTTTTTGTGACTACTTTTGAAAGGCATCATAATTCATATTGCTGTGTAAGCTGTTCTATCATGTTCTACAACTCCTATTCATCATTCTGAAAATGTTCCCTGTGAGGAAAAGAGTAAGTAACCACAGTTTCTTTTCCATTTGCCAAGCATTGTCTCTTTAAATCCCTTTTATATTTTTCAGTCTTTGTATTTTAGAGGAAGTCATCAACTTGGATATACTATGAGAACACTAACAATGAACAGCCATGTGTACTCTTTATACCGCATGAGAATGAGAGCAGGACATTTTAATACTTATTCATACAAGAATTTAATATGATATTGTTTAATATAGTTGTAAAATTCTTTTAAGCATAACATTGCCAAGCAAAATAAACCTTCAAGAACTTTAAATTGCTATCTTATTTACCTATATAATTTATAAGTGTCTTAAAGATCTGTAAAACACTGAAAAACTGTCTGTTTTGCAGAGATTTTATCTTGGCTAGATTTAAATCAGAATAAATACATCAAGTCAGTGATCAATCATATTGAATTCAGTTACTCTTTTGCTAATTACATTTTATAATTTACTATAATAGGATGCATTTGGGTTTCCAATCTCTCACAATTCCATGTAAAAGTAAAACAGGAAAATGTTAAGTGACAGCTCACACTTTCCCTGATGTTTAGTTATCAATTTTGCCACTCAGAAGCTGACAAAATGTCAATAATGAAAAAAAAAAAAGATAAATTTAAAATTACATCAGAATATATAAACTTCAGAGTCTTTGACTGAGATAGTCTTCGAAATCTTAATTCAGGCATTATTGTATTTTTTTAGTTGCAGTATTATGTTCGCAGACACAAAGACAGCCTTGTATGGAGAACTTAATATTTTTTTCTTCTCCTCCCCACCCCCCCAAAAAAAAAAAACACTTTTGTATTGTTGTGTATTTGAATGTCTCTAATTTCATCATGTCAAAAGGAATTTGACATAACAGCTAGATCAGTGGCCTGAGAGTGAGGGATTCTAATTTAATATCACCTTCCATTTACAAGGTCTTCACCATGTCTGTGTCCCTGTTGGTAAGCCTGGGAGTAATGTGCTAAATATTGTTAGCAGTTGTTGCTTGATAGCTTGCTAGCACCAGCAATTGCAATTCCTTTTATGCTGCAGGCAAAGCCACTGCAGAGAAGAGGCCTGGATCTGTGTATTCAAAGCATAATTATGTTCCCAGCTCTGTCCCATGTGGTCTTGTTGACACTGCTCCATCCTCATTAACTTCCTCTGTAAAGGATATCTACCTTTTCTGCTTAGCAGGGCCCCAAATGAAAACTCCCATAATAGCCAGGGTCCTTCTGGCCTGGATAGCTGGCCACAGTACGTGCTCTTTGGCCTCTCCATTCATTTATCTTCAGAAACAAGTATTTTGCTGGGGTAAGTAGCTTGAAGGGATAGATAAGGAAAACATTTTATTATACCTTCTGCTTAGTTAGCATCACGTACATTCAGAAGGACTTAAGAATATAGTTGAAATAGATTGAAAATTAAGAGACGGTGGAACTCCTTTTTTCTGCCTGTGATAGAAATCAAGACCTTCTATGACTTGCAATATAAATATAACAAGAATAACATTTTATACCTACAACAGAACTAATACTTAAATTCAATATTACTTCTTGTATTGTTAGATCTGTTGGGAAAACTACTAGTTTGTAATTAAACTGATTCTAAGACTTAGCCAAATCTTTCTGATTAAAGCTGAACAAGAAATTTTCTAGAGTATTTAAAGTCAATGTGATGCAACAGCTACACAATGAAAGCTTCATCCCAAAAAGTTATAAAGTATCAAAGCAACTAAAATGAAACGCAATGGTAAAAAGCAACAGGTAACCTAAATCGTGGGCATCATGAAAAATTTGCCTGTATAGCAAACTACATACTGCCATATCATTTCAATACCAATAGTAACTGTAAAGTATTCTGAAACCTGGAGGTCATGTATTGAGTCAATTTCTAAATATTCCACATTATAGCAGTACTGCATATAAAAATGTGCATTACGACATCTTAAATTAAGGTTACATTAATGTGTGGATTTCCATAGTGAAGCTGTAATTTTGTTCTTCAATTTTAATCTACTTTGCTCATAGTACTTTGTGGGCAAGTCCTTCTTTCTTCCTTCCTCCCATTTACTTAAAAATGAGTCTGAGAATAGGTTTTCATTATTTGCTAGCTCTTAGGCTGATGTGTTTTTTAGTCTCTAGAAAAGCATAAACACTGAACTCCAGATACAGCTCTGAATCCATTTTATGTAAGTGTTTGGTTCAGCACTTCTAACAGAAAAATGCTGAAGGTTGAAATGTTCATTATAACTCTTAAAACGGAATCCACAGATTAATTTTTACACCTAGTGCAAATCTATTCTACTATAAATTAGAAATAGTTTATCTAGAATGCTTTTACAACCACAAATGATTTTAAATTACAGTCTATTAAAAAATAATGATATAATCCAAAAGCCATTTAATTCCTACCAGTTTCATACCAAAATAATCTGTAAAATGAATGAATTTACAGATATTTAGCATTTTAATAACCAATCAACAGCTATTAAATATATCTGAGCTATATTTTAATGCACGTGTCTTGAATACAGACTAATCAAAGAGTTTAAACATGAAAAATAAATTATAGCTTTACTTCCTAACAGCAGGCTTACAGAAGAAACACTAAATACAAATATTTTGATAGTACATATACTGAATTACTCTTTGAAAATGAAATGATTTTTATTGACAAATTGTCATTTTTCATTTGAGACCCAATAAAAGTAGAGGCATCCTTTTTTGTGTGTGTGTGTGTGTGTGTGTGGTCTGAAAGACTTTATATGTCTTAGATCTGAGATTATAAAGAGTAGCAGGAACAGCAAATTCAATGTAAAGCTAAGGCCAAATAATATTTTTTTAAAAGAATATTATTGTTACATTAGAGTAGAGGAAAGCAAGACAGAAAGCACTTCTATGTATTACTGTAAGACAAGAAGTTTTCACTCCTCTTGATTTAGTTTCAGAAATGTTAAGCACATTTTAATGACAATCACTGGAAACAGTGTAGATGAAGCATTCACAAACAGTCTGTCAGAGGTGGGAATCTTGAAGAAGCAGCTTGATAATCAGCATGAAAATTTTAATGTGCAAGTTACAAGACAAGCGTAACAATGTTTTCATCTGGTAAATCCAATTCAGAAAGTTAAATTTCAGCAGCTAGTCAACAGACTCGAGGAAACAACAAAAGTTCATTTCCCCTTCCAGAGGTTTTGGGTGGCTTCTGGTTTTGTCTTTGTCTTTCATGGATTTTGCACTCAAGACACCCAGATAAATGTTTTCAATTTGATTTTTGAAGACAGCAAAGAAAAAGAGATAAAGACCTTACCCGTGTAACTTCAGGGCCTTCTAGGTTTGAAGAAATGAGTATTGTTAAAGTCAAATTAAACATCCAATGAGGAGAAGTTAGCAGTTCTTTTTTACTTCACAGATCCTTGGAAAGCTTTAAGAGTTAGAGCTTCCTGCCAGTATAAGTCACTCCTGCTTTTAGTTTTGAAAACTCACAGTATGACAGTGCTTACTGCGTGCTATTTTGGGTGCCTTGAGTAAAACTATGAACACAGGCACTTTTGTGCAAAACATCATAAGGCCTCTCTGATGTTCATTCAGAGTTCAGAATTAAAATGCAGAAGGCTTTAGCAAGCAAAATACAAGCTGATTTTCTTTTTCCTAGTGGAAAAATAAAGTACTCCCTGGCAAGTAACCAAGGTGGTGGGAAGGTAATTCATTTTGTGTGAGAGTATTTTGCAAGTGAATGGGATATGCCCTCTGTTTAGAGATTAGTCAAGAAAACAAGTGATCAATTTAGAGTAGTCAAAAAAGTTAGTAAAAGAGAGTTTGTGAAGTCCATTTTTTGCCCTTCAGACTTTTTTTCCCCTTAAATAATTTAATTTCAAGAATCACAAAATCTTAATATTGAGGGGGGAAAAAATGCCAACAATATAGTTTTATGTCCTTTGTTATTTATTTTGAGAGAGTTATGAAATAAATCCTTTTATTTTTCTCACAGTTGTGTACAATTTTTATTCTAATAGCTACAGTATTTTTTTAACCAGCTGAAAATTATAATTAAAATAATATAATCATCATAAAAAAAAAGAAAAAAACCCACAAAGTTCAAATTCATGTAACTGGATTATAATTATTTCATAATAATTAAGTTTTATTTTAAGTCATTTTATGAAATTTTGAACAATAATTCATATACAGTTTATAAATTTCTTGTGTTCTCAAAAAGAAACTGAGGATATTTTCGGAATAAACCAGAACTGTGGATTACAGTAGCACTTCTGTAGTGACTATGGAAGACAAAATTCTGGTAAGATAATTTAGGTATTAATGCTACACAAGTATTAGCTATACACTAAGAAGCTTTCTGAGAAGTCTGAAAAGGAAAAAAAAAATACATTTTGCCAGACAATATATCCTACTAATGTTAAAGAAAAAAAAAATAGTAATAATAAAAACAAATAAACAAACAACAACAACAAAAAAGACAAAATACACAAGAAAACCTTTTAAAACATTTTTAGATTTTTCCATTACGAAATTAGTAGCTTCAGGAATAAATGCTCCTTCAGTTGACAATTTTATTTGTCTTGAAGTTTCCTGCTTGAATCAGAAAATGTTGACTTCCTCAGAAAATTGGCCTCTCCTTTTTTCTGCTACTTCACCCAGACTGCAAAGTTTTAGAATCTATTCCTACGGGGAAATTGAGAAACTCTCATACATATTTTTATCACATTTTAAACATAATTTTTCTGAAAAGCAAGGAAAATAAATTCAGACCAGCTCTGCAGGTCTTGCTCAGACATTCAGGAATCTCCTGGCCAGAACACAAAATACAGTCGATGAGGAAATGTGATTCTTCAGCATATATAATATTATGAGAAAACACCACTAGGCAACATTGCCAGGAGATAGAAGAGAAGCAAAGCAGAACATAGTCTTCAAAGGGAATGGTGCCAGATGATGGATATGTAAGCTGGGGCACCTCAGCTAGCACAGAATCACTGCTTGCTGTATTTATGTCTAAATTGTCAGGAGAAAACATTTGGGTTAGAAATAAACAACAACAAAAACAAACAAAACTCCACTGTTATATCACAGGCCTTAAAACTTGAAATGAATGGGTTTGAAGTAACACAGGAAAACCATCCTTCCGTTATGTCCATCCTGACACAATTGGCAAGAGTTACAAACTATAGAGAAGTACTGTGTACAATTGTGTATACACAATTGAGTAGCTGGACTTTTTGTGAGATTTGCCAGTTATTTCTCAGTCTTTTGAGGATGACCTCCTGCTAAATACTTCCATCAAATTAATATAGCTCCTGTATCAGACCAGAAATTAGTCTGCAATTTATGAACTTGCAGACTAATCTGCAAACATTTCTGGCTTTAACAAATATGTAGATAGCTACTTTTATTTTTCTCAAATTAGATCAAACATGATAAATAATGTTACACAGCATTAGGTTCCTTGAAAACCCTGTTCTTAGTAATAGTTATTTCATTATTTATGAAATTAAATATCAAAAAATAATTATCAAAACAATCTGACAAAGATTCATATTTCTTTCTTGTGCTCTTAACTCGGGATTTTTTTTTTTTTTACCTATTCTAGGCAACAGCTTGATTTCTGTTTCTAAAATTTAATGTTGGATTAGAGTGAAAAGAAAACTGACAGAATCTAAAATCATTTTTTCATGTCTGCATTTTTTTTTTTTTAATAGGAATGTTTGGGGACAGATGCAGTATAGTAAAAATAGTTGAATTGTTGAATTTTATTTTCATTTCACAGTCTGTCACCAACTCTGTACAGGGTAAGGTATAGCTTCTGGGGCAGAGGATGGAAAATGTGAAGGAGAACTCTATATTTAGATTTGTGGGAACTGAAGAAGCATAATTGGAATTCATTAATATATTGCCATTTATGACTTTTTTTTTTTTTTTTTTTACTGAGTTACTTGTCACTGACTTTCTAGGAATGCAGAAGAGGTTTCATTCTCCAGGACAAAATTAACTAGAAATAGATGAAAGAATGAGTAAAAACATTGTTAACGGTAAACGAGATGTGCTCATTTACTGAGAATGCTGACTCCTGTCACAGGATGTAATGTAAGCAAGATGTGCCATCTGAAAGGAATAGAAATGAGCAGTAGGAAGGAAAGCAAAACAGAAGCTTCTTGGAAGCATTTGCTGAAGAGATGATGAGGCAAATTGTCCAGCATATGGGGGACTTTGATGGGGTATCCATAGAGCACAGCAGTAAGGGAAAAAGAAATAGGTTGTGTAGCCTGCACCTTAAAAAGGAAGTCACATAAGAAGTCAAATTCCCCAAACTATGAGGAAAAACTTCTCATCTGAGAAGAAAACACATACACACACACAATGTAGCAATCTCACGTGATAAACAGTCTCCACTTCTCTTTGTCTAGGCATCTGTTAACTACAGGCCAGCTTTTTTGATATTAGCATGGAAAGGAAATAATTTTGACTGTCACATATTGACAAAAACAATTACCATATTAGCTCTTTCCTTGTCTCACAGACCATGGCACTTCCTGCAGAGAGGGATCTCAGCAATATGGTAGCTTTCAGCAGCCACTGTCACCTTAGCTGTTGTCACAGCTTCCCTCCAAGGTGTGTTAAAAGCTTAACAACATCTCACTCCACAGGGGACATCCATTGCTTGCTGACAGCAGAATTAGCAGTGCAATCAACATGAATGGGCAACCCAGTTGTGGTGGAATATGTGATGAGCTTTACATATCACCTGAGCAAAACTGATGGAGGTTTGGAAAAGTTGAGTGTACTTTAATTTATGAAAATAAATAAATAAATAAATCATCATCATATGAATATTGGAGAGAAAATTCCGAATTCCAGTTAAATTATTTGGATTACTTTTTTTTTTTTTCATTATCTGTAATGTCATTAAAAAGAGGATTTTTATCTATCCAAAAACTGTAGTTTAAATTAGGTGATTGAGAGCAAAGATATTATAATAAAATTGCCATTAAAATGAAATGTTTAAGGAAAGTTTAAGGAAAATTTATTCTGTTTTCACTGAAACAAAATTAAAATTAGAGAAGGGGAATCCTGGGAACATAGCTTATTTTTAAAATAATAAGTAAAATTGTTTAAAAAAAAAAAAGAAAGAAAGAAAAGAAAAATAAAGTAATAAAAATGAAAGGATTAAAAAGGGGTCAATTTTCATTCAAGAAGATGAATGAGATTGTAGAAACCTGCCTTTTGAAACCTGCGTAATTGGACTCATCTCGAAGATTTCACCATCTTGAGTTCATTCAATACCATAGGTAAACAGTTCTTTCCTTCCTTATTTTCCATTATGAGGAGAATTCAAAATACAGACAGATACTCTGGAAAGGGCAAAATGTTTTCCTGAAAAATCTTGGAAAGCCAAAAGGGAGGACAAATAAAACCTGGGGAGAATTTTTTTTTTTAAAAAAAAAAAGAGGAACGAAAATAACAAAGGAACATATTTTTATTATTATTTATTTTTATTATTTATTTTTTGTTGTTTAATTAATCCTCTACTGTATCCATATGAGAAATTTACCCAAGGCAGGACTTCTTTAATGGCAATTCTGTAATGGAATTTCAGTTCTATCCAGCTGAGAGGGAATTTCTCTTATAAAACACAGAGAAGAATATAGGTAGTCTTTACACCTAAAGAAAAAAAATATATTTTTTCTTTGAAGATATTTGTCTTTAAAAAGTGAAAAACTAATGAATAAATTGTATATATATTAGTTTGTAAATGAATAAGAAGCCATGATTTTATCTACAAATAAAAGAAAGCTTTTTTTTTTTTTTCTTTTTAAAAGAAAGGAGTTTAAAAAGCTTCAAATTCTGGAAAAATTTCAATGAAATTAGTTAGCATAAAGCTTATGAAGCTTTACTCCCCTTCCCTTCCCTTCCCTTCCCTTCCCTTCCCTTCCCTTCCCTTCCCTTCCCTTCCCTTCCCTTCCCTTCCCTTCCCCCTTCCCTTCCCTTCCCTTCCCCCTTCCCTTCCCTTCCCTTCCCTTCCCTTCCCTTCCCTTTCCCTTCCCTTCCCTTCCCTTCCCCCTTCCCTTCCCTTCCCTTCCCTTCCCTTCCCTTCCCTTCCCTTCCCTTCCCTTCCCTTCCCTTCCCTTCCCTTCCCTTCCCTTCCCTTCCCTTCCCTTCTATTGTTGTGATAAAATGCAGGTTGTATGGAAAATAACATGCAAACAATTAATTATTCTTTCCTGTTTATATTCCCATCCCATGATAGAACCAATAAGAGCAAACTCAGAGCAGGAAAATCTCCAAGGTGATCCCCTGTAGGAACGGAACTCCCTTATTATTCTACACAGTTTTTATATATATTGTTTCATCTTAAACAAAAATAGAGATATGGTCTCAGCTCTGTGTTACCTGAAGGCCTCTGACTGATTGTCAGATCCTAAGATCCTGAATTCAGCTAATTTCTTTAAGTAGGTGGTTCAGGTACTCCCACGCATCTCCTACAGAGATGATAACACCCACTATTAGATACGGGTCTTATAGACTGCAGGTCAGAATTCAGTTGTGAATAATAAAATATGTTGAAGAATAACAAGACATATATTTCTTCCCACATGGTTAGCTGTGTAAACCTCATAGATCTTTTCACATATAAGAGCAATCTGCTATAAACGTTAAAAGGTTATTCTATCTCTGTGGCAGGTAGGTAGGTAAATGTTTTTGTACCCATTCACTTGTATAAAAATATAAAGCATGAAGGGAGAAGATATATTAGAAATGTTAACCACAAATCCATTAAGAAAATTAATATGAAGACCAAATCTATAGCTATGACTGATTGGCCTAGTGTTCTGCTCCATTATAATCTCTCAGGATAAGAATGGGTATAGAGATTAGTATAAGAACTGTCCAGGTCAACCTAATTTGGAAAAGACATTTATACACACATTTCCATGGCCAAAAAATAACCCTGTTGGATTAGTTCAACAAAACTAAATTAAATATTCCATTTTCAGAAATGTCAGTGTTTTTTTAATTAATCCCTGTGACATTTTCATTCAAAAAATGAATGAAATTAAACAAAATGACATAAAATAAAATGAAGAACTCCTGTCTGAAGAATTTGAAAATGTCAATGCTTCATCCTATGTCTGACCAGCTAAGCATAAATCATAGGTTCGAAGCCAATAGATTGAAAGACAATTGTGAAAAGAGTAAAGCCTTTGAGATGATCTGCTTGGTGAGGAAAAAATCCAGCTTTTGTCATTGCTGCCTAGCAGAGCTGCTGATGAAGAAAGCAAAAGGACAAAATACTTTCTTTCTGTCCATGTGCACTAAGATTGTACAGGATGAGGTGCCTTCACTCTAAGCTCTGTGGACCACCCTTCAACTCTACATTTTTTTGAGTGTCTAGGTATGGGACAGAGGAAAAACATAAGGCTTTTTTTTTTTTTTTTTGAAGCTCTCTGTTTTTCTAGAATGAATAGAATGAAAAGACGGTCCTGAGAAAAGGTCTTTCACTCAGCAAAAATGAAAATTAAAATAACTTTGCTTTGTTTGATATGTCTTTTAGGGGGCAGGGTAGGGTGGGTTAGAAATTCCCCTCTCTTTTTATTTGTTATTCTAATTTGGGGTGCAGAAGGTGGGGAGTTGGAAAAGAAAAAAAAAAAAAAAAAGCTTTATTTTTTGCAACTTGTGTTTTGCATTGAGATTCAGAGGTAAACCTTTCACATAAGAGAAGTTAAATCAAGCTTTACAGTTGTATTCTGGGGATAATAATCACAATAATCTAACCTCATCTGTTTTAATAATAACATAATCCTAGATTGTTTCTTTTGTTTTTCACCTAGAGGGAATATGGTTGTTTACAACTTATTCATACCAATCACAAATTGAAAGGATTTCTGGTTTTGCTGAATAATAGAAAAGAAAAAAAAAAAAAGTTTAGAGCATTTCACACTCTCATCTCCAAAAGTCAAAAGAAAAGGGGTCAAATGAATTTCTTAGCTGAAACAATTCACTATGCTTTCTGTAGTGTATCTGAACTCAGGTTTACAGTGTGATGTGTTTTGCTGTATTTCTCACTAATATACACACTGACAGCCTCCTATTTAATATCTGTGTACAAATGTAAATATTAACAGCATGTTCTGTCTAAAAGCCAGCTTGACATTGCACTAAAATCAATGAAAACCCTAAAGCAAATGGCAGATCAGTTTATATGGGCTAAACATCAGAATCCTGAGTTGTGGACTGTGTTCATAAACAATTTCAAATTCTATGTGGTGGTGGTTGTTGTTGTTGTTGTTTGGTTTGTTTATTTTAAAAAAAAAATTCTATCATAAGTGTTAAAAAGTTAACATCTCCAGTTTTATAGCTAGTATAACATAAGTTCAACATACCTTTAACAGGCAAAGACAGATCAGATAGTACTGAGTAACTGCTGTTTGTAAAATGCTCCTGTTTTATCTGTGAGCAGTATGGGCAGATGTAAGCTTCAGGGACTGCTGTGTAATCTACACCAATTAGACCAGCTGAAGACCCTGACATGAATGTTACATGAGTGACAGCATAGAAATGTGTTGACCTCTAAGAGGCAGAGGCACAGTTCACCAACAAACAAGTCCCTGCATGATAAAATCTAAGGAGAAAAATCAACCTACTTACACTGAAGTATATTATAATAAAATAAAAGTATCCACAGAGTCTCTTGAAATCATCAGCTACTTATGTGTTTTACCATTTGGCACTGAGGATATCAGATGTTCATGTGAAATTAATTTTTATGAATATGTTTTTTTAGAGGGCTTTTTGCAGTGGAGAGAGAATACGTTTGTGCAGTCGGTAATGGTTTATCAAAAGAATAATGAAAATACAGTAAAAAATAAAGGTTAAGCTGTTCCTTTCTTTTGGTGGGGAAGGTTGTTTTTAGAAGGGAATGGAAAGTACACAGAAAAGCTACATAAAGATGGAGAAGTTATCTTCTGAGCAAAAATTACTGTTTTTTGGAAACTTTCTGCCAGCTACAGGAGGAGAGAAAAGAAAGAAAGGAACAACAACAACAAATAGAAGGAAACAGCCAGACTCTACATTATGCAGAAATCTAGCCAAAATTAAATATGCTGTAGATGCAATAAGTAGGCTGGAGATAGAGGGTAGGGAAAAACTTGCTGTTATAAATTAAGAACAGCTAATTTGTCTTTCCAAGAATAAACCAGATGGAGAAACTGTGACTGGCTCATCTTGGACACTAGCCAGGCAGAAGACCAGCTTTTCTGGCAATCAGGAGAAGAGGAGAGCAATGCTGGAGCAGCATGGCAGAGTCCCAGTCAGAGAAAGACATGGGAAGCCCAGGAGCAAGGTCAGTCCTGACATGGGTGCTGGCCAGCTTACCCGCAGCCAGATGAACAGCACACACAGCAGTCAGGCCACTGTCTTCAGGAGCAATTGCACCTCCCATACAAACTGCAGGGCTGTGAGGTTTTGCACAGGGAAGGAGACAGATAAGAGAAAGAATGATCATTGCTATTTGATGACTATGCTCTTTGGAAAGAGTTTAGGATTTCAGGAAGCTAAATCCAGCAAGGATGCAAAACAATACTTGAATTCTGTTCAGTACAAAATGCTGAAGCTTTTTCTCTTTTTGACCTGAACTAAATACCTTGCTTCCCAAAATGAAAAAGAAATATAATGTTATTTACTCCAGTTGCCCAATGTTTTCAAGATCACCAGTAGCATTTATCACAGGCCCAGTCTCAAATCCGACTGTTGCTTAGAGAACTTCAAAGTAGTATTCATATTATTATTGTTATTAGACTAATTAAATGTTTAATTTTTTATTTCACAAAAAGAAATATTTTTCACTTAAGATAAAGAGTCAAGCATAGCCTTCATTAGCACAGTGCTATAATTTACTGGTGTTACCGTTCTTTTAATACCAGTATAACATAGAAATAATGTTTAAATTGTGGCTCCCAAATATATAATTTTTATATATAAATATATATATAAATATTAAATATATATATATATATATAAAGGGAAATAATATTAGACAAAACTTCTCACTCTGTTTTGTTTGCTTATATATGAATATTTTACAAGCTGTGAAAGTTAAACCTTTCTCTTCAATAGGAATGCCATGCTTGTCCAAATGTAGGTTTGAAACCAATGTGAATGTTTACACCATAAATCAGTGCACTATTTAGTGAACTAGTGGAAACCTGAGATAGTAAGTCTATAAAGTGAGATGTAGAAATGTAATATATGTAGCTTCATTCACTGGTATCAATGCATCAAAAATAACAAAAAGGCAGGGCTTATAAGCTTAGGTACACATCTAACTTTGTGTGATTATATGCACTCTGGTAGGATTGATCCACTTTGCAATAAAATAATAGGCTTTGGAATACTGGTAATTATATTTCTTTATGAGTCCAGAGAAGGGCAATGAAGATGGTGAGGGGTCTGGAGAACAAGTCTTACGAGGAGCGGCTGAGGGAGCTGGGGTTGTTCAGCCTGGAAAAGAGGAGGCTCAGGGAAAACCTTATAGCACTTTATAGTGATAAAGTTTACATGGCTGGAGTATGAAAGATCACTGAAACTAGTATGAAGAAGAATATTGATTTAGATCTTTGATACCATCAGTATTGACTGTATTTGTTGTGGAGAAAGTAGCAATTTCAAGATTTACAGCTCATTAGTTTAAACTATGTTACAGAAAACAAAATGTAATGGCATATGATACGCTAAATTCTGCCTTAAAAATATGCTTCAGGCAGGATCTGAAGACAGTAATCTCAGTATAGTCCCCTGCATGGCTCTATATTCATTAAAAAAAAAAAAAGAAAACACTGTGCTGGAGTCTATCAAGACAATCAATTAATCAGTGGTTTATTGTCAATGACCTGTTGGCTTGACTTTGGAAAAATTAAAGACTCAGTCTGTGATCGTATAAATTAACTTAAAGCATCTTTCAGGACCATCTTTTGAAAGCAAATAAGCACAGTAGAGTGACGTCATTGCTTGTAATAAGCTGTAAGTTTTTTGTTGAGATAACCAGACATGCCTTGGGACTTATCAGATGATATTAGATGATTTTGCCAGTGGCCTGGGAAGAGTATAAGGGTGCCACCTGGATGTGCAGGGATGAGATCAAGAAAGCCAAGAACAGTCAGAGGTGAACTTGGAAAGGGATGCAAAGAATAAAAAGAAAGGTTTCTACATGTGCATTAGCAAGAAAAGGAAGACTAAGGAGAGTGCACCCACTCTGATAAGCAAGATGGAAGAACTGAGGACAACAGATGTGGAGTAGGCTGAGGTACTAAACCATTTTTTGTCTCAGTCTTCACTTTCAGTCGCTCTTCCACAACTCTCAAGTCTGTCAAATCTCTGAACTTCAAGGAAGGGGTTGGGGAAACATAGTCCCTCTCACTACAAGCAAGAGCAGTTTTGAGAATACATGATGAAACTGAAGGGGTACAAGTCTATGTGGCCTGATGACAGGCTTCCCGGGGTCCTAAAGGATGTGGCTGATGTGGTTTTCAAGCCTCTCTCCATCATATTTGAGGATTCCTGACAGTCAGACATGGTCCCCAGGGATTGGAGAAAGGAAAACATCGCTCCCATTTTTTAAAAAGTATAGAAAGGGGGACCAGGGAACTACAGACCTGTGAGCATCACCTCTGTCCCTGGGAAGATCATGGAACAGATCCTCCTTGAAGCTATGTTAAGTTATATGGAAGATGAGGAGGTGATTCAAGATAGCCAACATGGCTTCACCGAAGGAAAATAATGCCTGACCAATCTGGTGGCCTTGTATGATGGAGTGACTATGTCAGTGGACAAGGGAAAAAGAACTGATGTCATCTACCTGGACTTATGTAACACTTTTGACACAGTCCCACACAACATCCTTGTCTCTAAACTAGAGATAGATTGATTTGAAGGATGGAACTGAAGGATTGATTTTCAGTGGATTGGCAATCTGGCCACATACTGAGTGTTGTGGTCAATGGCTTGTGGTTTAACCTGGCCAGTAGCTAAGCACCACACAGCTATTTGCTCACCCTCCCCTCTCCCTCTCTGGGATGGGGGAAAGAATCAGAAAAAAAAAAATGAAGGCTGTGGGTTGAGATAAAGACAGTTTATTAGGACAGAAAAGAAAGGAAAACAATAATAATAATGATAATAGTACTACTAATAACAGCATGTAGAAAACATGTGATGCACAATGTAATTGCTCACCACCCACCGTCCAATGCCCAGCCTATCCCCGAGCAGCTGGTCCCTCTACCCAAGCCAGCCCCCCCATATTAATTGTTCAGCATGACGTCAGATGGTATGGAATACCCCTTTGGCCAGTTTGGGTCAACTGTCCCAGGTCCATCCCCTCCCAGCTCCTGATGCACCCCCAGCCTGCCCTCTTGCAGGACAGTGTGAGAAGCTGAAAAGTCCTTGGCTTAGTGTAAGCACCGATCTGCAACAATTAAAACATCAGTGTGTTATCAACATTCTTCTCATCCTAAATCCAAAGCATAGCACGCTACCAGCTACTAGGAGGAAAATTAACTCTACCCTAGCTGAAACCAGGATATGGTTCAACATTCACGTGGAGATCAGTGACAAGTGGTGTCTCTCAGGGGTCTATCTTTGGCCCCTCAAGTTCAACGTGCTGTACCTGGGTCAGGGCAATCCCAGACATCAGTACAGACTAGGATATGAATGGTTTGAGAGCAGCCATGTGGAGGAGGACTTGGAGATACTGGTGAATGAAAAATTGGACATGAGCCAGTAGTACATGCTTTCAGACCAGAAAGCTATCATATTCTGTGCTGCATAAAAAGAAGTGTGGTCAACAGGTCAAGGGAGGTTGTTCTCCCCCTCTAGTCCACCTTTGTGAGACCCCAGTTCATATAATCATTGAATCATAAAATGGTTTGGATTGGAAGGGATCTTAAAGATCATCAAATTCTAGACCCCCTGCCATGCACAGGAACACCTTCCACTAGACCAGGTTGCCCAAAGACCCATCCAACCTGGCCTTGAACACTTCCAGGGGAGTGGCATCTACAGCTTCTCTGGGCAATGTATTCCAGTGCCTCACCACTCTCCAGAGTAAATAATGTCTATGAATTTCATAGTAAAGAATTTCTATGAATTTCACTTGGAGTACTGCAGTGCTGCCTCCCAGCTCTTGCCCCCCAGCACAAGAAGAACATAGACCAGTTAGAATGGGTCCAGAGGAGGGTCTCAAAAATGAACAGAGAGCTGGAGGCAGACTGAGAGAGCTGGGTTTGTTTAACCTAGAGAACAGAAGGATCCGTGTAGACCTTAATGCAGTCTTTAATAACTAATAAGACAGATGGAGAGAGAAAATTTGCAGGGTCCTGATAGGACAGGGGGTAATGGTTTCAAAGTGAAAGAAGGTAGACATAGATTAGACATAAGGAAGAAATTTTTTATTATGAGGGTACACTTCACCAAAGAAAATGGAAACATACTAGGAAATTTTAGCTTATTAATTCAAATAGTATATATTTTAAACTACAACCTCTAATGATTGTAACTGTAGTTATTATTTCATTAGACTGTTGAGACTTCAACCAGAGTAACACGTTACTGATTTTGTATATAAGGTGTTTTTGTTTCCCCGTGTTCATAATAAGATTTGGAAGCGGCAAATTCAGGGGAATCTAAGCAACCTACTCTGCAAATTGGAGGCACCAAATTGGTAGCACAAGTATATGTGTACCACAGTGTTTCAGAATTCAAAATTCTTTGTTCATCAGATGAGTTAATGTTTGTCTTCTGGCATGAAGTTTTTGATATTTTCAAGTGATAAATTTTAAATGCTTATTTTAAATGCTTCACAGAGGTGAAGAAGACTTTAAATGTCTCTGCTTATATCCATCCCTATTTGTGAGGTGATCATTCTTCTCAAATAGTGGACCAATTACTGTGCTCCTCCTTTTGCTGTTTGTATATTTTTAAAAGCCCTTTTTATTGTCTCCCACAGTACAGTCCAGCTTCAACTCTAATTGACCTTTAGATGCACAAATCTTCTCCTTACAATGCTGAACAGCTACTCTGTCCACCTATGTCTTCCCCAGTCACTTGACCTCACTTACTGTGGCCATACACTTTCTTTTTCCATCTAATCTCTAGAAGGAGATCCTTGCTCATCCAAGCCAACCTTCTGTCCCACCTGTTTGACTTCTGACATTTTGGAATTGTCTGTTCAGGTGCTTTTAAAAGGTGTCACTTAAAAGGGACCAGCAATGATTGACCCCTACACATTCAAAAGCAGTTTCCGAGATGACCTGTCTAACTAGTTCCCTGTGAAGCTTCAAGTTAGCTCTCTCCATATCCAGGGTCAAAGTTTTGCTGGCAGTTTTCCTCCTGTCACTAAAGATTTTGAATTTGACTACTTCATGGTCACTATGATGAAGACTGCCACCAATCACCACTTCACCCATGAGACCCTCTGTGTTTTCAAGCAGCAAATCTAGCAGGGTATCTTTTGTAGTCAGCTCCCTTAGTACCTGTTCCAAGAAGTTATTGTCACAGTGGTTTAGGAATCTCCTGGAGCTGTTTGTATCAAATGTCACAGAATCACAGAATCACATAATCATCTAGGTTGGAAGAGACCTCCAAGATCATCTAGTCCAACCTCTGTCCTAACACTAACAAGTCCTCCACTAAACCATATCACTAAGGGCTACATCTAAACGTCTTTTAAAGACCTCCAGGGATGGCAACTCAACCACCTCCCTGGGCAGTCCATTCCAATGCCTAACAACCCTTTCAGTAAAGAAGTTCTTCCTAACATCCAACCTAAACCTCCCCTGGCGCAACGTTAGCCCATTCCCCCTCGTCCTGTCACCAGGCACGTGGGAGAATAGACCAACCCCCACCTCTCTACAGCCTCCTTTAAGGTACCTATAGAGAGCGATGAGGTCTCCCCTGAGCCTCCTCTTCTCCAGGCTGAACAATCCCAGCTCCCTCAGCCGCTCCTCATAAGACTTGTTCTCCATACCCCTCACCAGCTTCGTTGCCCTTCTCTGGACTCTCTCAAGCACCTCCATGTCCTTCTTGTAGCGAGGGGCCCAAAACTGAACACAGTACTCGAGGTGCGGACTCACCAGAGTCGAGTACAGGGGGACAATCATCTCCTTAGACCTGCTGGCCACACTGCTTCTTATACAGGCGAGGATGCTGTTGGCCTTCTTGGCCACCTGAGCACACTGCTGGCTCGTGTTCAGCCGACTATCAACCAGTATTCCCAGGTCCTTCTCTGCCAGGAAGCTTTCCAACCACTCTTCTCCCAGCCTGTAGCGCTGCTTGGGGTTGTTACGCCCCAGATGCAGGACCCGGCACTTGGCCTTGTTGAACTTCATGCAGTTGGCCTCAGCTCATCGGTCCAGCCTATCCAGATCCTCCTGCAGAGCCTTCCTTCCCTCGAGCAGATTGACACACGCACCTAACTTGGTGTCATCTTCAAACTTACTGAGGGTGCACTCGATCCCCTCATCCAGGTCATCGATATAGATATTAAAGAGGACTGGCCCCAGCACTGATCCCTGGGGGACTCCACTAGTAACCGGCCTCCAACTGGATTTGGCTCCATTCACCACAACTCTTTGGGCCCGGCTATCAAGCCAGTTTTTAACCCAACAAAGTGTACACCAGTCCAAGCCACGAGCAGCCAGTTTCTTGAGGAGAATGTTGTGGGAAACGGTGTCAAAAGCCTTACTGAAGTCAAGGTAGATCACATCCACAGCCTTCCCCTCATCCACCAAGCGCGTCACTTGGTCACAGAAGGAGATCAGGTTTGTCAAGCAGGACCTACCTTTCATAAACCCACGCTGACTGGGCCTGATCGCCGGTTGCCCTGCAAGTGCCGCGTGATGACACTCAAGATAATCTGCTCCATGAGCTTCCCTGGCACTGAGGTCAAACTATCAGGCCTATAGTTCCCCAGGTCTACCCTCCGACCCTTCTTGTAGATGGGCGTCACGTTTGCTAGCCGCCAGTCGACTGGGACCTCCCCTGATATCCAGGACTGCCGATAAATGATGGAAAGTGGCTTGGCCAGCTCCTCTGCCAGTTCGCTCAGTACCCTCGGGTGGATCCCATCCTGCTCCCCATCCCCTTCCACCAGCTCAGGGTACCAGGTATCCAGAGAACAACCGGTCTTGCCGCTAAAGACTGAGGCAAAGAAAGCATTGAGCACCTCAGCCTTTTCCTTATCTTTTGTAACTAAGTTTCCCCCCACATCCAGTAAAGGATGGAGATTCTCCTTAGTCCTCCTTTTTGCGTTGATGTATTTGTAAAAACATTTTTTGTTATCTTTAACGGCAGTAGCCAGATTGAGCTCCAGATGAGCTTTGGCCTTTCTAATTTTGTCCCTGCACAGCCTCGCAACATCCTTATAGTCCTCCTGAGTGGCCTGCCCTCTTTTCCAAAGATTATAAACCCTCCTTTTTCTCCTAAGCTCGAGCCACAACTCTCTGCTCAGCCAGGCCGGTCTAGTTCCGCGTCAGCTCGTCTTTGGGCACGTGGGGACAGACCGCTCCTGAGCCATTAAGATTTCCTTCTTGAAGAGTGCCCAGCCTTCCTGGACTCCTTTGCCCTTCAGAACCTCCTCCCAAGGGACTCTGCCAACCAGTGTCCTGAACAGCTCAAAGTCAGCCCTCCGGAAGTCCAAGACAGCAGTTTTACTGGTCCCCTTCCTGACTTCACCAAGAATAGAGAACTGAACCATTTCGTGGTCACTCTGCCCAAGACAGCTCTCGACCACCACATCTCCCACCAGTCCGTCACTGTTTGTGAACAGAAGGTCTAGTGGGGCACTTCCCCTGGTAGGCTCTCTAACCAGCTGCGTCAGGAAGCTATCTTCCACGCTCTCCAGAAACCTAGACTGCTTTCTCTGGGCTGTGTTGTGCTTCCAGGATATGTCTGGGAAGTTGAAGTCCCCCACGAGAATGAGCGCTGATGATTTCACGGCTTCTGTCAGCTGCCTGTAGAACTCCTCATCAGTCTCCTCATCCTGGTTCGGTGGTCTATAACAGACCCCCACCAGGATGCTTGCCTTGTTGGCCTCCCCTCTGATCCTAACCCAAAGAGACTCAATCTTATCATTCCCAGCCTCAAGTTCCTCAACATCTAAACACTCTCTAATATAGAGAGCCACACCGCCACCCCTTCTGTGCTGCCTGTCCCTTCTGAAGAGCCTATAGCCAGACATTGCAGCACTCCAGCCATGCAAGTGGTCCCACCACGTTTCCGTGATGGCAACCAAGTCATAGCCTTCCCGCTGCACGATGGCTTCCAGCTCCTCTTGTTTGTTACCCATGCTGCGTGCATTAGTGTAGATGCACTTCAGTCGGGCCATTGCCTTCTTCCCCGGCTTTGCCATTGTTCCCCCCGGCACAGCTCCAACAAGCCTAATTTCAGCCCCATCCCCCTTCTTTCCTAGTTTAAAGCCCTCTCAACGAGCCCTGCCAGCTCCTGGGCTAGGATCCGTTTTCCCCTTAGAGATAGGGACCCGTCTGCGGTCACCAGGCCGGGTGCCGAGTAAAGCGGCCCATGGTCAAAAAACCCGACATTTCTGTGTTGGCACCAGCCTCTGAGCCATGTGTTAATCAGGTGGGCTTTCCGTGTCCTCTCGGTACCCCTCCCTGCTACTGCAGGGATGGACGAAAACACCACCTGTACTCCCCCTCCATCCACTAACCATCCCAGTCCCCTAAAGTCCCGTTTGATAGCCTTCAGGCTTCTCTCTTCAAGATCATCACTGCCAGCCTGGACTATCAAAAGAGGGCAGTAGTCAGAGGGGCGAACCAGGTTGGGAAGCTTTCTGGCAATATCCCTGACCCTGGCCCCAGGGAGGCAGCAGACTTCCCTACGGGTAGGGTCAGGTCGACAAATAGGGCCTTCTGTTCCCCTGAGAAGGGAGTCGCCTACTACGATCACCCTTCTGTCTTTCTTGGTGGAGGCAGTCTTGAGGCGTGGAGTCGGCTTCCCCGCCCTAGGCATCCTCCTGGGTAGACTTTCTACCGCGTCCTCACCCACCGGTCTCTCAAGCTCCAGGGCCTCAAATCTGTTACGTAAGGGCACCTGGGAAGGTGGGGCTGGTAGGGGGGGGCGTTGCCTGAAAGGTCGAGCAGGGACCTGTCTCCATCCCTCCTCAACTTCTACGTCGCCCCCCTCTGCCCGACAGCGACAGGGCAGGGGGTCCATCCCCATTAGGGGTGTCTCACCCTGGTACCTCTCCTTCAGGCCCTGCAGGGAGTCACTCTACCAGTCTATCTCCCGCTCACACTCCCTAATAGCCCTCAACCTCTCCACCTCCTCTTTGAGTTCTGCCACCAGGCGGACCAGGTCACCCACCTGCTCGCACCTCACACACACGGTGCCTCTGCCTCCCTCAGGTGGCAGCAACAGGCTCAGGCAGTCCCTGCACCCAGAGACCTGAACTGCCGCATTGTTGAGCAGGCGGTCAGTCTGGGTGGCCACAGACTTTCTAGAGAGAGTGCTCTGCCTGGTGAAGACCATCGCAGCCCAGCTAGCAGTCGACAGCCATTAAAGATGTTGTTCTTATGGGCGGGGGGAAACTCTGCCCCCTCTGCCCTCCCTGCTCGCCCTGCCTGCACGAACTGCCACGCAAACTGCCGCGCCCCGCCCTTCTGAAGCGCCACGCCCTGTTTGCCCGCCCTCGTCACTGCGCTCCTGGTCGCTCGCACTCCCTAGGGGCTGCTTTTGAACGGCCGGGGAGGGGGCGCTGCTGGCTCCGCCTACGCCTCATCAGCCTCCCTCACGGGGCTGCCGGGTCCTGGCGGCTCCCTCGAGCGGCCTCGATGTTGGAAAAAAAGCCCTGCCTGTCCCGGTCCCCTGATCCGCTGCAGAACGCATCTTCCCCAGAGCCGATCGCCTTGGCAAGTCAAATGTGTGACATTCCCAGTTAACATCTGGCAAGTTGAAGTCACCCATACGGACAAAGGTGGATGATTTAGAGGTATATCTTAATTTCTTAAAGAGTAATTAATCAATGTCAACATCCTGTCTTGGTGGCCTATAGTAGACTCTCACAATGACATCTGCTTTATTTGCTTGTCCTTTAAAACTTACCCAGAGGCTCTCAACCATGTCATTGTCAACTGCAAGCTTCATACAGTTCATCCCCCTTCCCTCCTCCACCCCCCCCCCATACAGTATAATACAGAAGAAACTTTACTTTATTAATTTAGTAAAGTTTAAACTGATGATTACAAAAAAAAAAAAAACCAACAAAGTTTTCCAAAGTATGTAATTCAAAAAATGCATCATGTCAACTGATTGAAGTAAAAATTGTTATTTTCCCCTGGTTCATAAAACTTTCCTGAACCTACACAGTAGGAATATTAACAACATTCAAATATTCATTCTTATAAATAAATTCAATAAATAAATACAGCTTTAAGTCTGCTAATGATATTTCCAGTGGAAGTTAGATGATTTTGTCCCTAACTGCCCAAAGATTCTATTATTTAAAAACAAAACAAAACAAAACAAAACAAAACAAAACATTTAAACATTAAACATTTCTCTATCGGTTTGTCTTATTAAACATCTACAGTGGGTATGTAAAGTGTCAGACTATTTCAAAAAGGTGATCTTCAACAAAACCGGAAACAAAATGTACAAAATAATATCCTAATATACATCAAACAAGGTAGTAAGTCTTCCCCATCTTCTGTATTTAATGTTATATAACACAAAATTTGCATATTATAGCTTAATACATTTTTTAACATAAAATTTTACAACCACCCTTAAGATAAGCAATATATAAGGGAATGTAAAATTGTTTAAAATGTAATTTATGAGTATTAAAATTAACATTTCCAATTACAAAGTGTAATATTTATTCTCTAGAGGTCAATGATATGACATTTCATTTTCAGTCATATTTGACTTTCTACCCTTTGTGCTTCTAAGGCCAATGCATTGGCACAAACTAACTCACTCTTTAATGCTGCTTCTTTACCACTTGATTTTATTTCATAAATCCTTCAAACTAATAGAAAAATATATGCAGTCCTGATGTAATTCTCTTAAAATTAGGGGCACAGCTCAAGAAATAAATTAATTTTAATGTGTTTTTTTTATATTATGTGCAGTAATGTCTAGGAAACTCTAATAGCAGTTTCATTGCATTAGGCACTGAACATACAGAGTAAATAGTAAGTTCCTTCATCCCCCAAAATATGTAACTTAAATATTTCAATGAAAAATTAGATTTTCTTTTGTCCTTTAAATGATTGTGTCTGATATTCATAAATAAGTAAATAAACAAAATAACAAAAAAATCATTATTCTATTTGATCTGATTATTTTAAGTATAATAAGGAATATACCAGAAAATGGATTCTTCTTTCAACAGTAATAAGAAAGCTTGTGAAATTTTGTGTGTCCATACTAGAACACTTCCAGTGCAATGGCTTTACATGTGAATTGTCCTGTATCTGTGGGTTTGAAAAGCTGGAGATTTTCAAAGGGAATATGTTTGTATAAGATTTGCATATTCTTCTCAGTGACTCAATTATGTCAGAAACAGATTAAAAAAAAAGAAAAAAAAAAACAGTGCTGAAATCTCAGCTTTGGAGTCTTGCTATTCATGAATTGTAGCTATAAGTAAAAAGAAAACCAGATGTTTAGAGTTCCCTGTATATTTTGAAGACACGAATTATGCATCTGTGTTTACTTTGTGTTCAGTACTTGTTAATTCAATTGTCTTTCCTTGTCTGTAAGGAAAAAATAAAACTTACATAGGCCTGTTACACACACAAAATACAAGTAAAAAAGTAAGACTTGCTTAGTCTAATAACTGAAGAAGACGTGTTGCTCTGTCAGATACTTTAAGGTGATCTTGTAAGAAGCAGTCAGTGATATTCAGCTCTGAGTAGAAGAGTAGTTACTAGGAAGAGCAACAATATTACATACACAGTATGGATATGTCCCAATTCTATTACATCCAGAGACCTGTTCAGGTTTGTTTCTGTCTTTTTGCAAGCCTTGACAGAAAGTTGACTGTACAAGCCATTAATTTTAAGAACAATTCACTTCATCAGATTTATCCAGGTTGAGAGAAAGAGTTATTTGTTATAAGCTAAAAGTCAAGTATACTCTAAAACAAAATCAGCTACCTAGTAAAACAGAACGATATGAAATATAACTGGGTATTAAACTGGAGAGCGGAAAGAAGGTAATTATTTTTAAATATGGCACCAAATTAAGGAACAGTTGGTATTTGCAAAGAACAGATGTTAAAAATCATTATTGTAACCACTGGCAATATTGTATCTTATAATAAGCAATACACTAACACAAAATAGTGTGGGAGCAAAAAGAAACCTATGGTGATAGTACTCAGTTTTCAGAGCAAAAAAGCTATCTCGATTAATGTTAATTGAGATATTAAAATGTAGTATATACCTTAAATCATCTTACAAAGGTATGTTTTCTCATTAACTGAGAAAAGAGAAATCAGCATCCTTTCATCAGAAAAGGAGCCTATGTGCCTAAATCAGTAAGAAAGTTCACCAAACCCTGAATAAAGACTGAAACATAAAGAAAAATGAGAGTGAAGCCTTATTGAGTGCTAAGTGGAAATGAGCTTCTCACATCTGCAGCTGAGCATATGACAAACATCATTATTGTGAACATAAATATAACTATGTAAGTTATACGCACATTTGAACAGTGCAAAAGTACTACTCCCCAAAGGGGGATGTCACAGACTGCTGCTAGCCAACCAAGGAAAAGAACTACATTTCCTCATTTCCTATACCCTACTGTAAACATATTGTTTCAGAATCAATGGGCCATTCAACAGAGATGTCAAAGGAACAATATGAAAATGTGAACCAACTGACTATCTAGCTCACAGTACAGTTAACTAATAATGAAACAGGAAGAAATTATGTGCCAGAAAACAAATACACAAAGGAAACCTCAACAAATAAATAAATAAATAAATAAACAGGAGTGGGGGCTGCTGTGGTAGGCGGAGAAGTTAAAAGATAGAATGCACCCTCAAATACACTGGGGTAGGTCCTTTTTTTTTTTATTATTATTGGTTGGTTGGTTAGTTTTGGTTTTGGTGTTTTGGTTTTCCTACAGTTAAGAGCTATCAGAAGTTGGCATACTCCATGACCATAGAGAAAGAACTTCCAAAGAACTTCTGAGAATGGAGTATGATCTGTCTTGATTCTCTCTTCCTCTGCTGCTGTTTTTTAATTTTGTTTTTGTTTGTTTGTTGTTGTTTTTATAACAAAATATTTTTTTAAAAAATGATATCTTTAGGTAGTATATGTTTTTTGTTGATGTTAATATCAATAATTTAAATACACAGATTAGGAAGACAGATAGATAAAAGGCCTGGGATTACAAGTTGCAAAAATACAAGCTTCTCTTTAGAACAAAACCAGAATAAAACCTAAAGTTGAACTTTTCCCAGTTTACATGGACAACCTCACCTAATAGCACTATTTTGAAAGGTTTTAGTCCATTTTTCTCAGGGTTTTAAAATATTTTCTGCAGCCTGTACTTGTCTTGATGGTCCCAGCTTCATTTTCTAATATTACTGCTTATTATATTTTATGTGTTCCTTTCCTACGTTCTAATAACAAAATTGAATTTTCAAGGATAAAAAAAAGACAGGAGGGGAAAGACTTACATAATGTAATTCATACAAAAGTGCTGCAAGTGGCTCATTTAGACATTGTTTTGACATATGGGCTAAATTAAGACTTTAAATAGTGCAATACATCTTTTAATACAAAAGAAAGAGTATAAATGGGACTCAATTAATGAGCAGAAAATGTAAAAGACATACTGGAAAAGCTTCAAATTGCTTACTAAAATAAACCAGCAAAATTAATAGATAATGACTCCTGTAGCTCACTGTCATGTCCTCTTAACCACAACATCAATCAGAAAAACAAACAAACAAACAAAAAAACTTGCTTACACCCACTTATTTTACTTATTTAAGTTGCATGGGTGAACACTCTGATGAGGATAATTGTATTTTTAAATTGCCAACACAGAAGTAAATAAATAAATAAAAAAAAGTTTATTCTTCAACAACAAGGCATCTATTAAAAACTCTTGAACCCTCAAGGTGAAGGGATGGATTCTGCAGGTGGATGAGTGAAGTCAAAGCAGACAGCCCAGCCATGGGAGAGGGAAAAATGCAGAGAGGAAGGAAAGGAGCAAGTCTCTGTCACAATTCACCAGTACTGGTTTTCTTCCCTAGGGCCTGGAAGGAGGGGCAAAAGGCAGCAATATACAAAACTGTGTGTTTAGCTGCAAAATGAAGAAGACAACATAAGGCTTTATTTCCTTTCCTATAACTGTTAATGCAACTGCATATTACTGTCTTGTGGGATAATTCACTTCTGGCTTCAACAATTTTATTTCATGCTTACAGAGGAAAAACTGATGAGGTGTTGTGATTATTTATATTAAGCATGAATGTTGTCTTTCTCAGAAACATCCCAAACTAATGTATATTTCTTCTACACATGGTGTGAAAACTCCACTTTATAGTTGCTACCTAATCCTTTATTAGTAAACCACCTTTTTTATTTTCTCACATAAAAGTAGATGATTTCTGGTGTAGATAAATATGTAAAATGCAAAATATTAAGATCATTTACTTAACTCTTTGTTGGTTTTGACCTAATAGTACGAAGACTTTTTCTTGCTGCAACATTTTTAATTTCTTACAAGGCAATCTAACCAAACCTTCATCCAAGGCCCTATGACTTTTAGCACCGCCTTAGACTTAAAAATCCTTTTAAGTATTATTATTTATTTTATCTGGTTTCTGCTGTACTACAGTTCTATTTTTTTTTCTACTTTCATTCTTGATCACTGTCATAAACATGGTACTTTCTGATTGTTATTTTATATGTCATTTACTATAATACTCTTTTCAAGGTTGCTAGTATGCCCTACAGAGTAGTTTCTCTGTGTCTTCAGATGTTTCCAACTTTTTTCCTCATGAATTTTTAATTTATTGAAATTTTTTAACTTTTGAAATGGTCATGCACTGATATTTTAAAGAGAGACAGGAGAAAAAAATAATATGTCAGATGAGGTAAAACACCCTAAATTCAGACTGAAAATTATGATCCAAAGGGTCCGTAGTTAACTATTTAGCATATGACAGAGGAAGTCTCCATGGAGAGGAACTGTGGGCTCTGGCCTTCAATAAGCTTCCAATGAAAAAAACCACTAATATCTTCCTTCACTTTGTAAGCACTATCATTTAACTACTGTGGGCATTGCTGTTGTTTTTAAATGATGGTGCAATACTTCCACAGCAACAGTGGAGAATTTATAACTTCAGAAACAAGCACGATAAGTCTCTGCTGATATTCCTGGATACAGTGTCATATTGAGAAAGAACAAGCAGAAATTAAATTACTCACAATAAGCTTTCAGAAACAGACTTATTTGCCCATAGTCTTTCTATGTGCTGTGGTATCTATAGCTATAGCTATAGCAATAGGTATATAATCTATCTATATTTATACCTGTATTTTTTTCCCCTGTACCTTTTTCCGCAGAGGAAAGACTAAAGGACATTTAGGTATATTTGCTTTCTTACATCTGTACACATACGCAGGCCTGAAACTTTCCAGCTGTAGTCTATCATAACCTGTTTAATTATGTTATCTTGCTTTGGTCAGTTTAATAATTGCATATATAAAGCAAAGATATCTTTCTCTGTTTGTTCTGGATGCTATATGCAGCTAAATCTTATAAAAAATTAGGTTTGGTCATTCACACAATCTCAAGGATAAACAGTGCAATGATTTAGATATGAGTTGGCAGTGTGGAGAAATATGATTGAGAGCAAGCACTGAATTGAGAGTCTAGAATGCAGAAGAGAAGTGAGCAGTTTTTAATGAAATTAAAATATTACAATAAAGGAAACACTTCATGCAAATGAATAGAGATAGATAACAAACTTTACATCTGAACATTGTTAAACTGCCCAGGGAACAAGAATGTGTTATAAATAGGGCAATCTTTCGAAAGAAACGATGAAAAGTTTATCATACAAAAAATTTTGAGAGAACTACATAGCTATTGTGGTATTTAATAAAGAAACAGTTAATCATGACAGAGGAGTATATTAAAATATATGAAAAAAATAATAATGTTTTAAAATCTGCTAATAATGAAGGTGAAAAGAAAAGATACACATGAAATAATAGGAAAGATATACATGAAATAACAGTATTCGAAGTGGTCATTGTGGATAGTACTAAAAAATAATGGGCTTCACTCTAAGGAAGAAAGTATGAGATCACTCTAAGGAAGAAAGTATGAGATTAGATATCAGAAAAAAATATACATTTGTTTTTTACCATCATGGAGAATACTTAAGTGCTGTTTCTTGTGTTTAAAACAATAGGCATTGGAGTAGAAGTGTTTTAGGTAGGTTGCAATTTGATGCAACAAGAAAAAGTCTGAGAGTGATAGAGGTCTAGACGTAAAGTGGAAGCTATGTTATACCATACAGCTTTTAGAACAGGTTATTCAAACATCTGCCAGTGATGTTTTAAATTCATTTGACTCTGTCTTTGGGCAAAGGAGTGATCTAATAACATGTTAAGGTCCATCCCAGTCTCATTTCCTATAATTACAGGACACTGGGATATGAGGTCATGTTAACATCGTATCTTTTAATATCCGAAGGTTGCCGAACCATTTGTTTCAAAAATCAGTTTTCAAAAACATATTTGTCTCCAGACAATATTTCTACCTGTTATCTTATTGTCCACCACTTAAACATTTAAAGATTGATTTACACTAACTGGATGAAGACTTTTTCTGTTTTCAATAGATTTTAAACTACTGAAATAATGAATAAAGCACAGAAACACTTTTTTTTTTTTAACTTTATCTCTCTATCATTCTCTGATATCTTTTAAATCTTTTTATGTCATTAGTTTCAGAATGTGGTGGGTTTGTTTATTTTGTTTTGTTTTGTTTATTCGTTTGTTTGTTTTTCCCCATTCCTATTCTTGTCCCTTTGTAAGCTCTCATCAACATCAGATAGCCTGGCATCAAAACTAAGAAGGACAGTGATTTTGATTTGAACTAGTGAGTATAGTATCTGAATCTCATTTAAAAATCCACTCCTATTCTGAGTTGATTATAACGTCTTTATAAAACATAATGCTTTCTGCCCTTCTAGATCATGAATATGGTCTAACAAGAGCTGACTTCCACATCTAACCTCCGTTTTGAAAACCAGTGATATAGAAAAAACAATAGTTTTTTTTCCTTTAGAGAATTTATTTCATTTCTGGATTAGTATTAATTTAAAAACATTCCTGAGACTTCAGTCCCTGGTCAGATAGAAATTACAGTTTTAGGAACATGACAATGAATGTACCATCCACTTCACTTAATTCACAGAATTAAATAGCAATGTCAAATTAACCAAACAAAAGAAAAAGCTTGGAAATTTGTTTCACATATTCACATAAATACGTGTATTTTTGCATTAAATATTTGAAAGCTGAGTACTGATGCCAGAGTCTGAGGTTTATTTGCAATATGCAGGTTTATCCATTTTAAATAAAAGAACTTGCACAACTCCCAGATGCTTGTTTTGCTTAAAAATAAATTGCTTATTCAGCTTATGGAATATTCTAAAGTGCTTTATATCAACCAAAGTTACTATCACATATATTTGAGTGATTTTTGGCTTTACCGAGGATCATTATTTATGTAATTCCAACAGATATATGACTCCTCTACAACACACTTTCATTAAGATTTAATAGGTTATTCCTAGTGAGTTAGCTTCTTTCGTTCTTTCAATTTTTTCCCCATACTATCTCTTGTTATTACATAAAATCAAATTTTAAGAAGTAATGCACCTCAGTGACATTTCATAGTGGAGAATGGGTTTCTGAATTCTTAGCAGAGCAATACTTAAGAAAGAATGTCTTACAGATGTTGGAGTACTCTCTGTTTTTCATGTGGTAGTACAATAAGAAACATGACAGGGAAAGGAGGAGGAACCTTGAAGTGGTAAGAAATGAAATCTTGGGGGAAAGAAGTTGAGTGACCTTCCTCTGTCATATGGATGGCATAGTCCCAGATCAATGATCAGTTCTATCAGGACACATGCAACTGCCTGAGTGACCCCAACTTGCAATTTCTGGTGGGTATCAGTTAATGCTGTAAAGAAGAGCTGGACTGGTAATAAATAGAAGGGAATGGAAGGGAAAAAAAACCGAAGACGTTTTGATACAAATTTCCAAACAGTATGAATCCTCAGAGAAGGACTGATGGCCCAGCACACGCTATATCTGCTGAGTTTACTTTGTGTATATGTATATGTAATTTCATGAAGGTCTCATGCTGAAAACTGTATTTTACTTTTATGTATGTCTTCCCATGTTTTCTGAATTGTAATAAAAAGAATTATTATGATGAAAGAATGGCTGAATTCAGCACTCACGTGTCTAACATGTAAGTCAAGCAAGCAAAAAAAAAAAAAAAGCTGAGCAATGCACAGCAATGATATGCAAAGAAAAGGAATCTTGCTTTGCTAATTGACTAAATATATCAAATACAAGATGAAAAAGTCAAGCTATGGTATTATGTGGTCGAGATATTATGTTTCTTTTGAACTCCAAAATTCAGGGAGAGGAGTGAATTATTAACTTTGTCCTGAATTCCTTCATTGTTCAATCCATCAGCTGAGGTTTTGATCCAAACCAGAAACCTTGCAATTGACATACATATTATCTCCTTCCCATTTTAAAGCCAAAATGGCAACCAAAAACATCTCAAAACATGAATATTTAATTGCATCTTCTGTGTAAATTAAAAGGAAACACAAAATGAGTGTTAAATATATAAGATAAATAAATATATAAAAAAATAAATATATATATATAAATAGATAAATAAAAAGATAAGCCATAAAGATGATAAACAGACCCCACATTTCTTCTATAATACAAAATTTACTTCTCCCATGTTTACCTATATGAAGTCTCATGGTGTAAATCTGCAGAAGTTAATAGTCGCTGAAAAAACAGATTGTAATGCCAGAGATGGCTTCTAATGTTAAGATTCCAAAATCCTCTTTATTTGAAGTCCTCTTAAACTTCAAACTCTAATGTCTGTCTTGTTTTTCAGTCTCTTGAAAATGATGCGTGGTATATATTATTTGAACATAAAGAAAAAATTCCCACTTGAACACCTTGTTTTGTATAAAATGCTTATCCATGTAATTCTGCTTACTGAATATAATCATAAGACACTGTATATCCTTGTTGGGTTTCTTTTTGTTGTTGTTGTTTGGAATTGCTAAGCCACTATCCATCATATATGAGAAGCTGAGGCAGTCTTGTGAAGTTCACACTGACTGGAAGAGAGGAAACATCACCCCCATTTTTAAAAAGGGAAATAAAGGAAGACCCAGGAAACTACAGACCAGTCAGTCTCACCTCTGTGCCTGGCAAGATCATGGAGTGGATCCTCCTGGAAACTATGCTTAGGCACATGGAAAATAAGGAGGTGATTGGGACAGCCAACATGGTTTCACTAAGGGTAGATCACGCCTGAGAGATCTGGAGTGATGCTTTCAGGTGTGGTGCCCCCAGCACAAGAAGGACGTGAAAGTATTAGAACGAGTCCAGAGAAGGGCCATGAGGATGATCAGAGGTCTGGAGCACCTCTCCTATGCAGACAGGCTGAGAGAGTTGGGGTTGTTTAGCCTGGAGCAGAGAAGAATCTGGGGAGATCTTATAGTGGTTTTCCAGTACCTGTGGGAGGTGTCCCTGCCCATGGTAGAGAAGTTTGAATTAGATGGTCTTTAAGGTCTCTTCCAACCCAAACCATTCTAGGATCTTATGTTTCTATGATTCTTAAACAAGCAAATACAAGTCAGAGTGAACAAGGACTATAATTCAGTTCTAAAATGGTCTTACTGGTGATTTGTACATTATGTCTGTCACTGGCTCTTCTCTCTAGTGGTTATTCCTTCTTTTTCTGTTCTCAGTGGATATAGGAAGCCCCACGTAGCACTGGGAGATGATGCCCTCTGCTGAACTGCACGTGTCTCTCCTGTAGGATGCTGAATAGTGCATCTGAGGCAGCTGGGGGGAAAGATCACAATCTATGTTCTCACTGGGTTGTCAAGGGTACTCGAATTAACACCAAATAGACTGATTTTGAATGTTTTTCCTGTTTTTCTTTTAATGACCCTTACTCTGCTTGTGAGTACTAGTACTTACAACAGTATCCTTCTCTGTATTCAGTGTTGTAGCACAGCAATATTTAGACATATAAATAAGAGTTATGGAAATAAAGTAGCTGTCGAGACCTTGGAAATGTATGTGGATACATACACATGTAGATTCTCATATACATACACATATGCACTCCTATTTACATCTATAATCAATACTTCCAGCCCTAATACTCCTTCCTGCAAACAGGAAAACAGAATTTCATGCAGATTTCAGATTTTTGACCAAACATCCATTAGCCAAAAGCATGATTTAAAGTCTAAGACACATGAATCACGTGGAAGTTGACTGCTTTTATCATGAATGTGAACTGTTGTGCAAGCAGGTACATGGCTGTATCCACTTTGATTCACTGATCTTTTTTAAAGATGTAAACCTATTTTTCCAAGACAAATGAAGTGATAAATGTAATAAACCTAAGCACTCATTTTAGGAAAAAAGCAAATGGTTTTAGCATTTTGCTGAAGAAGTAAAAGCCCCATAAGACACAGCTTTCACCTCCCCAAAAAGGTAGACTCGAAAGACCAAAGGAAAAATAATAATAAAAAAAACAAAAACTTTTTGCCTAAAAATGAATCAGCAACAAAGGTGCAAGGAAGGGGATAAGGCCAGCATACTAGGGTGAAGGTTCATTCCACACACATCCCCAACTATCGTCGTTTCCCCCCACTCCCCAAGAAACACCCAGCAAACAGCGGCAGATGTCACCCTGACAGGGAAAGTGGCAAGTGGCCATCTCAGCTCTGTTTGTAACTTCTTTCACAAGAGTCAAGCTGCTTTTTCCACTCCATTCAGCATGTTTGTGAGTGCTTGATTTGTTCAGAAAACAAAAAAGGGCAAGAGCTCCAGAATTCAATAGAAGGTCAGAATGGCAATCTCTTTTGCCAGGTCGGGCTTCCTTTTATACCATGACATCTGGTGCCATTACCAGAACAAATTAGAGCAATTCAAACCACTAGCAGGGGAAAGAAGGCTTTTTGTTTTTCATGCAGCAGAGCTACAGATTTGAGGGCAGGCTCTGGGGCTCCCACCAACTCAGCATAGCAAGAGATTTGCTACACTTGTTTTACAGATTCTGACTGCAACAAATGTAATCAGTGATTAAATTAAAGATGTCCATCCTTCAGTACAGCCTCCACAAAAAGAAGAGAAGAAATAATTACACTGATGAGTTTGCACTTCATTTTCAGGCTGTTAAAGCACAAAGCATTACCATCTCAGAGGACTGTCCTTCAGAATGCATAGCATGGCTCCCCTTCCCCCATCTAGCATTTTAAATCTGTGTCTAATGGAATTATCTTTTATTCTGTATTCCAAGAAATAATAATGCATATTTTGCTTACAGATGTGTAGCCTCTTTAGTCTATTTGCTACATTAATTCAGTTACTGATATTAAATATTTTTGAACATCTGTTCATTTTTATCTATATTATTCGTATTCTTCTTCATCTCCTCCTATACTTTAATAGAGCCAAATTCTTTCTACTGCCTACAGACAGGAGAGCTCCACAGTTAACACATCTTCTAGGTACATTAGCTGCAGGCAAAAATGGGTCTTAAATGTGTAATCTCTACTTGTTAGTGGGACTCTGTTCAACAGCAAAACAATTTATTTTGTCAAATTGGAATGAATCACACTTTCAGGGGACTTCTGCAACTTTTATTGTTAAAATCTTTCCTCTGTAAGAATTCAATTTTCGTTTTGATTGTATAGGCTTGCTTTACAAAACATACCTTGCTGTGATCTATCATTGAAGCAGGAAAATGCGTCTTGATGAGGTTGAGAAAATTTGTATGTGCAATACCAGGATCTCTGCTCCATTAATAAGGAATATCAATGTCTTAGTATCTCAGACATTATGCAATATTAACTATTAACTCAGCATTTGTACAAATCTCCTGATCAGGAATAAAACTCATCTTCAGCATGAGACCCTATGCTGAGGCATGGCTCTGACCCCTTGCTTTTGTACTGATGGCCGCTTTCACTTGTAGTATTGTTATATGGACTTTGAATCCATAGTACATTTTCACTCAAACTGCAGATTGTTTAACTGACTGTATCACTGCTGTACACTTACATATGCATAGATTTATGATAGGAAAATAAGTCTTTGAAAATAGATCTTTAAGAATACCATGGGTACCCTTTAGACAGAGATAAGGCATTTGTTCATGGTTTTATATGGAAGAACCGTACTCAGTACAGATGAGGATTGAAGTATTTAAGCATTGAATTCCAGTGACACTGTAAAACTAATCCATCACTAATAAAAGAGTAACTGTCCTGACTCTGCCAATAATAGCAACTTCTGTAATTTTTGTATTTTTTTATATCCTCATTGCAATTTATAGTTTTCCAGAATTGTGATCTCATGAAAATAACATGTTACTAATGTAGTTCATAGGGGCATGGTGCAAAGTTTCCACCCTCTGTGTACTAGCTCTTATCTGCTAGTGTTTACTCAATTACATCATCCACAGTCAGACATGATACTGTTTTGCCAACACAACCCTTGGTACTCAAGGACATCCATCTTCAAAGAGTTCAATAGCATTTTTAAAAGCTTTTGGGATACTAGTAAATGTGTCCCCATCATCTAGATTGTTTGGGAAAAAATAAATAAATAAATGAAAAATCTTTCAGCATTGGTTATTCATAAGACTTAAAATACTGCTTTAAGATGGAGGCCTCACTATGGAGAGATTATTGCTTGTATAACCCATAATTTGAATCACTGTAACTTGTAACTAATTGTTGTTGTTCTGTTTTGTTTATTTATTTTTGTGGAGCCTGGCATAATTTCTAGAAAGATGAATGCAAGCCTTTCCTAGTGGAGTTTAATTGTAAATCCACTCACTTTATAGGAGAATTTTAGGTTCTGATCCATAAGACCTCAAGAGCTGATATTTGAGACCTAATTAACAGAGATTGCTTCTTTTTTGTTGTTTGTTTAAAAAGAATAATACAACAAACAAAAAAAACAAAAGGAAGCCAAGTTTAAACAATGCTTCAGGATTCATGTCAGGATAGTATCTTGCCATAATAAGTCACAATAAACATGCCCTTGCAAATACAGAGATCAAACCTGAATTTACCCAGGTATGATCTTTTTATCCATTCATCCAATGAAAACAGTCATACCATCAGGAGTAATTTACATGCTCAAATATGACTGCATTCAGCCATTGCCAACACAAGGGATTAGTATGATGACCCATCTCAATTATCATCTTTTTTTTTTTTTTTTTTTCAGAATTTGGCAGGCACTGATGGATTAATGCATTTTAAAAGGACACTATGGCTTCAGCTTGGTAAAACTCTTACCATGTTGAGGAGATTACGTTATATTTAGTACAAGATTTACCATAACACATCTATAATAACCAGAAGTCTTAATTTTACATAATACTTAAAAGTAAATGCTATGACTTCTAATGGTCAACTCAGTCTAAGAAAAGCCATCTTAACACAATGCATATTCATTTATTTACACATATCTTACCTCACTGAAAGTACTTGTAAAATCAGTTTAGGATAAATGTCAACAGAAATATAAGCAGGGTTTTAAGAGAGTTGCATTTCACAGAGCATATTTTTACCTAGGGGCATTTACTTGATTCCTGGAAATAATTAATGTCAGAGGGTCCTGAAGAGAGGAGCAAAACTACCTAGGGTCTTCTTCATGATAAATCATTACATGATTTTTGACAGTAACAACTTCTTTGGAGAAATGATGTTTTAGGATACTTGTTTTGCATATTTATTTCACATTATAAAAGACACTGATTTTACTTCTGCTACAAAGAACCCTACCACTTCCTGAACATGCTGACAGAATGTGAATCATATTCAAGGTTGATAACACATTTTCTGTTAAAGATGCATGTCAACCAAGATAGCATTTTTATTTAGCTCTCCTCCTAGCTATTCCCCTTTAAACAGATGCCTTTTAAATGCTCTGTAATTAATGTGAAACTGGTCTGGTTAGGGCAGAGAAAGGGATTGTGACATGACTGATATCATCACCCTCTTTTCTACGGAGCTGAATCAAATTACCTGTGAAAAGTACTTTCTACTCTCTCTTTTTATAGCTTTCCACCTTCAGATATGAAGACAGTGAGCAGAAACTGTAATGTGGACCTAAAAAAAATGTCCTGACCATCAATATGCAAGATTGGCAACCTGAGTAGTTATTATGACCAGTGAACCAGAAATACAGTTCAGTAACTGAAACACACTCAGATGCTCATACTCAAATGCAGGAATTGAAAGGAATGAATTAATTTAATAAAATAAAATGATTTTGAATGAACTTTTATATTAATCTTCTACTCATTCTTACTACAGTAATGTAGATTTTACTGAGACATTGGATCAAAATACATTTTTAGACATATAAGTGTTCTCATTATTTTTTGCTAGATATATTTCTAAAAGCGTTTTCCAAGTTCTTGTTGCCATTATATAGTCAGAGTGCATTTGTTCTCTCAGGGAAAACCAAAGCTATGTGCCTTCACATATGGAAATGTTTTTCTTTTCACTAGAGTGGATAGCCAGGGTTACTGTAAAGGTAAAGGCAAAGGCTTGCAGAAAGGCAAGGTGCAAAAGTCTCAGGTCGCCTGTTCAGAGGCAGGTCACTGTTCCATAGATTAGAAATAACTCTGCTCTCACCCTCAAGACTAGGAGAGCCAAGTCCTGTCTCTAGAAACACACCTGCCTGAATGGGATATTTTTTTCTACTGATTTGATGTAAACAATTACAATAATGGTTACTAAGCTGACTTTCACAGAGAAGAAAAAAAATATATTAAACTGTAGTTCTTTGTTCTGCATGTGCAAAGTAGCAGTCATACACTGTCCTCACAACAGTAGCCTGGCACAAAAACAGCCTAGTTTTTCAGTAGGCTTACAGCCAAACATTTTGAGCAGGCTAACAATAGAAAATGATTTCACAGGCACAGGGTCTGCCCTGAGCTCACCCAGCTGAAGTCATTCACGCAAGCTCTCTCTTCCACTTGGTCCTTTCCCCCTTGTGCCCTTCACTGACATCCAGAATACAAATCTTCTAGACAAAATCTGATGTTTATATGAAGCTATGACTTGCCTGCAGCTTACAGATTTAGAGTGTCTTTAAGTACTTACTAAAATCTCACAATCAAAAATTGGCATTCTGAGACTCGATGTAATCAACACATTGTGCATTTGCCAAATGGGATAAAAAGATGGTAACTTCCTCAAAACGGACAAATTAATTTTATGTTCTCAAAGGCATACTAAATGTTAATGAGATTTAGACTTTGGATTTCAGGTGAATACAGCAGAAGTGTTTGGTGCTATAAAGAAACCCCCTAAAGTTTTAGCTCTCACCTGACAACACGGAAAGATGAAAGCAGTGGTCAGACAATATTTATTTCTCAGACCTGACCTGTGGGGTGTTACTGAAAGAGACTTTCTTTCCTTCCTCCAAGAAAAGTAATATGAAAATTAAAATTTCCCAGCTGTTAAAGCACTAGCCAAGGAAACTGGCACTTTATGTTCAAATGTATATATATGGAATATATATTCAATACCTGGTAGAAACTGTCTCCATGTGTCACATAACCCTTCTTTCACCTCTCCCTAATACTGTGGGTACTGTGCACTGCCCAGCTGGAGTCATGGCCTCAAGGGAAAATTCTCATTGATTTCTTTGTGATACAGCCAGCTACTCACTATGCCTGATGTGTTCAGATCTCTCAAGTATAAGGAGAACCCTTTCCCATCAAACAAACGAACAAAAAACAGGAAATGAAATATTTTTTCAAGATTAGCTATAAAATCCAAGAGGAACCTGATAAACATTTTCTTAAAATCTTTGTGTTCTTGTTTCTCCTCTCCTCTCCTCTCCTCTCCTCTCCTCTCCTCTCCTCTCCTCTCCTCTCCTCTCCTCTCCTCTCCTCTCCTCTCCTCTCCTCTCCTCTCCTCTCCTCTCCTCTCCTCTCCTCTCCTCTCCTCTCCTCTCCTCTCCTCTCCTCTCCTCTCCTCTCCTCTCCTCTCCTCTCCTCTCCTCTCTTTTTCTCTTTTTTATAGCATCTCTTTAGCTTCACGTCAGTGAGATCTTAATTTTAAGGGGCAGAAATGGATAGGTGATCTGGTGAATATAACTTGTTTTTCATCCCACAAGCTTTCTTCTTTTTCAAATTATCCATCATGGTTTTTGCATATTCATGTTTCCTTTTACACTTAATTTATAAGCATTTGTAAGGTAGTCCGCAGATGTTATTTATAGCAACAGTTCATGTTAAGCCTTTGGAATGACTGTGAAACAAAAAGGTTGTGTTTTTCAGAAATTACTTGGTATGATGGCTATTTTCCACTGAATTTGGAACATCTAAATGCAGCTTAAGATACGCTGTCCCGGTATCCTCACTCATATTGAACACAATCAGAAAGGATCTGTGATGAACATATAGAGTGGAAGGTTCCAGCTGTGATAACTAGCTTTATGGACTGAGAGACATCACTGAAAGATGTGTAATCAGACCTGTGGTATAATTCAGAGAAAAATATTAAATTCCAAGGAGGGTGAGAAAGAAAAGGAAAAGAAGAAGAGAGATGTGTGGATGTTCCTTTTTACACCTGTATCATAAATATGCTGAAAAAAAATAGAGAATTCATATGTTTTAATTCTATTTACAAAGATAACATAAACTTGATTTGAATATACTTTATCTGAAAGTCTTGTTTAAAAATAGATTAAATTCTCAGTTATAGATGTGATAAACTAGGCATAAGAATGAAAAATATGCCATAGATCTAATTAAGCACCCTTTCTTCAACACCTCAGAACTGCTGTGAGAGGTTTTATAGACTTTCAATCTCATAAACTGAGAGTTTTCTGGTGCAGCATATGAATATGTTCTCTTCACAGCCTCAGGTGCATAAGATGTGAGCTTCCACCAGCAATTTTGATAGTCCTATCACAGCAAAGTGTCCAGGTCCACCATGTCTTGGAAATAAGGTGCCTTCCCCATGCATATCCAGCAGCTCTGGCTGAAGATGAATTTCTTTCAGATTTACATTTCATGACTTCAGGAGCATGTGGCAGATACTATACATATTATACATACGGACACTTTGCTCATACTTGAAAACAAATTGCTGTCAGACTACATGAGAAGTAGCTGACAAAAACAATAAATAACAAAACACACTTCCCTGCCTTAGTGATCTCATTGCTCTGATGTACTCTGGGATACTTCTGGTAGCATATTCTGATGTATCCTCTGCATTTCAAGGGTTCTTTAAAATCAAATATTTGTTTTACTTGTACCCTCTCTCTTGTTATGACTGGTTCTATAGTTAAAGAAGAGTAACATTCTATCTCCTCTCTGCCTCAAGACCAAAATTTCCCAAATGCACAAAATCAATCACGTTCCATTCTTTCATAAAGCGTGCTTTGTGGGTTTGTGAGTTTTGCCCTTTTTATCTTGTTTCTACAGTAATATGCATTTTTGCTGTTCTGTGTCTTATAAATGTTCAGTTCTCAAGTTCTAGCCCTATAAAAAGCATATTTCCTCTAAGACAGATATTGGGATAATCTCCTTGAGAGCAAACTGACTCCTAAGGGCATTACCATTGCCTGTGGAAAACACAGGCATGTTGACCTCTTTGTTCTTTGTCCAAGAAAGATTTGTTTCAGCTCCTCTGTGCCAACAGGGGCTTCCACATTTGCTGAAACATTCAATGATGTATCATAAAATTCAGCACCTGGAAAAGGAAACTTCATGCTAGAAATCAGACTCATTTTTTACACTGACAATAATTAAACACAGAAATCCTATAGTCGATGTTCTGTTGAAGTCTGTCTCTGCAAGTCTTTAAATTAAGTCTAAGAAACTTTCTACAAAAAACCTTTTAACTCCACTAGATGTTATCTGTGCTCACATATTACAATAGTAGGTGACAATGTAAAGCTTTAAGATAAATATAAAAATTATGGGATAAAATCTGTCACCTCTGCAATTCAAAAGATTAGATTAAGTGACCAAAAAAATCTCTCCAAAGGCTGGAAATTGATGACAGAATAAGAGCCTTGCCATCTCTTTTTAACCTGATCAGTTATCCCTTTGATGAAAACTGTAAAAGGGACTGCAGAAGAGGCCATACACACCATAAAAAAAAAAAAAAAAGAAAAAAAAAAAAGAAAAAAAAAAAAAGAAACCTTTATTTGGATAGAATCCAAGCTGCTACTGAGATTGACCTTAAAGTAGCATTGCAACAAGAGTAATAACTGCAATGCTGAGATATCATTACTGAAAATATGGTATATGTAAGAAGGAACATTTTAAATTCATCCAGCTTTCTTTCCACTATTGATTTTAAGCTTGTTCCTTTTTTTAGTTGTATAAATTTATTTGAGTCATGACTGACTTTTTAAGTTCCTGAATAGCTATTTCTTCCTTCAGGAAGACATAATAGTCTCCGATGTGTGTATGTGTGTGTATGCTTGTGCCTAACAGAAGTCTCATGCAAGAGGAACTAGCAATGAAATTCCAGATAATACTACAAAGGGCTTTTTCCTTGTTCTTTATAAAATAAAAAAATTATGCTAGAGAAAATACCTCTACATTGGAAGAAAAGATCACTGTACTCAGCTGTACTCAGCTCCCCCATTACTGCTTTTCCTGGTCACTTTGGCAAAGTTGAGGGAACTTGTAAACTTTGACTTTTCTCTATACAAGGGATAGAGGAGAAATTCTGTTTAGAAAGTGGAATGTAGATGGTTTGAAATCTAATTCTTGATTCTGAGATTGTTGCTTGTTGCTCAGATGCTCATTCTTCAACAGAAATTCCAAACACTGAAGCTCAAATAATGACACAAAGTATATTAGGACAATACTGTACACTCATGAGTTTTAAAACTGCAAGATATACCTATGATGAGTTAGTATTATTATCAAGATTAAACAAGTAAAAGGGAAAAATCAGAGAGCAGTAGATACAGTGCTGTCAAAGGAGAATGCAAATCTGCTTCTTATATTACTAATTTATTTTGTATTCATGATTTAGAATTTATGGATAAGTATTTTTGTCACATCATCCATCACAGACTGTCACTAAGGGGTGGAAGATAGAAAAATTAAAAACCTGCTTGTTACTGTAAACTAAAGAGCATGAACAGCATCCATCAAAGACAGACAGATAGAAGATAAAGAAGTGTTAACCAGAGCCAAGAGATCTGTTTTTCTTTCAAACGTTTATTAAAATGCTCTAAATGCAGATTTATTTTCTTTTGCTCGATATTTATTGTTATTTCTTTTGCTATGGATGGGAAACTGATAAATTAATTATAAAGGTTTGTAATTTTACCTTTGCTTTTATAAATACGTTTACTTTTGCTTTTATAAATATGTTTACATCTACTGCCAAAATGCTATTTTTTAAACTTTGAATTAGCAGAAATGCATACTATACCAGCTGTTAAGAAAGATGATCTTTCTTTTTCATTGCTGAGAAAGTCACAAGACAATGAATCTATTATTAGTGGAGGACAGATACTGCATAAGGGAACTGATACAAAGTTAGTTGCTGCCAGTGGAAGTCTTTTAATTGATTCAGTAAGCTTTAGATCACGCTAGAGTTCAACTCTTGTGTACCCTTAAACCATAAATATCTGAGCTTTTACTTACAAAGAAATACAGCAATTTACTTTTTAAGACATAGTCTGAATACCAGTCTATTTTCTAATTAGAGCTAATGCATCCATACCTGCAGATTATACAGTGTCAAAATATACACCAGAATCTGTGCTTGTCTTTATAATTGCAAGATGTAACATTTATTACAGCCATGCTACTGGGCCTTAGACAGCAAGTGCAAGGAAATGGTGAGAATATGAAGACTGTACTCTGACACATAATGCACAGTGGGAAACCTCTAACAAAGGCAACCCAGGTGTGAACAAAACAAAATTCAAAGGGCCTTGCTGAGAGGCAACTCAAGTAGTTCTACCCAGCAATTGCACCAACAAGGCTGAAGGGAATGGATAGGACCTGTTTTGGCTGCAGGGGAAAGAAAAAATAAGTGTTTTTAAGGAACTTCAAAACTAAATTAGAGAAGAAAGGCAGTTAGGAACTTTGGGGAAGGTGAGTTAAAATCAAAAAGTAAATCACAAGTTTAGCACGTGTGGATGTTAATGAAAGGCAATGGGACTGTCTAGAAACAAAAATTAAGAAAAACATCAGGAAATGATATTCATTAGTCTAGAGCAACGTAATATACCCACCAAGGGGGAATATATATATATATATATATATATATATATACACAAAGTAATACATTTAGAATTAGTTTTCACCCAGCAGGAAAAAATATCCATGTATCAGCACAAGCAGCATGTTGAACTTGGCTTCTCAAAGCAGAGTGGTCAAAAAAAGCTAATGTGTTTTCTACAACATTACAAGGAAGTATAAAATGATATAAGGAAATGTCTTAGTTTAAGTTGACCCTTATTTTCGGTGCAGAGCTGATTTGCACGGCATTATCCCAAGTTCATGTCAGCAACACTCCACTGAAATCCTGTACTATCACAGTGTACAGATAGCCAACCTACTGCATTACATTTTGTTTGCAGCAAAAGAGTTCATCCCTCAGCAAAAGCATGTTGGTTGCTGGCATAGCATTCCTAGACTCTTACCTCTGCAATTTTCTATTCTGCAAGGTCAAAAATAATCTCTTTTGCTTCTTCATACACTACAAAATATGAACACTGTGGGAAATTTCAAGATCCCTGATTCTGTACATGGCCCTCAAGGCTGCTTTAGAATTAATATCCATGTATTAACTCCATTTAACTTTGAACATCTGATTTAGGAGTTGGCAGGCTCTTAGGTACCTTGCTGAGTGTTGAATCATCTTCTGACAGGTGAACATACCTAGAGACAAGGCCCTATTTTAGGTGCTTAAGCAAGATATATAAAGTTAGACATTGAGTTAGGTCTGTATGTGGTAGTGCCACATCGAATTTCCCCGTTACGTTTCCCAGACTATCATAGCTACAGCAGCCCAATTCCTTGTTGTGCAGCTATACAAGAAATTGAGATGAGTTAATAGCTTGCTGCCTCCAAAAGGGAGAAGGCAATATCTTACTCCCCAGCTTCAGCTGCTTCCACACTTTTGCCTGTACAGCTCATCCCAACCTTGAGTCATCCCAAGTCCTCCTGTCTGTGCAGTAGACCAATTCAAGTAATTAAATCTGGAAAAAAAAAAAAAAAAAAAGACAAGAAAGGTTTGACTAGATGGACTTAGAACCTATGATTCTATGAAAAGCAAATAATTTTCTGTTTTAACAGCAAAATGAATGTGTTTATCTTCCCCTTCCTTTCACAGACTGACAGGCATTTAACTGCAAGAGCAGACATGTCAGAGGGGACATGAGAGAAGGGGTGGGACTGCAGAGAGAGGAAAGCTAGTATGAATTGTGGATGCAGGAGTTGAAGAGGAGAGCAGGAAGAACAGGGGAAGAAGAAGAGGGATATACCTCACACCCCTGCAGCAGCAGAGAGCAGTTAGGATGTATCTGTTGTCTCATAAAGCTGCATCTCTAGAAGCTATTAACTTTTTTTAGATGTCAAAGCCCATGACTGTTTTCTCTCATTTTTAGTTTTTTTTTATTACGAGGTAATTTTGTTTAAATAGATATACAGTTAATACATCAGATTTTATATTTAAGTTCTTATTTCCCAGTTTTTAAAACACTTATTTAACAGCAGAAGGAAGTCTGAATGATGCTTATGTTTAATTACTAATTCCAAAGAGCAACACTTAAATATTTTCAAAGCCTCTACAAATTAATTGCATTTACTTATTTTCTTTGGAAAAAAAAATAAAAAAAATTAGTTTAGTTGCGTTACCAGGGTTAGAGACTACAGAGTGTAGTTAAAATACTAAATCCTAACCCAATGAGACCAGCACAGACAGCCTATTGCAAACATATTTCAATAAAATAGAAATAGAAAAGGAAAAAAAAATTAACTGTTTTTTTTTTCTGCCTAAACACGCTTCCCTTCCCTGTATGAAATTTGCTTTGCTCATTTCCCCTGTGACTCTAAAAGCTAACCAGAAAGAAATTGAGGGCTTTGCTTCGCTTCCCTTTTTTGAAGTGTAAACTCAAGCTTTATCTTTGATCTCAGCATAGTCACAGCTGGAGACATCTCATTAGCATTAATTAGATCCTTCAGGTGGAGCTAGCTGTATCATGTGATGTTCTGGGTTCAAAATCAAAAACTCAGTTGTGTGCTGCTATTGCAATCATTCTGTGACTTTGCAAAGGAGTTGGCTTAAGCATGGAAAGCTTTAGTTAACATCACAGTGAAAAGAAATCAAAAGTTAAGGTAGGTAGAGGACTAATCCTGAAACTGTCCTCAACTCTGAGAGCAGCTGTGGGCATCAACAGGACACTGCAATAGCCAATGATCACTAGATACCTTCACCAATCGTCCTTAATCCTGAACAAAGTCTAATTCCAGAAGAAACTTGTCTTTGCAAATGCAAAGTCACTTTGATGAAGTTCCCAAACAATCACAGAATCACAGAATCACAGAATTGTAGGGGTTGGAAGGGACCTCGAAAGATCATCGGGTCCAACCCCCCTGCCAAAACAGGTTACTTAGAGCAGGCTGCCCAGGTAGGCATCCAGACGGGCCTTGAATATCTCCAGAGGAGACTCCACAACCTCCCTGGGCAGCCTGTTCCAGTGCTCCATCACCCTCACGGTGAAGAAGTTCTTTTGCATGTTGGTGCGGAACTTCCTGTGCTCCACTTTGTGGCCATTACCCCTTGTCCTGTCCCTACAGATCACTGAAAAGAGGTTGGCCAAATCCCTCTGTCTCCCACACTTTGGGTATTTATAAACATTGATGAGATCCCCTCTCAGTCTTCTTTTCTCCAGGCTGAACAGACCCAGGTCTCTCAGCCTATCTTCGTAGGGAAGATGCTCCAGGCCCCGTATTATCTTTGTGGTCCTCCGCTGGACTCTTTCCAGGAGATCCCTGTCTTTTTTGTACAGGGGAGCCCAGAACTGGACACAGAACTCCAGGTGAGGCCTGACCAGGGCAGAGTAGAGGGGGAGGATCACCTCCCTTGACCTGCTGGCCACACTCCTTTTAATGCACGCCAGGATCCCATTGGCCCTCTTGGCCACCAGGGCACACTGCTGGCTCATGGTCAACCTGTTGTCCACCAGGACCCCCAGGTCCTTCTCCTCAGAGCTCCTCTCCAGCAGGTCGTCCCCCAGCCTGTACTGATACGTGCGCTTGTTCCTTCCCAGGTGCAGGACTCTACACTTGCTCTTATTAAACCTCATTTGGTTTCTTCCTGCCCATCTCTCCAGCCGGTCCAGGTCTCGCTGAATGGCAGCACAGCCTTCTGGTGTGTCAGCCACTCCTCCCAGCTTTGTGTCATCAGTGTACTTGCTGAGGGCAGACACTATTCCCTCATCAAGGTCATCGATGAAGATGTTGAACAAGACCGGACCCAGCACCGACCCCTGGGGAACACCGCTAGTCACAGGTCTCCAGCTGGACTCTGTGCCGCCGATCACCACCCTCTGAGCTCAGCCAGTCAGCCAGTTCTCAGCCCACCTTACTGTCCACTCCTCTATCCCACACTTTAGCAGCTTTGCTAGCAGGATGTCATGGGAGACAGTATTGAAAGCCTTGCTAAAGTCAAGGTAGATGACATCCACTGCTCTCCCCCCATCTACCCAGCTGGTGATACCATCATAGAAGGCAACGAGGTCGGTGGAGCACGACTTCCCCTTGGTGAATCCATGCTGATACTCTTCATAAGATTCTTCTCTTCCAATTGCTTGGAGATGACATCCAGAACAAGCTGATCCAACACCTTTCCAGGGACAGAGGTGAGACTGACTGGCCTGTAGTTTCCCGCATCCTCCTTCTTCCAAACAATGCTAGTTCTAATGATAGTTTTCCTAATGCTTCCTCTGAAATGAGCTGTTACAACCACTGCAGTAATTTTACATGTGTTATGGAAGAGATACTAGACTTTATAAGTATCTTGTGATCTAAGTTAGACAAGGATCAATGAACTGCAGATTAAAATGTTTCAAAATGTTGGAGCCAAGTGGAATTTTCAGTCAAAGAAAATAATTTTTTTACAAAATTGCTAGTATATTTAAAGCATATTTTATTCTGCAAAGTCCTTTCAAAAACTAGGTAATATGTTCCTAGCATCGAATACAGGCAGTAAGCTCTTTCCTATTACTTCCTTTTGTTGCATAAGTTGAAGGATAAAATCTGTGTACAATGGGAAGTGGATGTCAGGCAGTTCATTGTTTATGGTTTTAACTGATTTAGTTATGCAGTTAGAAAAGTAGGTCTATGGGAATATAGCTGAGAAAACACATTCCTGCTGTGAAATATTGTTATGAATATTTGATGAAAACATAAAATGTGCCTGCATGTCTACAGATCATTCTTCAAATTTCAAGAGGTGAATCAAAATCTAGCTTTCTAGCTTTTGAAAGGAACTGATACATGTAGGTGCCAGATTTTGAATCTGAACATTTTCTACCATTAAGGGTCTAGGAGTAAATTGAAAATTGGAGCATGGCTCATATAAAAGATAATAAAACCATACAATGAGATACAAGGAAATGAGAATAAAGGAAAGTATAAATGAGTTCAAGAGATTGCTAGGATACAATTGTTTCTCAACAAGGGAAAGATTGATAGATATGATGAAAAGGGGAGAAGTTGAAATGTGGGAATAAGATAAACCTAGAAAAAAAAAATACACATGCTGAGCTGCTTGAGCACTTTATATTTCAAAAGTGTCTCATGTTCACTAACCTCTGATAGAATATCAGTTTGATTTGATCTTACTGCAGGGTACACTGTGGCAGACTTTTGCCAGAGCTGCCCATTGCTTCAATGAGAGTTGTTGGATAGAAAGTGCAATGCTGTCTTTAAGTATTTCCCTTGAAATATGATACCTATTGTGTGTATTGCATATTATTTTTATATAACACTCTTGAGCCTTAGAGAAAGCTACATGCGACCAAATTTAGTTGAGGCAGTCCTAGGTTTCTGTATGTTATTTCAGGGGATATTTTCTCTTTTACTTTTTACAGGAAGATTCATGTGGGTTGGTTTTCATTTTGGCAGTCAAATTGTCTATGATGTAGCAACCTGTTTGTTAAGTCATATCATCACCCTGATAAAACAGTGTTTCTCAGCTCGTTTTCACCATCTGTGTACAGATGTGACATCTGTTCTTCAATTAGTTCAATGAGTTCGCAACTTGGCCTAAAAATAATAAACGAAATAAGAAAAAATGATGCAAAACACTTCTTGCTGCCCACCGAGAATAGGTGAATGGTACAAGTGTACACAGTTTGCTCTTTTTCTTCTCACTTCCTTCCCTTTTCGAAAGGCAACAAGCACAGGTAGATCCTCCACCTTCCTTCAGTAGGGTCCACTCTAAGTGAGTGTTTTCTACTCTGGTGGGAGCAAAGAGAGTTCAGAATTTCTATATCAAGCTATGAAGTTAGTAATCTTAATATATAATGCTAAAAAGCAAAGTTTTTCTTTTGCTTTTTGAAATATTATTTGTTTCCTAAGGTCACTTTCCCGTAGTTTTCAACTAGAACAGCAGCAGTCCCATGCTGCTGTTACCACTTATGTGTAATTCTATAAACTACATTATCTGGTTTCAATTGGCGTGTATTCTGTAAGAGTATCCATACACTTCTAAACTCATTGACTTCTTACACTTTTCAATTACAGAAGTAACAGAGGTCACAGCTAAAATCAAGACCAAAACCTGGCAAAGAAAAAAAATTGTTTGTCTGTGTCTCTGCTTTTTCACTTGATTTCTTCTGCTTTATCTATATCCAGACCCAGACACATTCTTCATATTATTTGCATAAATTAGTATCTGAACCTGGGAAAGTCAAAGAGCATTTTTGTTTTGTTGTTATTGATTGTTTGTTTGTTTTGTTTTAACATAAGTGTGTCAAGGTTTGTAAATCATCCCAGCCTTCTGAACCGATTCACTCTGGCTATCCTATGAACTCTGTTTTCTGAAAGAAATTTATATATGATTTGTGAGTTCCATCTGGAAACACAGAGAGGAAAATTATCCTCTCGGGTTGGACTTGCATTCACCCAGTACTGAGCACTGTGGCTGTGATCCAGCAAAGCATTTAAGGTTAGTTTTATCCTTAAGCATAATCCCATCGGAGTAAGTGGCATGTTCCACATGCTTAAATTTAAACTCACAGTTGAGTGCTTTGCTGGATCGCAGCCAGTGACCACAGTGCTCAATACCTTATAGGACTGAACTCCCTCTTGTCTTTGACACTGGCCTAAGGCAAGATATATATGTATGTTCTTTATATTCAGGAGGTTAAATACAGTATTATTCTCAAGATTACTTCATATTCCATTCAATAATACATTCTCCTGTTTCTTAAAACTCTTGCCAGTTGTACTGAAAGAGAGGACATTACAATTCCAAAAGAATCTCACTAAGCCTGTCACTCTTCTTTCTTTTTTTGATCATGATGAATTTTATAACTCAAGAGATTTAGGACAAGCTGGTGTACTGAATGAAGGTAATTTGTTAACACACTTTTAAATCCCTGCCATATTCTGCTGACAAAGTCTACCTTAATACGCAACACATTCAACACATCTGCAGTGCCAGTGTACATTTTAAATGAAAATGCATTTTACAGTTTGGACTACCTCGAGCCATTTGGATCTGACTGAATGTCAAGTGCTTCAGGCAGCCAAAGTTAAATACTTCTGTACCTGAACAAGTTTGTTTAAAACTGGTTTGGATAGTGAGTCCTACTATTCCTCTTGAAATATGGATATGTCTTGAATATTTTCACATCAGAAAATACAATCCACTGCAGAAACAATGGTTAAGGTTTGTTGAGATGTGTTATTGACTTTGTAAGATATTTAGCATGTGGAACATTCATATCTGTAAGATTTATGAATTTAATTAATAAGGAGAAAACTGTTACAAGCTTGCACAAAGTGTTATTCTATTATTTTTCAAATGTACATCAAAAGTACCCAGTGAACTGTCTCTATCAGATAGAAACAACTCTAACGTCTGTAAATGAAATGAAATTATTACTGCATATATATATATATTTAATTGGCTTTATCAGAGTATTTAAAGGTAATCTCAAATCAGTCTACTGTGAGTAACTTCAGCTGTAAATGTGGATTCATTTGAGATGTTTTTCTCCTCCTTCTTCTTTGTTTATATCCCTTAAATATCCTTGTCAAATTTAAAGTCCATATTCTTTATCTAAATATCAGCCAATCAGACTTTTTATCTGCACAGACTAATGATACATTCCAAGTATTATTTACTTGATTACAAAGCCTGGTTTGATGGGATACAATCACTTTTCTGTTCTCAATTACCCACTGAATGGTGACATTACTCAGAATTCCATTTAGATGATGCAAATGACATAATTGGCTTGTCTTCTGCCATGGCAATAACTGAACTCAAATGTCAAGGCAAACTTAGTAAACAAAATCTTTCTTTTACATAACTGATATTATAGTACAGGAAGTTTAAGAATATTGGCTATGGAAACTTTCACTTAAATTTCATAGGCGTACAAATCCATGCTCATTTTATACACTGACATTTCAGTATTTTGTATTCTAAGCAGAAAGAAGAAAAAAAGGTGTAAAGTGTAAATAAAAATACACTTACTTAAAAACAAAGCACAATGATTTTGTTTTGATTTCTACGCCTTTATTCAAAGTTTGGGCAAACTTAAATGAAACTAATTTTTTTTTTCTTTATTCAACAGCTGCTCATAGTTTTTCTTTTTTTCCCTATTTATACCTTCAATAAAAACCTGAGTCAAACAAGCTATAAATTAGGGCTATGAAAAGAGGCTGTGGAGTTTCCTCCTCTGGAGATACTCAAAACCTGCCTGGAGGCCATCCTGTGCAATGTGCTCCAGGTGATCCTGCTTGACAGGGGGTTTGGACTAGATGATCTTCAGAGGTCCCTTCCAACATCAACTATTCTGTGATTCTGTTATTAATATAGTATTGGTAAAAATGACCATAATATTTTTTTTCACATCACATTTTTATCACTGTGATATGGGTTACGTGAGTATATCCATAATAATAATAATAATAATAATAATAATAATAAGTCCTTAAACACAGAAAAGAAACTATAGTTGGATTTTCAGCAGCTTTAATAATAATTTCATGAATATTAGGACGCTACTTGTCACATCTTTTGATTACTCATTTCATTTTTGAGACTATTCTATTTGAGACTATTCTATTTTGAAACTATTCATATTTTTTGGTAAATAAGTAGTATATACCAAATTGAATGATGATTACACCATTTAACGATCCAATGTACCAGAGATCACCCAACATATATTAGAAACCCAGAATCTTAGAAGAGTTCCAGTCAGCAGTCTGGCAAATCTGGATAAGCTTAAACACCAAACATGCAAGCATTTATGGCTTTAGAATTTTATTCCTTCTTGTTAATCATAGAATCATAGAATGGCCTGGGTTGGAAGGGACCTCAAAGATCATCTATTTCCAACTCCCCTGCCATAGGCAGGGATGCCACCCACTAGATCAGGTTACTCATCTTACCTGGTCTTGAAAACCTCCAGGGATGGTTTTTAAACCCACAGCCTCTCTGGATAACCTGTTCCAGTGCCTCACCACCCTTGCAGTGAAGAATTTCCTCCTATCCTCTAATGTAAATCTCCCCTCTTTTAGTTTAAAACCATTTCCCCTCCTTCCGTCAATATCCGGTTGAGCAAAGAGTTGCTCTCTGTCTTTTTTATAAGCCCCCTTCAAGTACTGAAATATTGCAATGAGGTCACCCCAGAACCTTCTCTTGTTGTTCTTACATAGAACAGTTTAGTACAGATCTGTTTGGATTATTGCATTGGAACAGTGTGTGAAGTGATAAGACTAATATTTTAACAATAGAATTTACACTCTTTTCAGAAAATAGAAGTACTCTTCAGCCTGATAATACTGTGGAATTATATAATTTTTTGCCGCTAAGTTGTGAAGAAAATATTTCTAATAGTTTTCAAAAAAGTAAACTTTGCCTTCCTTAAAAGATTACTTCCTGAATAATCCCCATTGCAAAACGCTTTATCCGTTATCATCTTGTCTATACCTGTCCTGGGTATTCAAAAGCTTGACATCTCACTGGTCAGTCTAATGTAGTGACTGTTTTTCTATTTTCAGACAGAAACTTCATGAATTTTATGAAAAAAATAAAATAAAACAAAATAAAAAATAAAATAAAATAACATAACATAACATAAATAAAATAAAATAAAATAAAATAAAATAAAATAAAATAAAATAAAATAAAATATAAAATAAAATAAAATGTTGATTACAGTTGTTTAGCTTTTAGCCTGAAGAGAGAGATGCTTGGACAAAACTGTTGACTCAAAAATGAAAGCTTGCAAGAATGAAACAAGGAGAGGTATTACTATATCTTTCTTTCCCTTCTGATATCACATCAAATTCAAGCAGTACTGCTTTGTGTGAGTTAAATACTGCTAAAATTAAGCATACACACACTTGCATATAGACACAAATTTACTCTCGCTGTTTAAAGAAATCAAACAAAACCAGTATTCCTTAAATGTTACTTTATATTACATAATGAAAATGCTGTTCATTGACTAAGCAAAACGTATTCCAAGCCAATAAAGGAGACTTTTAAAGCAATCTGGTATGTTGCTAGGCCTGCTAGTTTCCTTGGAAAAGTTACTAAGTTCTACTAAATCTAAATCATTTAGGTCTTCTGTGCTTCTTGCAGTCTGTCACATTACTTCCACAGAGACTATGTGGTTAAAGAATGAATTGGTAAGGTTCGATTATGATACAGAGGAGGAAAGAGGAATATGGAAACTTTCACAAAAATCATTTCTAATACAGAAATGTGATTTTATGGTCAACTTAAATTGAGTTCTAAAAGATATCAGGCATCAGTTAGGATTTTTTAATTATTATTTTATTTTCTAAATATATGAAAGACCAATGATCATGTCACTTTATTTCAATGTTGTTTAAATATGGGAAGAGATCACACAAGGTCTATAGACTGTTTGTATAAACAATTTTGTCATTTCTCTTTTGCAGCATACAAACAGGGTTATAGCTGTGGAAGAATGGAATAAGGAAGATATTGGATTTTTACAGCTCTACTCTGCATTGGTGCAGCCTCACCTCTAGTACCATGTGCAGTTTGGGGTACCACAATAAAAAAAAAAGTCATAAAACTATTAGATGGTGTCCTAAGGAGGACTATGAAGATGGTGAAAGATCTGGAGGGGATGATGTATGAGGAGTGGCTGAGGTCCCTTGGTTTGTTCAGCCCAGAGCAGAGCAGGCTGAGGGGAGGCCTCATGGCGGCCTGCAGCTCCCTCACGAGGGGAGCGGAGGGGCAGGCGCTGAGCTCTGCTCTCTGGGGACAGCGACAGGACCCGAGGGAACGGCATGGGGCTGGGACAGGGGAGGGTCGGGCTGGGTGTGAGGGAAAGGTTCTTCACCCAAAGGGTGGCGGGCACTGAGACAGGCTCCCTAGGGCAGTGGTCACAGCACTGAGCTGCCAGAGTTCAAGAAGTATTTGGGCAACACTCAGACACATGGTCTGATTTTTGGGTGGTCATATTTGGAGCCAGGAGTTAGATTCAATGATCCTTGTGGGTCCCTTCCAACTCAGGATATTCTAATGTTTGGTGGACTTGTAGCAAAGGTTTGAAGAGTTTTCTGTTTGAGTAAATTTTGATATAATTCTACTTCTGGGAGAGTTATAATTAAAACTTTAATCAAATTGCCAGCAAGAACATATATTGTATTCTTTGTTATCTACCTCAGAAGTAGATATACTGGTGCACTTCTGTAAATGTAGTAAATCATATTGATAAAATACCAGGTTTCACTTTACTAACTTCTCCTATTAGGAACTAACCGTCAGGGTCCAACCTGAAGTTTATTCTGTTTATGTTATGTTATGTTATGTTATGTTATGTTATGTTATGTTATGTTATGTTATGTTATGTTATGTTATGTTATGTTATGTTATGTTAGAGTTGAATTTAATGAAATTAAATTCAGTCTGATCTTAACTGAGACTTTTCCATGTGTTTAATCTAGTTTGATTATACTTGGCTTTAAAGTAGAATACAGTGTACAAGATTTGATTTGCAGTAAATCGTTCAAACAATTTAATGTAAGTACTCAATTGTAAAGTTGGAAAAATACATTTAATATTTTAAAATACTGCATACATTTGACATATTTCAATATCTCCTTTATAGATGCATTAGAATATTAACTGTGTGTTTGCATTTTTGAAAATATGGTTTTATTACCAGGAAGAAACAAAAGAAAACAAAACAATAAACCCGATCCGTACACAAATTTCCATAATGGGCTCTATTTTGCAAGTACACTGAATAGGAAAGAAATAGACCTCCTATCTATTCCAATTCTTGGCATGAATGCCTCTTCATTTGTGGATCATGGACCTGACAGATTGGAAAGGCAATGATTTCTTTCTCTTTTGGTGTCTCACATCTCTTTATCGCTAGGAAAATAGACGAAAGGTTCAGACTAGTATATACAGTCATCAGACTGAACTCTATTGATAGATGTGTTTTTCTTCTGGAGGAAGAGTGGGATTATCTCATATCTGCTGTGTGTAGTTACTGAATGTGTTGTTCATAAATTTCCTTGTAGGATTGGTTGTACAATTTTTGTATACAGTACTACACTAAAGCTTCTAGACAGATAAGCTTTACAGAGGTGCAAACAACCCATCCTGTACTTTAACAAATTGATAAAAGGGAATGTGGGACTTTCATTAAATTCCTTAAAGGGAGCAAAGAATGACTAGTTGTGGCTAGCATACACCTCATAAGCAAGTAAACAGAGCGATCTAACTGAAGAATAAGCACAGCTAGGCAGGTAGTGTGAAGAAAGCCACTTGTAAAGGAAAATGCAACTCACTTTGCTTCCATGATAGGGATAACACTGGCTTCAGCATATGGAAAACCAGCTATTAGACTGTGAATTGAACAGTGTTGCTCATCTTGTGAGACTTGCAATTCCATAACACAGTCCAAAAGGAAAACATGCAAAAAAGCCCTCCCCACCCCACAGCTGTTTGTACAGGAACACTTAGTACTTCACAGAGGCCGTAAAGTTTTCTATGTTGTTGATGCTGAATTCCCATGGTCATAATGCTCTTTAGGACATCATAAGCAATTACTGTGTTGAGATGCACTTTGCACTGCCATTGTGAGAGGAACGAGTTAAATGCAATCCAGATTCATAAAAATCTTCAGAACTCTAAGCTCTGTGGATAAAAATGTGATTTCACAGTAGGAGTGGGAAAGAACAAACATAGTTACTGATTATTCTTCCTAGCTGCCTTCATGATCTTTTCCTGGGGAAAAGAACTAAGAGGATTTTTTACTCCCATCTTTTATATTTAATAACGCGAGCCTTTCTGCAGCAGTTTGGGATAGGAAGGGTAATTGGACCAGGCTTTCTGCCATATAATGACCCAAAACCAGCATTTGAAAGCAATTAATAGCAATTGAATAAATAGAAACTTTCAGAACTTTTAAATAACTTTTTAATAACTTTTTCTAAGAATTTTTCCTTAATAACTTTTTTTTTTTTTTTAAGTAATATATATATATATATGGTACCAGCTGTGAGAATGTTTAAACAAAAAATTTCATAAGGCTGTGGAATCTGTGTATCCTTACGGTTGAAGGCTGCCACTTCTGATAAAGAGGATCAGTTGCAATCTGTGCCAAAATTAGTGTAAAATGTCCTCAGTAAGTCGTGGCTCAATCTCAGTGAGTCACACTTTATTACTCAGCACTTTTTGGTTCAGAAGCAAAGAATAGGATTGATCAAGGTCTAAGGTTTATGATTTTCTTCAAAAGCTCTTCTAGTTTTGCTGGAGCTAGATTAGAGCCTGGTAGAAGATATCACAACCTTTTTTGATTCCTACTTTCTTCTATTCCCTCTATTTTGATTCCTGCTATTCTTCTGAAATAATCATGAATTTTCTCATTTAATATTTACCATACTGTTGTCAGTGTGGACTATAATACTTATGTTTCTCCATAATTAGGTTCTGACGTAACTCTGAGCTAAAAAAGAAATTTTGCAGTTCTTACACAAGCTCTTGAACTTTTCACAGTCAGGATGAGAAGGTTTCAAAATCGCGTATTGAAAAACAGAGGGAGCCAAAATTTATAATTGAAAGATAATGATGGAGGCATTCATCTGTGACATGTATGTGTGTTTTCAATTAGTTGTAAATGTTCTTTAAACTATTCAATATATGAGACAGGTTAGTTTGGAAAACCCACACACCCTTTCAAACAATGAAGACAGTCTTTAGGACAACCTGGACTATTTGAAACTGAGGAAAATGCAAGAGCAAATAAAAGTGAGAGGAGGAAAACTTGGAGTATGCTAGCTATTATGGTGAAGAAACAGTAAGGTACATTGAAAAACAGTTCATTTCCAGTTATCAACCCTACCTTCTGAATCTGCACAGTACTTTCTCAAAAGTGCAGGACACCTTTACATGTAATGTGTTCTTGATCACCATCTATACCTGTATGACCCCATCCTACACATGAGGAAGTTAGGGTTGTGCTGCTCTCTCTTGAAACAGAGCATTCTAGGGGAGCAAAAAATAACTCCTAAAATTTAGAGAGTAGGAAATCAGATGAGCAAGTGAAAAATAAATGTCATACCTTTTCTCCTTGTAAAATCAGATGTGTCCTGCTGTCAAGGAATTCTTCTTAAATTCCTTTTCTATGTATGTCTGTGTCTCAGCATTCACTCATTTTGTACATCATTTATCATTGCCAGCACAGAGCTACAACAGCATCTGTGGGATACGTAGCATGTTTTGGATGAAAACTCTCCCTGTTACCTTTAACAATGCCAATTGTTCTACATCCCCAGCCTTCTGCACTTGCAGATTGTGCTTAGAAACAACATTGCCAGCTGCAGTGAGAAAGGGTTTTGAATAAGTATTACGCAGAGAGTAAGTATAGTTCTATATATAATCTTTACATGAATTTGTATTTTAAACTGTGGGTAATATTGGGAAGTCTTAATATTCTTTACTTTGAGTGTCTAAATTAGAAGCCTACTTTATTAACTAAGAGATGGTGTCTAAGTAAACAATATTATTGTTCTAAACTCCAGTAGAAAGTGTTAGGTATTTCTGATTCAAGATATTGCTGCACTAAGTGGCCAAGTTTGAATTCAGATTTGAGATCTCAGACCCAGGAGGCTCTCACATTGTAGATACACTGACATCAATTCTATCACACTGTACTTTGGTAGAAATATTTTTTTCCTTCAAAAGCTATCTACATAGTTTTGTGTCCCAATATGATAACTTCTTTGGTACAAACTATTCTATCTGCATCATTCAATCTTATGAAGTGTTGGGCATGAGGAAACTTCCTGATCCATGCAGAGGTCTGACTCATCTCTCAACATGCTGTCCAAACAAGCTGTCAGTGGCTACTGTGACAGCAAGAAAAACGGGTGAGATCTATAAAAAGGAGACTGCCTCAGGATCTCTGTGTTCTCTGTTTGGGAGTCACTTGCATTCAAAGCTAAGAAAGCACAGTAATTCCTTAATTTCTGTTCTGTACTTGACATTGGGAGTTTCTGGAGCTATCCATGGATAGGAAACATCTTTTGGCAGACAATGTCATGGAGGTGTGAGGAACTATTACTAAAATTAGATTCTTACAATCATACTGTCATCATATGCAATAAGAATGATACCCATCTAGATAATTCTAAACCCACAGAACAGAAATAGACTTGGTGACGTTTTACACAATTAACAAGTAGAATTTAAATCCAATTGTTAATATAGTTATATACTTTCCCCCATATATATTATTTCTAGTTTTGTTGTAATTCACTAACCTCTTTTAATCCTACATGGACCTAATACTGTTCCATAATATACTGATTTTTGCATAGTAAAATAACATCTCTGACTTTATGGGTCTTGATATTAATAGAGAGAATAGGAGAGAATCAAGTTTCCTGTACATTCTCAGGCATTGCTATAATTTATGGCAGACAGAAACATGCTTTTTGGTGTGTGTGTGCCCTCTTACAAAAATGCTTTTCAGTGTTTCAATGTCTACAAATATAGTGACCAGAATTCTTTTACAATGCATTATTTCCAAATGAAAAGGACACTTTACTTGGTTTTAGTTTATACATGCAATTGATATTCCATAAGACTTATCTGTGGGAAGAAGAGGAGGGCGTTTTAATTAAGTTGAAACTTCTGTTTTTCACTTCAGCAAAGAATGATCATTTAAATCCAGAAGTTCTTTCATGGGTTTATGGGCTTTTAGGTTCACTACAATGGGTGTATACCTTGAAAACATCTGCTGAATATATTTTGTATTACCTGTATGTGGAAAATAAATAATAAAAAAAATTTGCATGGTTCAGATCAGCACTTACTATGATGAGCACTTACTATGTAATTCCAATCTTTTGCCATTAGTGTTAATAAAAACAAGGAAAAAGTCTTTTGAGACATGATAACTACTTGTTTATCCACACTCCTTCTTGTTCTTTAATAATAGATTGGTTTATGGGTAACTCTAGCTTACTTCAGATATACAGTTCAATTTGCTTTTTAAAATTGCTACCTTTGGCTACAGCTCATAAAGAATATGGAATCTGGATTCACTCCATGAGAGAATTCTCTTGGATATTTTTCCTGGAAGAATGTTTTAGAGGTTATGGTTTTTTTTTCTTTTGCTCTTTTTTTTTTTTCCCTGAATAGAGATAGAGGTAATTGTCATCCTTTCTTGGTTCTAACCTTCTAAACTTCAATTTGTCTGTTTAAGTGAAGCATACACACTTTACATTTATATTATGCATCACTCACCATTAAGATTTTTTTTTTTTTGTGACTATTCACTCATATATCTAAAACACATATATCTAAAACACATGTTGCAAGTAGAGCAACATGTCTTGTCTGTAACTACTATTAGAATGAAGGATGCACACAGAAAGGCATATCCTAGCTTTTAGAAGTTTGCAGAAAAAATGAACAAGATAAATTATGTTATACATTTTCTTTTCCAAGTTTAGAATAAATATACATAGGAATAACAGAAAAGTCAAAAATTCCAAGCAGCAATATTTAAAATTGGGTTTGGAAATAACATTTCTGAACCACAAGGTGTTACTGTCTCTGAAAGGAATTGTGATTGGTCTCCTTGAGCCTACAGTGGAACCATGTGGCTTTAATTGTTAAACCCCAGTTGACACATAAGCAAATGAAAATGTCTAACAAACTATTATATGAACAGAGAGCACCCATGCAAGCTTTCTGCAGATATAAGACAATCAATTCCTCTGTCTGTAATCCCCATTTCTTAGACTAATTGTGGACAAAAAATACATTTGAATGCTGCCTGTTGGCCTCAGTTTGACAGCATTTGTGCTTAAGTCCTGAATCTGTTTGAAAGCACATTATGACATCCAAACAACGTGGGCTCAGTTAGTCAGTCTAATCAGACCTGTGATTTTACTTTTCCTCAAATTATAAACCTTGAGTGTGGTACAGAGTTGGTTGCTCAGGTTGACCTTCAGTTTCTGAAGTGCCTGCAGTCTAAGGGGCAGAGGGACTACACTGATGCTAACAAGTAAACACTTATGTACACATTAATTTATATTTGTTTCCCTTCTTATGCCTAGCCCCCAGCACCTTTAATCTATAAAGTTACAACAGGATTTACTGTGTTAGAAATCTTTTTTTCTTTTTATTTTATTTTTTCTTTTCAGAAGTGACAGACTCATTTCAGATTCTGAATTGGTTTAAAGTCCATTGCTTTGGAGAAGTTTGCGTGGTAAAAGGCAAATGCTAAAGGTTTTCATTGGAGAGCTTCCCTGTGTTTCTGTAAGTGAATATTGGTTTCAATTATTTCACTTGAGTGGCTGTAGCAAAACAGAAGCACTAGCAAAAAGAGAGCAGGTATCTCCTGTAAAAAAAGACCTAAAATGCACCACTGACACTTTCCTTGTGTATTTAACAGCAACTTAATAAAAACTTTGTTACCCAGATGCTTTCCATTTGATATTATTGACAGATGCTGTAGCTGGCTGTATGGCAACCAATATAAAGAAAATGTTTTGTTGGGCTACTTTGCTTAAACAAAGAAACAAACAAACCTCAAGCTATTTTTATCCTCTACAGTGTGGCAAAGAAGCTGTCAGGTAATCATATGGAAAGGTTCTGAACATTGAAGCTATAGCCTGTTTGAAGGCTCAGTGTTGACATGAATACTTTCCTGTTTTCTTTATTATCTCTAAAGCTAAATAATTATTTTGGCTGTTTGTGGATTTAAATTTGCACTGCCAGATAAAGGGTTTTTGTTGATGCTGTTTTTTGTTTGTTGCTTTTTTTGTTCAAACACAAAATTATTATTTTTAAGTATTTAGGAAAGAAGACTGAGATCAGCCTTAGCAAAACTAAGGTATGATTTCACACTCTTATTTCCTTAATAGAGACATCAATCCCCCTGTCATGGTTTTGTTGCTATACACATAGAGCAAAACTATTTTTTTTCAGTCTGATTTGTTTTTATTTTAGATTGAGGGAAACAAACAAACAAACAAACAAACAAAAAACAACAGAACAGGAATTGCAACACACTTCTTCCAAACTGAAAAGCTAAATGGGATCCGTTGCAGCAGAGAGCATGATGTATTTAAAGGTACAGTGAACACTGAAATACTCATTTTCTTGTGCTATTCATAGACATATCAGTCCTTGTTGTTTTTTTTTTTTTTTTTAATCACATTTACCTTATGGTACTGTATATAAAGTACTGTTAGCGTTTTCCATTTTAAATAGCGTACTTTATGTGACACCTACCCTTACAGACCGTTTAAATATGGTGAAAGACGAGGGAACAGCCAACAGCTAATAGCTTCTGTCATCATAGCTAATGCTACCTTGGACATAGAAATGATTCCTTTAGAGTAATTACAATTTTATTCTGAGTACTTTGAATCTAAGCTTTTTGTCTTTCCCCTGAATTTAATGGCTAATGGGTTTTTGTTCTCCTTTACTTGCTTTCTCCTTCAGATATCCTAGGATACTTAGGTTCTGCTGTCACAGTATACTAACGCCAATGGGGGATCCTTGTGAACTCCCGCTTTATGTTTCACAGAATCACAGAATGACTTGGGTTGGAAAGGACCTTAAAGTTCATGTAGTTCCAACCCCCCTGCCATGGGCAAGGATCAGGTTGCTCAAAGTCCCATCCAGCCTGGCCCTGAACACTTCCAGGGATGGGGCATCCACAACTTCTCTGGGCCTGTTCCAGGGCCTCACCACCCTTGTAGCAAATAATTTCTTCCTAATATCTAATATAAATCTACTTTCTTTTAGTTTAAAACTATTACCCCTTGTCCTATCACTACATTCCCTGATAGAGTCCTGCCCCATCTTTCTTTTTCATTTATTTTTTAAATATCGAAAGGCCACTGTAAGGTCTCTCCAGAGCCTGTCTTCATAGGAGAGTTGCTCCAGCCCTCTAATCATCCTCATGGCCCTCCTCTGGACTCACTTTAACAGGTACATGTCCATCTTATGTTGGGGGCCCCAGAGCTGAGAGCAGTATGCCAGTTGGCATACTCTTATGAGGGTAGAGAGCAGATGGGGAGAATCACCTCCCTTGACTTGTTGGCCACTCTTCTTTTGAGGCAGCCCAGGATAACATTGGCTTTCTGGGCTGCAAATGCACATTGCCAGCTCATATTCAGTTTTTCATACACCAATACTCTCAAGTCATTCTCTGCAGGGCTGTTCTCAATCCACTCACTGACCAGTCTGTATTCATGTTTGGGATTGCCCCAGTCAAGGTCTAGGACCTTGCATTTGGCCTTGTTGAACTTTATGAGGTTTGCATGGTCCCATCTCTCAAGCCTGTCAAGGTCCCTCTGGATAGCATCTCTTCCCTCCAGTGTGTCAACTGCACCACACAGCTTGCTGTCATCAGTAAACTTGCTGAGGGTGCACTCAATTTTACTGTCTATGTCAACGACAACAAAGATGTTAAATAGTACTGGTCCCAATACTGATCCCTGAGGAACACCACTTATTACTGGTCTCCACTTGGACATCAGGCTGTTGACTGTAACTCTTTGAATGCAACCATCCAGCTAAATCTTTATCCACCAAGTGGTCTATCCATCAAATCAATTTCTCTCCATTTTAGAGTCAAGGATATCATGGGGGACAGTGTCAAATGCTTTGCACAAATACAGGTAGATGATGTCAGTTGCGCTTCCCCTATCCACCAATGCTGTAACCCCACTGTAGAACACCATCAAGTTTTTCAGGCCCAATTTGCCCTTAGTGAAGCCATGTTGGCTGTCCCCAGCCACCTCTCTGTTCTCTGTGTGCATTAACATATTTCCCAGGAGGATCTGTTCCACAATCTTGCCAGGCACAGAGGTGAGACTGACTGGCCTGTAGTTCCCTGGGCCTTGCTTTTTTCCCTTTTTAAACATGGGAGTTATGTTTTCCCCTTTTCCAGTCTGTGGGAACTTCACCAGACTGCCTTGTCTTTTCAAATGACAAGACAATGGCTTAGCAACTTCATCCACCAGTTTCCTCAGGACTTTCAGATGCATCTCATCAGTCCCATGGGTTGGTGCACATTCAGGTTCCTTAGATGGTCTTGAACTTGATCTCCTACAGCGAACTGGGTGGTATGGCTAGAGGATTTGCTGGTGAAGACTGAGGCAAAAATGGCACTCATTAGTTCAGCTTCCTCCATGTCCCACGTAACCAGGTCTCCTGTTTCCTTCATCAGAGGAGGAGTTTCTCACAGCCCTTTGATTCTGACTTGTTCTTTTCTAGCTCTGTCACCAAGTGAATGTTCTGATGATTTTTAAAATTAATGGAATTCTTTATAAAGAAATCTTGCCAAGTCCTAACAAAGATCTGTTTTTTTTTTTTTTAATTCAGTTTTAAATAAGTTTAGAAATGACCTGTAATTATCTATGAATAAGTAGCAAATTAATTAAAACAATTAGGCCTCCACAGTGTTTGCATCTGTCCATCTGAAACCTGTATATGAAAAGACAATTTTAAAGGTTTCTTGCTATTTTGATAGTGATTAATAGGATTTGCTATTTTACCATTGTAGATATGTTTACACCTATGCTTATAATTCAAAGCTAGTTTTACTGCAGTGCTTTTTGCACAGTAAAAAGTTTAACAAGGTTTTTCATATTTGAACTCCTTCCTATATCCACTAGACTACATGTATTAATGTCTTCTTCACAAAATAATATTCTACCCATTTTATAAATTTCTCCTAGACATAAATATATGACCACTGCAAAATAAATTCTGTATTCCTACCTAAAGTTTTCATTACAGGCACTTTTTTTCTTTGTTCCCATCTTAGCGGAATTTTTCTGGTGGAAGATTATTTGTTTTAGATCATATTATTCACGGGAAACTCAAATGGAGTAACAAATCATTCACAGTCAATTTCAAGTAATATTTTTGATGCTGCTTTGGAATTTCATTGCTTTAACAAGACTACTACATCTTATATTCATGCTTCTTTATTTCACAACACAAATTTGACAACAGACGTCCTGAAAATCCTGGAAGCACTTTTCTTGTTACAAAGTGGAAAAACAACAAAAACGAACAAACAAACAACAACAAAAAAACACCCTTAATGATCCCCAATGTGCACTAAACCTTTGCTGAGTCCCCTAATATAGGTGAAAGGAGCATGGTTCAGAGGTTACAATTCCTTCACATGGAAAATGACTCTGAAAGAGACAAGAAAATAGCCACAGCATATTAGCCACATTAAGTATGCTGTAGAAAGCAGCCATAGTACGTTTTGCAGAATACATCTGCAGAACAGATTTTGTTTGGTTACATTTCATATGTCTTTCTCCTTTCAATTGTCTTTTCCTTATTTGATAGTAACTTACTCACAACTTTACTAACCATGGTTAGTACTCCTGAGAAAATATAATGTTTTATTTACTCATTTATTCATTCATTCATTCATTCATCCATTCATTCTCACTACCCAAAACAGTAGATGTAAACATTTAAAACAAGTTAGCTTGGTCTCCAGCTGCTGCTACCATTTATAAATAATGTTTTCAGACTGCCTAAAAGCCCCACTCATGTACATGGGACCAATGAACTGAAGACTGTCTAAATGCACTCAAAAAGATGGACACAAAACAGAAGCATAGTATAATACACTGTGGTAACTGTTACTGTGAAATACTTCAGGTTGACCTGAAGAAGGAATCAACCTATAATGCTGTCTAGTACCCTTCCTTATAATCTATCTTCCAGTTGGAGAATATTCCTGGATAATATAATCACTTTTTAGGGATTTAGAAAAACTGAACAATTTCCCTAAGTGACAAAGGGCTGAGAAGCAGGAACTTATCTCTTACTCTGTGATTTCAATAATACGGTTATAGACACTGTATTTATAGCAGTGAAAAGTATAAATATATATATTTTGTGAGTTAGGCAATATTCTAAAAAGAAGATATGTTCTCTTCACTTTTTTTTTTTTCTTTCACCCATTGTATGAGGCTGCATGCATAACAAAGGATAAGATGTAACTAAAGATTAAGTGTTTGTAATAGAATAAGGCTTTTGGCATTAAGGCTCAAATTGTAAGAGTGTAGGCTATCTATTCTATTTGCACCCATTTTATTTTCTTGTAAATTGGAAATTCTGTAACTTCACGTATCACTCCCCACCTTCTCCAAGTTCCATGTTTTAGAAGTTACTAAGCATAATCATCTCACAGGATGTTTACTGCATTACACTGTTAATATTTTCCCCTATTTCCAGAAAGATTTCAACACTTTTGTTTATGTCTGCTTTGGAAGCATACAAGGTTCTCCATAACATTCCACTTGTTATGCTGTGCAAGAGATTCCAAAGTTCCTCCCACTCCCCGAGCTTCTTAAAATTTGTGTCTTTGTAAAATGCCAAATGACTCATTTTTTTGTAGTGTTGCTCAGCACCTATGAGTAAACAGTGAAGTTGGGAAGAAAGCAAACTTGCTTTCAATTCTGGGTGACCTTATTTTCTGATCATTTTGTGTCATGACAGTAAATGAGGCTGACATCACTTCCACTAAAAGTACTGATAATTCTGATTTTCTGTACAAGTAATTGTGTGTGCGTAGACAGACCAATCTTGGTTCTGGAAATCAAATGCTTGAAAGAAAGCATTGTCTTTTGCATTTTATGAATCATTTGTCTGACTATACTTTTTCATCTTCACTAACAATTTTAAGAAATAGATCCTGCTAGTTCTCTTACTGAAAGAACAGGATGATTGCTTCTTCAGTTGTAGTTGATTTCTCTTGGGGGCATGAAAAAGTGAAATATAAAAGTGTTTTCTGTGCTGCAAAGTAGGTTTTTTTGGCCTCTTTTTTGTTTATTTGTTTTCCCTACTTAGGGAAATGTTATGTTTAGTTTTAGTTTTATATTATCGTTATTCCTGAGTCAATTCTTATTTTCTACTATTGAAAGTTTTCTAGTTTTCTATAATAGTTTTCTATTCTAATTCTAAACTAATTCTAGTTTTCTATAATATAAGTTTATATAATATAACTTTTTCTAGTTTTCTATAATATAAAATACTAGTTTTCTAGTATTTTTCATCTGCAATTGTGAAGCAATGGCAGATTGCTCTTCTGGGTTAGATAATATAATCAGACAGACCAGTATCTTAAGGAATCCTATCATCTCAAAAATTACTTCTATTTTAAAACATTGTGCTTGATATTGTTACAATTTACAAGAAGCAGACTATATTTATATAAAGCAAGCACACTGGAGGATAATCTTATATCTTTCAGTATGTTTACTCTGCACATTTCAGAGCTTTTTATCTAAAGACAGCTTCAGTTTCTTGTGTACATCTGTCAGACATACCCCCCTGCTTTCTTTTATAAATAAAGGAATATTATTGTTGCTGGAAATCATCACTCTAAAATAAAATTAAAAAAAAAAAAAAAGCGAAGGAGAAAGTAGCTAGCATACATAATACCTGTAAGTATTTTTTATTCACATATATTTTTAAACTCGCTATACTTGACTGTGCCTTGTTAAGTAAGAGAAAATTTTCAGAATTTTCAGTGAGAATAAGTTGTTCCTTATTTCCTGTGTGCAATAAGAAACCATGTATTTTTTTCAGGCTTTAATTATTTAAAGTTACTCTCCTTCTAAAGCTACATCAGCTTCACAAAAGACAATGTTTCATACATACAGAAAAATGTATTTCATAGAATCATTTCATATAATGGTTTGCGTTGGAAGGAACCTTGAAGACCACCCAGTTCCATGCCCCCATAGACAGGGATTCCACCCACTAGATAAGGTTGCCCAGGACCCCATTCAACTTGACCTTGAACACCTCCAGGGATGGGGCATCCACAGCTTCTCTAGGCAACCTGTTCCAGTGTCTCACCGCCCTCTGAGTAAAGAATTTCCTCCTAACATCTAATGAAAATGTAATTTCTTTTAACTTAAAACTGTCCCCCCCTTGTCCTATCATTTGCCTGCGCAAAAAGCTGTTCTCCAAAAAGTTGTTCCCCATCTTTCTTATAACCCCCCTTTAAGTACTGAAAAGCTGCAGTGAGGTCTCCCCATTAGCCTTCTCTTCTTCAGGCCAAACATCCCCAGTTGTCTCAGTCTTTATTCATAGGAGAGGTTGTTCCAGCCTACTGATCTACTTCATGGCCCTCCTCTGGATGCAGTCTAGCACTTGTGCTGGGGGCCCCAGAACTGGCTGCAGCACTGTGGCATCACAAGGGCAGAGTGGAAGGGGATAATCACCTCCCTCGACTTGCTGGCCGCTCCTCTCCTCTGTTAATGCAGCCCAGGATGCAGTTGGCCTTCTGGACTGCAAACATGCGCTGCTGGCTCATGTCGAGCTTTTCCTCCACCAGAACCTCCAAGTCATTCTCTGCAGGGCTGCTCTCAATGAGTTCTTCACTCAGCTCAGTCTGTACTCATGTCTGGGATTGATGTGACCCAGCTGCAGCACCTTGCACCTGGACTTGTTAAACCTCATTAGGTTCACATGGCCCCACTTATCTAGCTTGTCCAGATCCCTGTGGATAGCATTGCTTCCTTCTGTTGTGTCAACTGCATCACTTACCTTGGTGTCATCTACAAACTTGCTGAGGGTGTATTCAATCCCCCTGTTTATGTCATTGATAAAGGTATTAAACAGCACTGGTGTATTGGGTTTACGTGGCAAGGTTCTGGTAGTGGGGGGCTGCACATGTGGCCTCTGTGACAAGAGTCCAGAAGATGCCCCATGTTAGATAAGGGATGGTTTCAGGCAGCTCCAAAAGGGACCTGTGGCTGGCCAGAACTGAGCCAGTGAGCAACACTGGTTGGGCCTCTGGGAGAGCAGATTGAAGAAAGAGAAATAAAAACTGCTGTGCAACAGGAGTTGTGAGAGAGAGGAGTGAGAAATCAGCCTTGCAGACACCAAGATCAGTGCAAAAAGAGGGCAGGAGGTGCTCCAGGTGCTTGAACAGAAGTTCCCCTGTGGCCTGTTGAGAAGCCTCTGGTGGAGCAGGCTGTCCCCCTGCAGCCCACGGGCCCCACACGGAGCAGATCTCCACGCTGCAGCCCGTGGAGGAGCCCCCAGTGGAGCAGGTGGATGTGGCCTGGAGGAGGCTGCGGCCCATGGAGAGCCCCCGCAGGAGCAGGCCCCGGGCCGGAGCTGCAGCCTGTGGAGAGGAGCCCACGCAGGAGCAGGGGGTCTGGGGGGAGCTGCCGCCCGTGGGGGACCCGTGCTGGAGCAGTTTGCTCCTGACAGATGGACCCCGTGGTATAGAGCCATGTTGGAGCAGTTCTTGAAGAGCTGCTGCCCGTGGGGAGCTCCCGCAGGACCAGTTCGGGAAGGACGGCATCCCATGGGAGGGACACCACGTGGAGAAGAGGAAGAGAGTGACTGCATAGGAGTGGCAGAGATGAAGCATTAGAGACTGACCACAGTCCCCACTCCCCCGTTCCCCTGTTCTCCTTGGGGGGGAGTTGGTGGAAGAGCGTGGCTGGGGGGAAGGTGGTTTTAGTACGTTTTTGTTGTTTCTCACTTCTTTAGCTTGTTAGTAAGAGGTAATAAATTTTATTCATCTCCTTATACTGAGTCTGTTTTGCCCATGATGATAATCGTTGAGTCATCTCCTCAATCTTTGAGGCCTTTTCATTATATTTCCTTCCGCTTTCCCTTTGAGGAGGGGGAGTGAGAGAGCAGCTATAGTGGAGCTCAGCTGCCCAGCTGAGTAAAACCACCACAAATGGTTCCAAGATGGATCCCTGAGGGACACCACTCGTCAGTGATCTCCATCTGGACATAGAGCTGTTGACCACAGCTTTCTGTCTGTGGCCTTTGAGCCAATTCCTTATCCACCCCAAATAGTCCACCCTTCAAATCAATCTCTCTCTGATTTAGAGATCAGGATGTTCTGTGGGAACATTTCAAAGGCCTTGCAGAAATCCAGGTAGATGATATCGTTCAGTCTTCCCTTATCGATTGATGCAGTCACTCCATCACAGAATTCCACCAAATTGGTCAGGCACGATTTGCCCTTGGTGAAGCTGTGCTGTCTCACATCACCTCTTTGTTTTGCATGTGCCTTGACATTGATTCCAGGTGTTGTTGTTTCATGATCTTCCCAGGCACAGAGGTGAGGATCACAGGTCTGTAGTTCCCTGGGTCTTCCATTCTACCTGTTTTAAAAAATGGGAGTGATGTTTCCCTTTTCCTAGTCAAGTGGGAAAACTTCACCTTACTGCCATGAGTTTTCGAATATGGTGGAGAGAAGCTTGGCAACTACATCTGTTGTTGAGTACCTCAGCCTTTTCCATGGCTGTCATTATCAGTTCTCCCTTCTCCTTTATCAGATGGGGTACACTCTCCTTGGCCTTTCTTTTTTTTGACCACTGTACCTGTACAATCCCTTCTTGTTATTCTTTGCATCGCTTGCCAAGTTCAGTTCCATCTGTGCCTTGGCTTTCCTGATCCCATTCCTACACATCCAGACAGCATCCCTGTACTTTTCCCAAGCCACATGTCCCTGCTTTGACTGCCTGTGCATTTCCTTCTTATGCCTCAGTTTGACCAGCAGGTCCTTGCTCAGTCATCCCGGTTTCCTGCCTTGCATTCTTGTTTTCTTACATGTGGGGATGGAGAGCTCTTGAGCTCTAAACAACAGTGCCCTTGAAAGTTGCCAGCTCTTTTCAGCTCCTTTGTTTCTAAGGGCAGTTTCCCATGGGTTCTCATCCACTAGGTCTTTAAACAACTGGAAGTTTGCTCTCTGAAAGTTCACTGTCCTGACTTTGCTCTTTGCCAGTACACTGTTCCTCAAGATCACAAACTCAAACGGGGTGTGGCCACTGCAAGCCAGACTGCCTCCTGTCTTTACCTCTTTAATTCATCTGCATTGGTGAGCACCAGGTCCAGTAATGCTTCTCCTTTGGTTGATTTGTCTAATACCTGGACTAGAGGTATTTGTGTGTATGTACATTATCTAGCTGTTTATAATGACACATATTTCCCTAATAGAAATCTTGATATTGAATTCCTATATTAATTTTATGTTATGGATTTTAATACTTAATGTACAAGTTTGTATTTCCTTAATCTAGGGTTAATTGAAATCAGGATACTTATAAGATTCCCTATATTTCCTAAATCAGGATACTTATAAGATTCCCTATAAAAAAACTTTATTACTCCTAGACATTAAGACTCATAGACAGTGCATCTCAATAGAAATATTTTAATAAGCTAAAATTCCTACATGGTGTTGTGATAATCACAAATGAAGAAGCTTCCTTCCTTTTCTCCTTTCCAATAAAAATGTTCCCAGTCCTCAATTTTCGTAGTCCTTACTTTTAGAATGCAAACCAATTTATTTCTTCTGTATAGGGAAATTGGCTTCTTGCACAAATTCTGCATTCTTTAACTTCACGTAGCTTTCTAGTGGTCTTCTAATATGTTAGCAATATTGCAATTGAATTACCCAGAATTCAGCATGTCATGGAGTCTTTCTTCTGTAAGTCAGAAGGAACAATCAAAGTATGATCACATGAAAATGAGGGAAAGTGTCTTAGAAAAGAGGGAAGTCCTCCCACAGAGGCCTCTAAATGGAAGGCAGAACACAGTATGTCACAAACTGAAGGAAAGAGATCAAGAGCTTATTTGACTGAAAAAACAGAAGGAATATAGTTAAGACCTGCTGTGAATTGGAAAACAGTCTTGTTGGTGTTAGCCCCTGCCCCACCATTAATTAATTAAATTATTTTTTTTCTGCAGATCTACAGAAAAACAGGGGATGGAATTATTTAATTCAAATTAGACAAGATTTGAGTGCACTGTTAAAATCAGAACATGACTGGCCTATGATTATGTGAGAGGTTTGTTTAAAATTATTTTCTGATTTTGTATAAGAATTGAAGACACTGCAGTTAGGAGCATAATATGAAACATTTGAAACCCATGCACTTCATCAGGAATGGTACTTTAGAATCAAACTGGGAAATATACACTGAAAATAAAGTGAAATAAAAACCTCTGTTGTGTTTTTGTCTGGACATATGTCATTACTAATTAAAAGTTTTGGTTTTATATACACTCTATAATGGAAGTGGAGTTTGGACGTATCTAACATTTAAAGAAGGTTGCTGGATTTCAATTTCCACTTTCAAGGAAATGTACATTTAGTTCATAATTCATGCACAATCAGTGCATCACACTGAGGAAGCTGTGGGAACCGACATTTCATTATTTAAATTAATTGCTTTAAATGAATTTAAAACAATTTTTCATAAAAAGTAGAGTATACTCAGTCTTAAACTTCATACAATGTGGTTCCTCAAATGTCAGACAATTGTAAAATTGCAAAATATTATTGTCTGTATCTACCTTTGCTTACCTTAGACAGACATTAAATATATATAATATGTTTTCTCTAAGAAACCATGACTCATGAGATTATGAAGTAACCAGTACAAGCCAAGAAATTTATTTTTTTCTGAAATGAAATTTCCATTGACACCTAAGTGCTTTATAAATATTAGTGGTTGCAGCCCACAACTGAAAGGAAATAAAACAAGGACAAAAACAAGGTCACTCATGTATGCAAAACTGTGGCATGCTGAGAGCTATTTTATTCTTCAGCCATAAGTAAAGTTCATCCATAACTGATCAAGTAGCTTCAATACAAACACAATTCAAAAAATAAATAAATTAAATGTAAGATTTTAACTTGTTCTTCCTAACGTTATAGAAAATTTGTTTTGTTTGTTTGTTTAAGTACATTATTTGCTATACTTCATTTTTTGTTCAGTTTGGTGGGTTTTGTTTGTAGAGTTTTTAGTTTCTTGGCTCTAAGTATGTATAGCAGAAGGGCAGACTTAAAGAAAAAGAGTCATAATTCAGACACAATATCCAATAATACTTGTGGTTCGACTTCCCTTCTTCATGAGGGCATGTAAGCATCTCTCTGGTTCTCTGGTTATGTGTGACTTTTTTCATAAAGGTTTCCTGGACCTTTATATATTATTTATATTTTTATATAATATATATATATATAAATATTACATATTAACCTACGGTTAAGCTTGGATTCCCAATTTCCCATATTTTGGGAAACTGGGAATTGGGGGGTTTGGGAGTTGTATGTAGTTTAATACAAACTTTATTAAACTAAAAACTGTGTCTCTTCTAGTGATTTATTGTTTATAATATTTATTGTGTGTTGTAGATTTTTGTAGCTTTTGATATTAAAATTTGGAATCCCATATTCTGTTTGCTTCATACTTTTTTCTTTTTTTTTTTTTTTTTAAACTAAAACTGGGAAATGCTAAAAAAAAAAAGCAAAAAAACAGATACTCAAATTGGTATTCTTTGCTAAAAAAATCACAAAAAAAAAATCCTGTCAGGTTTCTTCTGAACCTTCCCTTTTGTTTAGAGCATGTCGTATACAAGCTTGACTCTGCAAAGATTCTTAGGATTTGCACAGAGAAGATTAAAGCGACAGTTTATTCGTGTATCTTGCAGAAGTAAATTATATCATCTGGGTAAATGTTGTTAATAATTTCAAACATATGCCCTAAGAGAAGAGACTTCACAGTTATTTCTGGATTGTAAAAGGTGTGAGGAATATTTTTGCCTCATACTAATTTTTTCCCCTTGTTTTCTCATGAAATTCTCACTAAGCAAATGTGTTTTTGTTTGTTTGTTTGTTTGTTTTTAACAAAATTTGTCTCATGCCTAGAAAGCTTCGTAATGTGATATTTTTAAATCATGCATTTCAGAATGGTGAAGTCACTAGATAACTCTTTGAAAAGTGTAATGTATTCACTGTCCAGCATCTACATTGGAAAATCACCATCCTTTTTAATTCCTGAAGCATGATATCACATCTACAGATATACAAAGGAAAAGGATACTTACACATCTGATAGATGTATATGAGGTAACACTGAAATATACAAGGATTGGTAGCAGAAAGTGGACAATGGTACAAGTACTTAAATATATTTAGAGGCGATTATCATATTTTTTTCATTTGAAAGTGTTAAAGCAAGTCTTCATACTAGATATGTCATGCCTTCGTTTCATATTCCTGTTCTTTCAACATCCTTTATGTAATCTTCATGGTAAGAAGCAATCTCTGCTTGGTGCTCAGTTGATTGATAAATTAGGCTGTTATTGGCAATCTGAGAAACAACGGTTTGCCAGCTCAGATTTCTGATCATGTACAAACAGGATTCAGCTTGATGTGGTATAAGTACTTTATGGATTTTGAGCATCTATCTGTAAAAAATGTTTTAAAATTGATGTCTTCTGATTTTCCTGAAAAAGGAACAATAAAGGTGAAAATATTCTTATTTCTCTTTCCTGTGCTGTACTGTTTCCACTTTGACTTAAGAAATTTACAGGAAAAATAATAAAATAATTTATAAAATTGAAAATTGTAAATTAATTAATTAATTTATCTGACATTAGGCAAGGGAGGGTAACATGTTCCAGACTAATGGATACACTTTTTTTGTTCATGTAAGTAAAAGTATGTAGAAAAGCTAGACCTTCAGTTGCTAATTATATGTAACTTACCTCCTTACCTCCCCTGCGTTAGGAGGTATTTGTTTGGAAAATGAGTTATACACAAGTAGTATTTTGTGTAATTTAGAATTTTGAGTTATATTAATGCTAGTTCAAGCCTGGTCTAAGAAGCCTGCTTACAGTCCACCATTTACACATAGAGAAGCAAACTCATATTTCTGGGCAACAGTCTGAAAGAAAGTAGTATTGCCTTTCTTAGTTACAGACAGCTTACTCAGGATTTTTTTAGAATAAGCATTCTCCAGTTCATGATGGTAACATGTAAATGTAATGAAATTCCTTTTTAATAGTTCCTCCTTTTCCAAGCACTGAAAAGTTGTCATGGAATGAACAGTCATTTTCTTATTTTATTTATGCTTAATTATGTTTATTAAAAATTACAGTTTACGGATGTAACTATACCAGAATGCATTCTCTGGGGCCTTTTCATTGTTTTAAATTTAGTTATAAACACCCAAGGAATCTTCACTCAGCCCTGGTGGAATATGAAAGGTGCAATAGAGGTTGGGTTGGTCTGTGGAGTAGCTCAGAAGTAGTATAATTCCTGGACACTTTATAGAAGAAATATGAACCCTGAAGATGTGGGTTGATCATATACTTTGTCAAAGCTCTCCACCAATTTTCAGAGGGAAAAAAAAAATTAAAATCAACAAATGCAGAGCAAGGTGACCCTTGTATGAACCTTATACTTCTTATCTCCAACTATTTCAATAGTTTTCTGAAGTTTGAGGTTTCCAGCTGGTTAAAAGCAACATCACCTATAATTTTCTCCTCACAGAAAACAAAAAGGAAATGTCATACAAAAAATATTTTCTGCAGATGAACTTCAGAATATGTGAACTTAAGATTGCAAATACATCTCCAGCTCTTTCATATTTATGTGGTTTTTACTCCTGACACATTTAGCATAGGAGGCAGTGGAATGGTCAAAATATTTTTGGTGATCAGAAGAGCTTTTTCATTGATTTTCCTGAAAAAAATCACTTGCTCCTGCTAGAAAATGGTCTTGCATCTAATAAGCATTTCTGTTTGTTTGAATAACTCAACTATTTAAACACAGAGAATGATCACAGCCAGCAGCCTCCCAGAAGTCAAAGAATTTTTTCCTAGGTCTTTGATGCACCCATACAGCATCTTGTAATATGGTGTTTTTTTTTGTTTGTTTTTATTTTTGTTTTCTTTTCTTTTCTTTTCTTTTTTTTTTTTTAACAGAAGCCAGAACGTAAGTACAAATTGAGATTTCAGTCCTTTCTAAGATAAAATCTTAGGCGACAAGAATATTTGAAAATAAGATGCTTTATTTCCTAAGAATGCTGCAGTAGACAAAAAACAAACAAACAAACAAAAAAACTATAAGATACAAGCAAACATCGAAATACAGAGGTATGCCCTGACTTCCACAATTCTTCAGAATGCAAATACCTTGAAAGATTAAATTTCTCCTTTTTTCACTTCTCCACCCTTGTCTTTTTCTTGTTTTTCAAACTACAGCAGCAGAACATATCTAAATGGTCTTAGTGCTTTAAAATAATTCTTAAGGTGATAAACAGAATTAATTCTGTTTAGTATTTAGTCTAAAGTAAACAAAATCCATGGTTTGTGGATGCCTTAACTGTAGTGCTACTTGTTCAGGTTTGAAGGGAAATTTACCTGTTATTCAACTATTTGATAGCATTTGGGGAAAAATGTCAAAAAAAAAAAAAAAAAAGGGGACTCTTAGACTCTCTTCTTCAGGTAGAAGGAATGTAGAACATAGTGTCCTCATAACTGCCCATTATTTGCACCAAAGCTGTGACAGGACATATGTAGGTCATTATATTATGGAAACAGAAACGAAGAACCCAACATTGTCAGGGCTATGCGTTATGTAAAGATACAACCTGTCGACAATGAAACTATATACTTCATTCATAAGAGAGAAGCAACAATATCAATATATAACATAATGATCTAACAAAGCTTAATCATAAATAAGGCAGCAACTTAACAGGATGTGAGACGGTAACGTACACTTGATTTTTTATTGAGTAGAGAATAGGGTAAGTCAAATGTGTCAGGGAGACCTTCCCATGGTCATGAGGTTCAGAGTAGACCCCCATTGCTTTCTAAAGCCCTTGAACCAAAGAGGTAAGGAGCCTAGGTGTGGCTGAATCCACTCCTAGTCCCATGCTTGGTCAATTGTTTATCAATTGTTTATGTCTAAGGATTATAAATGCACGGTCATTCTAAGATATAATCTTAGTCAAGCTTACAGATTTTAGCAAGCGATAAATCACTTGCTGAGGTTCTGTTGTGGAAATGAATCTCTCACAAGGAGTAAGGAATCTCTGCAGAAAGCGTGACCTTGAAAGGCATCTTGACTCAAGGAGAGGTCCTGTCATGCAGACAGCTGCCCTACAGAAGGGCTCAAAGGGCTCTTCGCCTGCTCATTGTTTATGGGGTAAGATGATGGACTAATAGTTTTTTGTTTGTTTGTTTGTTTATTTTTGGTGCAGGCTCCATTGTCCCTGAGGAAGGTATCTGTCAGTTTCTCCGGTGTCCAGCCTAAGCTCATATTGTGGTTGCTATCTGCATGAGCAAAGCTTCAGGTGCAACCAGTGCACTGGTCACTATCTGCCCAAACCAGGCCTTGTGTTCATCAGCCAGTGTTTGAGCAAGGCAAAGGCCAGACTGAAGGTCAAAGCTTGGGGGGGGGGGGGGGGGGGTGAAGGAAGCACACTGTCACAATACCTTCTCAGGGTAGTAGACAGAATGATTCCTCTGCACTGTTTTATGAGGAAATCATTGTTATCCCTTAATCATGTGGCCTTATTTGTCCCTTAGTCTTATAGTTTATCCATTCTAGAACAAAATTAATGTCTCATAAAACAGTGTAGTGATATTCTAATTGCTTAATTAGAATTCAGTATGAAATACTCTAGACTGTTATTAAAAAGTGATTGTTTTGTTTAATTGCTGATTATAAAACAATATTAAATACATGCATTGATAAAACTATTATAGGTAAAACATTGTAAAGATATGTGCAGCTAATATACATTTTGTAATTATTAAGCATATGTATGCACTTACTTAATTTTATAAATCTTGCTAAGTGTTTGGTATTCTGTCTTTGACTATATCATAGGTTGTTGCAGCTCCATTTAGATAACTTGTTTATGTAAATGCTTGAGGTAATCTTACTCTCTGGGCCCTCCTTGGAAGATACCGTGCTGCAGTTTTTTAAGATTGTCATCTTACATATTGTAAAGACTTCTCTGATTGAGGTTGTTTGTCTCTCACAATGTGAAGATTGAAACTCAATTGTTTGAAAAATCTCTGTATATATAAATGTTTACTTGCATTTAACTGAGAATACTCCAACAGCAAACTTAATGACTAGAGATCTTAACCTTCCTAATATTTCTCAGTCTTAGTTAGAAACTAGATTACATATATATATATATATTTATTTATTAATTCAGAAAATACAGAAATTGAGAGAAGACTGAAGCATAAAATTATCCTGGGAGTGATTTATTTATTTCCACACAAAGATTCAGTCTGCTTCCTATTCTCTCTTCATTGCTCTGTTCCTCTCTGATAAATGCTATACTTTAAAAAATGTTCTGTAATATATTCCCCTCCTACATGTAAATTATAAGTTTTAGGATACCTACCTAAAACAACTGTTAATCAGAAAGTTTGCTATAGTTGATTGCCTTTCAGTAAACTGTAAGATTCTTCTTTTAGATTAAATTTGTTTATAAAATGTTGTATCAGTAATTTCATACAATTTTAGTTTGAATCTCAAATTCATGAAATATATTGTTTAATGCAGATGTGGCAGCTGTTTTCTTGGAAAACGTGATAGGAATTGAACTAATGAGTTCCAGAACTAAAAGCATAAACTATTACATTTATAACAAAATAGTCAACAGACTATTACTAGGGGCTATAAGAAGTTTTACCCTCTGAAGAACACTCACAATTTACTCTCACCAAGGATTTACCGATTTCTAAAATTTGCCCAAATCAAGCTCAAAAAATTGGAAACTATATCTGCAACAATTGTAATAGGAACTCAGATGCCTAAGGTATATACAGGAACTTATATGTAGACACCTAAATTTATTAGTTTAAATTTGATGTTGAATTTGGCCTTGATTTTTGAACTGTGATTTCTTCAGAGAAGAAGAGTGTTACGGGTTTTATAGAGTATTCATAGGCCCCTGTATAGCTCTCTGAAGCCATGAGGCTTCAGGGCCCTCCCCCAGAGAAGGGATCTCTTTTACTCAAACTGACGTTTCCAGAGTTTCTTCCTCTGTAAGTGCTTTCAGAGACAGCTCAATGAAATTCTGCTGTCAGGAAGTAATCTACTGCAAACAGTTTAGTCAGGAAGTAATCTACTGCAAACAGATCTACTGCAACTGAGACTAGATAAATTCATCACTTTTACAAGGAAGGTGAGAAGGTAATTTAAGAGAAAAGGAAAATAATCTGGCCTAGAAACCAAAACAAGGTCCTAAGAAGACAGAAACAATGTGACAAGACTGTTTATGGAGCTTAAAGATATTTTTTTTCTTTTCAGATTTTGATACAGGGTGCTAGCCACCTGTTCTGATGGATGCTTATAGAGAATCTTGTTAGAGACAGAGGTCAAGGATGTGGACATCATAGCATTTGTGTTTGTGAGTTTTTTGTTGTTCTTTTTATTCATTTGATTATTTATGTTTGTTTGTTTCTTTGTTTATTATCCCCCAAATTACCTGAAATCTTTGATCTAGTGAAAGATTAGGGAAACAGTCTTATATCCTTATGGAAACAAAGCTTATGATATCATGCTGTAAAGTTCCTCTCCTTAGTTAAGAAAAGACTGTCTCTAACCCCCTTCACTATTTTCAAAAAGTACCACTTTTACAAAGAGTCCCATTTTCTAAAAGTGATAAAATATGTTTGTGGCAGACTGTGAATGACTAAGTCATGTTTCTGAAGTATTCATTAACAGAGTTCCTTCTCTTTGCCATCTTCATGCAATGAAGTACCACCACTTTCTTCAATTCAAGGACATGCACCATTTGGGGAAGATTATTTTACTTTTTTTTTTTTTTTTTCACTGAACCAGCATACACTTTTACCATTTTAAGAACCTGCTTTTCTGTGAAAATAAGACCTACTACTGACAGTGCATAGTCAGCATGAGCTGCCTGTCCCCTCACCTTCTCACACCTTAATAAGATTTGAACTCACTGGTTAAGTGAAGACTAATTTGAGAGAGAAGTATATCTCGATACTCTGTTCCTAATTGTGTATCAGCTAGGAATAGCATACCTGCTTATCTGCTGAAATGTCCCTTGAACATCTACCCCAGCACCTCTATTTTCTTTCTCTGTGATTAAGGAGATAGTGCAGAAGCTTCTCTGATTTTTTCTGTATTTTTGCTAATTTTACTTTCCTTGTTTGTTAAATTACCTCATAGTGTTGTTTAAGAATTAGAAAGAAATCTGTCTACAAAAGATGTAGGTACAAGGACACCATATAAACAATAAGGACCTTAGTACCATTTTCAAATCAATAAACATGAACATGACAAATTTAATAAATAGTTTGTGAAGCAAAGCTGTTAACATTTTACTACTAGTGAGTGCTAATAAATAAAAAGGAACTGCAGCTCAACTCTCAGAGCTGAGGTAGAGCTGGCAGGATACAAACAGTTTAAATAGATTTTTTGTCTGTACTTTGAGAATGTTTGATATGAAAATTGCTGGGAAAGGCAGTAAAATAGGATCCCTTTAAGCCATTTGTGAATCCTAAAAAACAGCAGTGGGATATATGTCCTATAGGCAATACCATTTGTAAATGACTTCTGTGAGAACTATTCATAAATAAGATGAGTAGAGTTCAGAATAAAAATGAAAGAACTGACATTTTTTCTAACTGAACTTGCCAGTTGGAGAGAAGGATCCCCTAGTGGGCCATTTCTAATAATGAGAATAACGGAGGTAACCATTAATGAGGATAAATGTATTGGGAGCTTTTTGGAGGTTTTAAGTACCAATAGATAATCTGCAGTCTTCCTTAACTGCAGGGAAAAAGGGATTCAGATCGATGGGGAAAAAAAGACTTGAAAATGTGGCACTCTGTTCCTTGATTTAAGTTCTTAGATGACCATGGTAGAAAAAGGAAAAACAGCACAATAGATAATAAAAAATACAACCTCAAGAGGGCAGGCATTTATCCTTTACAATAATCAGAAAGTATGGGCAAGAAATTTTCAAAAATAAAATTAAATATAGAGCTATTGAAAAACCAAATAAGGTCTTAAAGTTTACAGTAGCGAGCCTATTTCTTTCACAGTAACATTTGGAAGCTACTCTTTGCTTAAATCTGATAAATGATTCTTTGTACATTACAAAATTTTAGTGTCCACCCAAAGGGACAATAGTAGCAGGAGCAATACAATTTTTATACAGTGGCCTAATCTCAGGCACAAGGAATTAAATTCTTGTAAGATAAAGCTTTCAAGAGACTTGACCTTCTTTCTCTTTTGTCACACATTAGGGAAAGTCTGAACTTTGAAGAATTAAGCAAGCATGCAGTAAAAAAAGTTGAGTAATATCATACCCATACAGACTTCAAAAACAGCTTTGAGATTTTTTTCTACTCAAAAAGCAGTAAACAGAAGAAAATGTAGAAAGTTTAAATGAAAGTAACTAATATGACTGCAGGCAGGGAGACCCTAGTTGTCATAAAGAGAAGATATAATTGTTAAAAATCTGGGACACCTTAATTTTCAAAATCTGTTTATCTCCAAAAGTATCTCTCTGTTGACTTCCATTTTGAAAAACTTCACCCCTAAAGTGGGTTTAAAATGTGTAAAATATGTATGCATGTACAAATATATATTTATATGCAGACACTTATGTATACCAATACATTAAAAATGTTCACCATATTATAATCATTTAGAACTTACAAGTAACACACATAAGTATTAGGTCTTATTCCTAAGCTTCCATTAAAGTTGTCATTTTAATATATACTTACGAGACCCTGAGTCTTCGTCTACCTTGCAAAATATAGTTGGCAAATTTTATTTTATTTTTTTTTTTCTGGTACTTCATATTTTTGGTTGCTGATTTTTTTTTATTTTTATTATTTTTAAAATATTCCATTGTAAATTCATTGCAGTCAGTGAAAGGTCAACTTTCCTGTTACCAAAATAAAATTACATTCCAAATGTCATAACGTCATTCTCAATGTTACCAAAACCAGGTAGGTTTTAATAACTCCACTCCCAATGCCCCCCTCCACCCCTCCATTGGACATGTAACAAAGGAGAAAGAAAGAAAGAAAAAATAGTGGGGAAAAAAAATGAAACAGTCAAAAGAATTAAGAAAAAAAACAAACAAACAAACAAAAAACCAGAAAATAAGAAGAAAAAGAAAAAAAAAAGATGAAAAAGAAGGAAAAGAACCCACAAACAACTCAACTTTGGACATTAAATGCTGTGTCGCCTAATTCACTTTTCAGGTCGTGATTTGGTTGCATATGGACATGAACCAGTATTCACTGCGTAAGTATTCTTCTCTCTGACTTTCTTTTCCTGGCCACCCATTCATCATCTGGACCACTCAAACTAAAAATAATCATGGAGATCATTCAATTGAAAGGATCTAAAAATAAAGTAAGACACGTTTAGAAAGTCCTTAATGAATAGTGATAGTATGGACTTTGTTAAAACCTATGGTATACACTAAAGCTATAGGACAATACAGGAGATTTAGTCGACTTCAGTAACTTGGGAAAAATTGTCTTCTGAACACCTCAATAAAACATTTGATATACTTATATTGGCGGGAAAGAAACAAAACATATCCAATTGTATCGGGTTTGCACAGCACAGTTTTGGTAGTGGGGGCCACAATTGTGGCCTCTCTGAGAAAAATCCAGCAGCTGCCTCATGTTAGATAAGGGCCAGCTCCAGCCAGCTCCAAAGGGGCCTGACACTGCCCAGAGCAGAGCCAATAAACAATGTTGTTTGCACCTCTGTGAAAGCATATTTCAGAAAGGGAAAAAAGAAGAAAAAAAAAAAAACACCTGCTGTGCAGCAGGAGTTGTGAGAGAGAGGAGTGAGAAACAGCCCTGCAGACACCAAGGTCAGTGCAAAAAGAGGGCAGGAGGTGCTCCAGGCACGTAGCAGCAGTTCCCCTGCGGCCTATGGAGAGGCCCCTGGTGGAGCAGGCTGTCCGCCTGCAGCCCATGGGTCCCACACGGAGCAGATCTCCACGCTACAGCCCGTGGAGGAGCCCCTGGTGGAGCAGGTGGATGTGGCCTGGAGGAGGCTGCGGGCCATGGAGAGCCCCCACAGGGGCAGGCCCCGGGCCGGAGCTGCAGCCCGTGGAGAGGAGCCCGTGCAGGAGCAGGGGTCTGGGGGGAGCTGCCGCCCGTGGGGGACCCGTGCTGGAGCAGTTTGCTCCTGGGGGATGGACCCCGTGGTACAGAGCCATGTGGGAGCAGTTCTTGAAGAGCTGCTGCCTGTGGGGAGCCCACGCCGGATCAGTTCAGGAAGGACGGCATCCCGTGGGAGGGACCCCATGTAGAGCAGGGGCAGAAAGTGACTGCGAAGCAGCAGCGGAGACGAATGTTAGGGACTGACCACAGCCCCCATTCACTGTTCCACTGCACCGCCCAGGGGGAGGTGGAAATGATTGGGGGGGGAGGGGGGGGGGAGCGAGGAGGGGGAAAGGTGTTTTTAGTTTGTTTTGTTGTTTCTCACCTCTCTAGCTTGTTAGTAACAGGTAATAAATGTTATTGATCTCATATGCAGAGTCTGTTTAGCCTGTGATGATAATTTTTGAGTGATCTCCCTGTCCTTATCTCAACCCTTGAGGCCTTTTCATCGTATTTTCTCCCCCATTTTCTTTGAGGAGGGGGAGTGAGAGAGTGGTTGTGGTGGAGCTCAGCTGCCCAGCTGAGTAAAACCACCACACCAAGTGACTGTAGTATGAGATTCAACCATCCAGTAGCAGCCTGCGATGGCAGAGCTTGCTGCTCATTTGTCAGCCCAACATCATATATATGGTGGCACTGTAAGTAATGCCACTTAGGAATTGAATTAGTGGTTTCTCCACTTTGCAGACACAGGAGACCAGAAATAGTGATGACCTTGGGCCACTAGTCCTCACAGGTGGTTCCAGCCAAAGTTACCTCCCCTGTGGGCTCTATGGTTTCCAGCCAGTGTCAGACCAGACATCTGACCACAAAGAGTCTTGAGGGTGCAAAAGTATAGATGTGGGACCCTCTTGGAAATCTACTGCAGGAACACTGTTCTCCAGCTATAGATGTCTTCTCACACTCCTGGCCAAGGTACATCACCTGGAAACCAGGAGGAGACAATCATAGCAGTCAGAAAAAACTCCAGGGCATGACAAAGTCAGAAGGGATGGTACAATTGCCAGGAGGTATTACCGCTGCAATATTTCTGTGGAGCACAGTAGGTACCAGACATGCTGAAACATTGTTAGTAGGGTGTATGACATTATAGCTGTAAATGCAGCATTAGTGTAATATAGCCACCATTACAATTATTTCATCTGAGGAAGGAAGCTATAGAGAAGTGTATTAAGGAGCTCTTGCCAGAAAGTGCTTGAATTGGCTGTTATACTGTACCAATGCACCTTGTGCATACAATGATATAATGCAGGTGACTGCTAAATTAGATTCAGATCCTACGCTGTTCATTCGAAACCATATCATTTTTAGTCTGTGGCATCACTTGGAAACTGTTATCAAAGGTCACACATTTTAGAAACCAGAAAGCCTGTGTTAACATTTTTTTTCACCAAAAATCCAACCAATTTTTTATTTTTTCATTGTGCAAGAAACTGCTAGCAGCTTTTCTTCAGCCGTGTTATCTGTTTCCATATTTACAGCCCCCTATGGTCCGCTGAACAAGGGAAGGCACTGCAGCAAATCTCAGCTGTAAACATGTCTTTTTTTCAGAGCTGCTAAAGAGACAATTTGTTTCCTGGCAGAATCTTATCTGTCTTTTCCTGCTCTCCTCCTCCTTCTTCATGTAAATGTTATGAAAAATTAGTATAAATAAAAAACCAACATCTTCTCTTATCCCTTATTATATTGTTAGCAGTGACAAACAGCTATTTTCTTAGTGTTCAACATGCTTACTTTTAGCACCGTGCCTAGAAGATTTTCTGAAATGGCACGGCTTCCGTAACTCTCATGAAAACATTGGACTTTTATACCATGTTATACCTGTACTAACTTATTTTCTGATTGTTTATTAAATTAGGATTTCTTTCATTATATTTATAGAAGTTCTACATCAATAATACTAACACAGCTATCGGTAAGGTATTATGCCTTACTTTGCATGTAGCGTATTAAAATGTCTATATCAAAACAGTGCTAGTGCCACTTCAGCTCAGTGGAAACTGAATGAAGCCACACACTGTGAGAGTCCTTGACTTTCAGTAACTCCTATCTTATCCACCACACAGCGTATCTTCTCCCAATGTGTGCTGACTTCATTGGCAAAAGCAACCAAGCATCCATCCTCAGAAACTAAACAGTGAGAGTCCTTAAACAGCAGGAAATTTTCAGGTGGTGAAAATTTCTGGAAAAATTAAAAAATAGTGTCTATTGTTGAGTAGTGTAACCAAGCATGTGAGACTGGAAGACAGAGAACGGACTAACTGTCATGCATCTCCTTTTTTGACTTCTTGTGTGTCTCCAAGTCAAAACCTGGAGAATGACTTGCATTGACAAGTGAGTAATGACACTCTTAAAGAAATCCTGGTGGCAAGGCAGAAAACAAGACATACACAGGAAGCTTTGAACGTTCTTTCGGAGGTCCTGGTGTTTTTCTTATACACTACCAGAGCTTCAGATCAAACTAAAGTGCTGATCCCGCTCTGAGCCTCAAATGTCACTTACAATTTATATGGAAATTATTTAATTGTGAAACAAACAGACAAACAAAAAATTTGAAAAGTGAATAACCTCTCTTTATCTCTCTTTGTCTCTCTTTTCCATGACTAACTGTCTTCTGAATATCCAGCAGAAGACTAATTATTTAAGTTAACTGCAAATGGTGGGTAATGTTGAATTCAGCATGGTCTTTTCATCCCATGTTGAGCTCACAGTCATCTGTTTTATCTCTGCATCTTTACAAGAAGCAAACTCAAAGATTTTTCACTGTTTTATGTAGACAATATGTTGATTATGTTAAGGATAGTGTTTTAAAGTCATCTTCAAAAGAACAAACTTTAATACATAAAATCTCAGAGTAGATATTTACCAGGCTCTAGACAAAGCTCTTCTCTTACCTAGAATGTGTGAAAGCGATCCTGAAAAAGAAAATTGGCCAAGGCTCACCTCTGTTTTGTGTTTGCCTATTATTCAATAAATGAATTAAAAGTATAAACATTTAAATTAGTATTTTCCTATATGTACAGGAAATTGTATTTAAAACAGTTCCATAATTAAAATAAACTACCTGTCTCTATCATAATTATTCACATTTTCAGCCAGTTTCAGCTGAAGAAGTGTATTCAAAAGACCTCAGTTCTTTTGCCACAGTAGTTTTGCCAAGTTTTAGAACTAGCAAAGAAAAAAGATTGAATAAATCTGTAAAATTAATGTATATATAGATATAAACATTTTTATATAGCTTGAATCTAAGGAAAAAAAAGGGGGGGGGGGTTACATTGTATTATTATTCTTCTCTCCTGTTTTTAGTATGCAGTATAGAAGGCTACTGGTACGATTTGTATTTATTCTAGGCATGTAATCCTGTTTGAAAGAGTGTATATGAGGTATGCTCAGGTGAAGTAGAGGGCAGTGATTAAATGTCATCAATATTATTGAGTTCAAAAGCAAGGATCTTCATGAGTTTCATCTGGTGTCTAGTCTCACATCTCAGATCCAGAAATATTTTCAGATTTGTACACTATGTTCTGTTTTTATGCTTCCCCCTTGTTTTTCAGGACAAGTTGCTAATTAAGAAGACTCAGTCTCAGAAGGCAGAATATTGACATATAAATGGTTTTATAAAAAATATTTCTTGTAGGAATTTTTAAAAAAGCAAATTACATAACATGTATTTTAATGAAGCCCTTTAAATTGCAAAAGGAATTGCAACTCTTTCCCCTTAATTAAAAGAATTTTAATGGTGCTTGGAGTAGGCTATTATTCAACATCTTGAGAATACTGAGTATGCTAAATTAATCAGTTTGTTTCTACCATGCCGTACTTTTAACCATGGAATAAAAAAAATGTCTATGAGAACTCAACTTTAAAACTTTTCACGATTTTCTTTATGTTGACACTTTATGTTTCTATTCCTTTGTATATACATTCATTCTTATCCTATTTATAATGACTTTAAAGCTCAAGACTTTTACATCTGCATTTAAATTTAATGGAAATAAAATATTTTTCACCAACCTCAAAGAATAGTCTTTCTTTAATTTTTTCTAATATTTCAGTGTTTTGTGTGTTGTTTAATCATTCTGGACCATCTAAGGGCTATTAGGCTCCTTAAAAATCTCTGAATATGGTAACTGAAGTGTTACGAATAATAGTTCTGTAATTTCAATATGTGCTACATTTCCCATTTTAAAAGTTTTATTACAAAGGTCAGTACTGAATGAATAACTCATAGAAACAGAAGTGCACATAACTGCAGCAGCTCAGTCCAATCTAAGACTATAGAAAATCTAAGAGAGACAGCAAGGATAGTTTGAAGGATGGACAAAAGTTGTTTTAATGCAATCCTACCGTTGCACTTGCTATTTTGATATAATTACTTTTCATCTAACATCACAGTCTATCCTGTGCTATTATGCAAAGTCTTTTATCATCATAAATGCAAATACTAAACTAAATTAGATACTGAAAATAAATGGATACTGCCATAGGAAAACACTGCAAATTCATAGGTTGAGAGAGCACAGATATTCTGAACTTCGGATTTAGAAAAAGTTGACAACTCTGTTTTCCAATTAAAAGCTTCAGGAGACCTGGGACATTTTAGCTGATTTCTGCGTGATCCAAAGATGGAGTAGTGAAGTAAAATATTTGCCTATGTCTGTATATCTGTATAGTTTTCCATTCTTCACAGGCTTTAAACATTTATATATATATATATAATGTGACATATAAGATAGACAATTAATAGTCAGAAATGCCATGAGATTTTTTTTTAATGAGAACAAATAACAAGTGAAGCATGAGGATGCTTCATTGACTTCAATTAAGCAAAACAAAACAAAAGCATGCAAAAGCATGTTCCCCACTGCAACAGGTTTTTTTTGTTTGTTTGTTTTTTCTAAAAACAATCGGAGAAAGAAAGAGAGAGAGAGAGAGGACATGAAATGACAGCAGCATCTTCCTGAAAAGAGAGGTGGACATAAATGGAAATAGACACTATTATGCAAATTAAGACTGTAGTAACATCATAGAATATTAAATTACATTTAATTCTAGGTATATTTAATCTGTGTCCACATGTATATGTATATGTAAATATATAACTAGTCTGTAATTTTCTATTTTGAAACGATGGATTAGACTTTTAAGAAGGCAACCTTTATACAAAATACAAAAAAGAAAACATTTTTTTTTTTTAAAGAAGTTTAAAAATAGATTGGAGATAGTAGTATATATATGAAATAAAATCTGAAAGCAATAAACCTGATTGAGCAATATTATATATTGAAAATTGTATGTGATAATAAAATAAAAGATTTAAAATATATGTGACTGGTTAAAAGAAAGATATCAGGGCCAATCCCCAAATATATATTTTTAAAAAACATTGTAGTTGAAAAATCATCAGGAATGCTATATTGTACTTGATGTGTTACCTTGAAGTATTAGCAGGAATCACATAGAAAACAAAACTCAGTAAATGTTTAATTTACAGGAAAATTAGAAGTACTTAGAAACTTTTCAAGGAGTAAAAATCTCCAGAGTATTTACAAATTTATTCTGCTTATATACTAAAGGTCTAGAAAATTTGTCCAGCATATGCCAGAAATTGTTGTATACTTGATGATACAAAGTACTCAGCACATTATTTACCATAAAATGCCTTAAAATAGTGAACACTTCATGCAGAATGCAGACAGTTCACTATACTTTCCCAAACTCTTGTATCAAGACATCATTCTGGTGTGTTATTTGAGTAGTATAACAGTGTAGTTTTAATGGATGATGACAGTCATGAGACACTGATTTGATTTATAGTATTCATTAAACTTGGAACTTGAGTCCAATGTCTTTTTTTTTTTTTTTTTTTTTTTTTTTTTAGCGTAGACCTCTTGGATAACTGATAAATTATAAGCCCCTTATAAGTATGACAACTGTAATGTTAGACAAGAGAAAAAGAAGAAGGACTAATGAGAAAATACAAAAATTAATGAGTTGGCTTAGCATTAAGTTAGGTGTCAAACCCCAATTTTTTCAGTCCTTGGTGTGCTCATGATTTTTTGTTCATCTAATCTAGAATTAAGTGATTAATTCATTGTGGACTTACATAGTCTTTGAGCAATGTCCTGACAATAACCACTCACTCAGAAGTAGAGCACCTGACAGAACTAATAGTTCTATTAGTAACTATTAGTTAATATCTAACTGAAAGCTGTATATTTCATTCTCTTTTATTAACATTGTCTAATTGTGTACCTAGACACTATCATAATTTTGCAAAAAAATAAAAATAAAAAATTATGCAAGTCCTTTGAAAATATAGAACTTGTTAGTTCATGTTATATCTTGAATATCTTGAGCATGTAGAGGGCATTTGGAGTCTTGGTCTTCAATCTCAAACAAATTCCTCTTTAATATATGTCTACTACTCAGGTCAAAAAGACTGGAATTATTCTAGACCTAATGACTTAGAAATAGTCATAAAAAACATGGCTTTTCAAGAAAAAAAATTAAAGCTCCTTGCTAAAAACTCTTCAAGAAATTATAACACCATGGATTAACAAGAAGGACTGTTATGAATTAATAACTATCCACACACAAGAAACAAAGACTAGACAAAAAAGGTCAGTGTGTACAAATAAGGTTTATGGGTAAAGAGTATTAGCACCAGAATAATCAAAAAGATTTGTACTGAAGTGTAAGGTAGGGTACAGAGATAAATAAGACAGATAATTATAAGTACAATATAGCTTCCACAGGAGAAGTTTTCATTAGCCTGGAAAACAATTGACCATGGAGGATTTTTGAAAGATTTGTACAATCATGCACGTCTGGATAAAGTGGATAAGGAATGACTACCTCATAACACAATAACACAGAAGCTAGGCTACAAGAGATGATTTTATCATTGGTTTTAAATTTTTTTTTTTGGGTGACACAGCTCATAAGCAAATTATAGACCTCACTGCTGAAGGACATTGTGAAGTACAAATAATAAAATAAATAAATAAAAAAAATAAAGATTAAATAACTTCGTACGGAATAAAACCTATCGACATTAAATATAATCATCCAGATGAAATCTGTTACTGATGAAGTTCCAAAACAAACAAATGAGGAAAACTTGAAAAGTGATTTTCTAGAGTTTCTCTCAAGTTCGTAGTTTTTTTGGTTTTGTTTTTGTTTTTTCCCTCTAAGATTCTTATTATGAGCCATTATGGGAGATAAGGTGTGAAAATAAAAGATTTGTCTCTGTATGCCAGTACCTAGTCTTAACCTTGAAAATAGGATGATAAAGATTAGCTGGGGGATAATTATAACCCCCCTTCAAACACTTCTTTCCACCATTTTTGCTCTTTCAGTCTGAATGTTAACAGTATTTACCTAGGAATATTAATAAATTAAAATGTTACACAATTTTTCAGACAAGTAGGCTCAGTAAAAAGTGGAATTCAAATTAGGAAGACGAGTGCCTACCATTCATAGCACACCCTTCAGTCCTTTCCTAGACTCGGGCAATAGTAAAGTCAGATGCCTGTAAAAGTTATCAGAGAAATTTGGATAGGCTGACAATGTCTATGTTTAGGAGCTGTCAGAGCAAAGCAACTCTGCTGGCTTTATTTTCAGACAATGAGAAATTTAGACCTAAAAGTGTTACTCAGATCTATACTCTTCAGTCTGTAAAATTTCCACCAATTTCATAAGAACTCTAAGAAATATATGTTTTCACATGGTGTTGAATCGGCATAGACACATTTATTTCAATAAAGCTACATAATTTTCTATTGGCTAAGAATTAAACCCCTCATGAATGAGTGTCATTGTCTTTTACATAGCAAATAAAATTTCAGTGAATATTTTGAGTCAAGAAGAGCTGCCATTCAGCATGGTACTTTTTCCTATCAGTATAGTAAATTATATCATAGATAGGTTTTCTAAAAATCCTAAACTGAACAGAATAAGTGCAGTAAGGTAATGAACCTGTTTTCATGATTGTGAAAATATAGTATATATATATAGTATATAAAGTATAATAAATGGGAATTTTTTAATTCCTCTCCCATTACAAACACAAGGTGATCTTTTCATGAAGATAGCAGAGATCAATAAGCTTTGTATTATAGCTTTGCAAAATTTGTAGCAAATTACAGGAAATCATATAAAGTTAGATATGAAGACACTATCAGACAGAAAAGAATAATATTGATATTCTTTTCATGGTCCATCTCTAGGCATGATAAAAGGCAATATAAAAGCAAGAATTAGCTGTGGACATATTGAAAAATCATCATTACTGTTTTACATTTTTCATGTGGAGGAAGCACTTTTCTGTGCCCTGCCTTGCAGCCTTTACTCCTTCTATCAGGCATTTATCCTAGAAACCACTAGATACACATTAATTCATGATAATTTTCCCCTCTGGCCTTTTTCTGCTCATTGCTTTTTAAATTTCAGTATCTCTTAGTCCAAGAGTACTTTGATGACACTCAGCAGCAAATGTACAAAGATCATTTGCTTAAGGTTTGTTCAGAAAATAACATCCTCTCTGGACAAACACTGGTAGATCACAGTTACTTGGAGACTGATAGAGGTTAACACACTTGGAATTAGAACGCAAACTGAAAACTATAAAGAATTGAATCAAATACTGCTGTATTATAGAATAATCTTTGATTTTATTGTTTTTTCATTACTATTTTACCTGTTACTGAGGAAATACATTACTTTTATATTAAGAGGAGACAGAGTCAAAGGTGGTGGACATAGGAGATCATGTGTTCCAAACTTGCTTTCCGTATAGTACAATTTTGTTCCTGATAATATTATTCTTTAATAAAGCAGAAATGTTTCAACAAGTATGAGGGAGATTCTTTTAAAGACACTGACCATAAAGCTTTTATCAATTATTTCTTCATAACATACAGTTCCTAGACCACTACAATATATTGTTTACTCTTTTATTTTAGATTTACAACATAAGATCTCCCTAAATCCCAGCCTGAGTCTAAACATTATTGGAAAGGAATGGTAAAATAACAGTAACTTTCATCATTAGAACAAACCTAGAGTCAGACCAGAAAAATGGTTGATGAGGCCACAGGCTTTGGAAAGTGATGTATTTATCCAATACTGAAGGCAAAAATAGAAAGCTTTGTGCATATTTAAAAAAGTACAAAAGTGTTAACATGAAAATCATAGCATGATTTTCACGTTTAACATGAAAATCTAAATTAACATGCTAGAATAACATAGGTGATGCAATTAACAGAAAACAGAAGAGCAGAGATGGGTCATTTAGTCATATTTGTTTCCTTCTCTTCTTTAGCAGAAAGGCTGCGTTGCCAAATGGATGGCTGTTCCTAAATATCTGCAATACTCAGTCCCAGCACCGAGTATGACAGCTTTCAATAAAACATTCATTTTGATGCTTTGAGGTCTTCAGAGGTACATAAAGTAGTTCCCAAACTGCACATTACATGCAGTTTTCCATTATATGCTGCACAAAATGTCCTTGACATTCTAGAGTTTGCCATACATATTTTAACATGCATCACTCCAGGGTGTATTTGAAAATACCCTCCACTTGCCTTTAATAATAATGACTTGTCAAGTGGAATCCAGATCTTTGTTAATCTAACATAATATGGACTTGATGGTTTTTATTAACTGTCAAATGGAGCCCAATAGCCATCAGAAACATTTTTCCCTTCTGTCATGCATTTGTTCCCAGAATGCTTCATTTCTGACCACTAATGTAAAAGGTTAATAAACTGCAGTATTAAATGTAATTAATATTCAATATGCATGGCAACCGAATAATTTTACAGATTTTTTATTTTAGAGATGTTGGGACATTAATGTGGTTATTCTGCAGCCTTACAGAAGCATACCATAATGCATGTGTCAGCTAATTTGAAATCTAAAAAGTCTGTGAAGCATCAGTGCTACATTAGATTGTCCTCACCTTTATTAAAATTCATGTGATTGCTTCAGAATTTTGAAGTTTTTTTTTTTTTCCCCAGTTCTATCTTCTTCCCCCCTACTTTTTTCTCAGCTTGCTATTACAAGCTATGATTGATCTAATATTCTTTTATAATCTGTTTATGTTTTAAATATAAAGTGAACATAGACAATAAACAAATTGCTTTTTAAATATCCATTTGGGCCACTGTCATTACAAGGCTGGTTATCAATGATCATTTTTCTCCACATTGTTATGCTTCCCAAATAAAGAAACCAAGTCAAACTTTGTTATGGCTATAAAAAAATTGCCTGAGCACCAGTCAAACGTATTAAAGACTCACAAGGCTGGAAGTACAGAGATATAGGTGATGGAGCTGATCCTGCTATCTTACAGTTGTTTGATAATGGCACAAAAATAATCACACACACACACACACACACACAAAAAAAAGTTTTGACTGTATGTTAGTGACACTGAAAACTTAATTTGATAAACAGTCTTTGAATGAGATATAAACTAGAATAGTAGGCAGAACTAGAGACTATTGATCTGTTTTTCAAACATATATATAGCATTTTTTTTACTTTTTTTTTAATTTATTTTTTAAATGTCCAGAGTCTAAAATATTTCCACTAACAGGGATGAAAATATTATGTTTAGCATATTTAGCTGAATATTGCTTACGTTTGCTTATATGCTTTCTTTCAAAATCATATACAGATTTTAGCTCAAGGCAAAATGTTTTTCACTCTAAAATACACCCTTTCGTATGGAATTGTTAAGCTGACACAGAATTTCCTATCAATAAAATACATTTCTTTTAAACCTGAATATATCAGATGGAAGCATTGGTGGCTCTCCATGTTGCTTAGATCTCTGAAAGCACATTTCATCATTTAAAAGTTGCTTAGATCTCTGAAAGCACATTTCATCATTTAAAAGTTGAGCATATTTGTGGCTTAGTTAAAAAAAAAATAATGTTTATTTAAACCTGGGTCAGCAGACCAAACTCATCCTATGAAGGAGTGCTCTAGAAGTGAATGATACTTCCATCCCATGTGATCATGAGAGAGAATGTAAGTGCTCTCCTTAATGAAGTTCCTACTTCTAGTTGCTCCTGTGTCCTCTGAAGACAGTGGATTACTTAACCCCTTAAAGTACACAACATGACATGCTGTTTTCATACCATATGAAACTTTGGTACTTATAGTAGATATTGCTGCACTTCCATATTGCTTTCCACACTTTGGCACTATTAATAAAAATTATACCTATCTTTCTTAACTATCTCAAATATAGTACTTTAAACAAAACTAATAGGAGTAATATATACACATGCATGAATTATTCATTAAGAATAAAATTCACCTATTTCACATGGTCATTCAGTCAGCTAATTATACATAAAAACTTATTTGCTTCTTGAATTACAGCTTAACAAAGAGCACTTTTGGCAGATGTAGCAACTCAACACTGCCAATGACTTTCTTTCATATACCATATGGAAAGGAATACCCTGAAATAACGTTTGGAAGCAATACAATAATTATTTTGTTACACGATGGGGTGGTTGCATTGTATGATATCCCATTGTGTTGTTAATTGGTTTTCACCAGCGTAAAGAAATCTAATTATGCAATGTGCTTCAAATGCACTCTATTTCTATACATTTGGTCTCATATTATCACATAAATTGACTTTTGATGATATTATATACATAACTTGTTGCCAACTTATATTATTGGGACATGTCTCAGTGCTAACATGCCATCTCTGAAATGAGGAATAAGCCAGAAATTCTTTCATTGGGTAATAACCTAATAAAATGAGAAAAGGAAAGAAAGAATTGTAATGAAAAGAACTATAATTAGTACAGAACTTGCAAGAATGGATAAAAAAAAAAGAGCTTTATTTAATGTGTTTGTTTTGTTAGTATGCTTTTGTCTGTCATTCTGTATCATTAACCTACATTAAATTTCTATTTTCAGTAAAGCATACCTGTATTTTAAACTGAATTATAGGGGGTTTATTGAAAGAATACTAAGAACAATATGCTTTATTCTATGTTGTTAGATGTTAATTTTCATTTTTCATAATGTTGATGCTTCATGAGCAGGATAACGAGTCTCACACTGTGGTGACAGGACTACAGCACAGTTGGACCAAATCTGGCTGAGAATTAACTCAGAGTGGAGTTGGTGGGAGTTTGAGCATGCCCACAATCCACTACATGGCACACCTGAAATCTGTAAAGGTGAGGAGTTGGGGAACAGGTAAATGCCCTGCAGACTTCATTATATTCTAGTTAGTAATTAGGACAGAATACTTGAATAGTAAGCAGCCCTCTGAAGCCAAGGGACTTATTCTGCTGTGCTGCAAGAGATTTGCTCTGCATTCCTGCAAAACAGAAAGAAGATTCTGATGCCCTTTTCAGAACTAAGAATTTTCAGCTTTCGACATTTATCTAAATTCTTTTACAATCATTGCCTTCTTTATTCTATGGTTGTGATAATTCTGTGTTCAAACCTTTCAGAAAGAAACTGAAGATGCTGGAATAGCAGAATGGAAAAGAACAGTTATTATTCCTTTCTCCTACTGCCACTTTTTTCATTGTAAATGTGCTTTCTGCAGGGAGAGGTGAATTCCTCCCCTGCTAAATAAATGTATAGACTTTTAAAAATAGAATAAACTGAGCATGGTTTAAAAGAAAACTGTATTTTTGCACACCTTTAATTAACAATATAAATATTTTCAATATAATAACATTTTTATAGTGGCCATAAGACACTCCAAAATGAACACTCAATGGTGGTAATTTATGCCGAGTTGCATTGATGGTGACTTATCCTTCAGCCTCATGGCTAGCAGCAGCACAATAACTATGAATTAATGCAGTTACTGTTTATGTCTTACCATACCTTATTGCTTAATTAAAAATCCACCTGTTTATTAAACTGGAGAGATGAAACTTCATCCTCTACATGCCTGAATGAGTCTTTGAGCAGCACAAAAGTCGCTTTCAACTTTCCACATTTCAAGCCTCTCACTGTAACTATTCACACAGAGATTTGTTGACTGCTCTTGAATACAGTTGCTTCTTTTGCACTGTGGTAATCCATGTATTTGCAGGATAATGAGTTGTGGGAATGCCTGGATTCTGCATTCCTACCTTTCTTCTAAGCTGTCAACTGCCATAATAAAACACCTCTCTGGAAATACACCCTAAATAAGTATTTCTGACACAGCAATATAATTTTCTCTCAGTATTTTACAATGAAACAGCACTGACAATGACTCACAGAGCCACGACTTCCAGAAGAAACAACATTTTTCCCACATTGTTGGTTAGGTAATGTACACTTGAGGCTAGAAGACAAAAGCTACTTACAGCAATAAAGTTAACACACACACTACAAAATTATTCCAAATCTCAGGAGATGAGCTGATTAAAAGAAAAATTTAAAAAAAAAATGGTATACCTGAAGTAAAACTAGTATTTCGAATAGATTTCAAAAATAAGTTCATGTAATTAATAAAGATATGTTACTGCTAGTGGCATTGCTTTGTCATGGCTTAATACTTTTAGAAGCTTATACTGACTATAATTGTATCATCCTGAAAATTGTTCATTGGTTGTTTAGACTTTCTATCACTTTTCTTTAAATACTTTTTTTTCCTAATTTACAGGATATTTTCCTCTTCATCTCCATTTTAAGAAGATATTACTGATTACAAGTTATACTTCCTGCCCTACCCTATCCTATTCTTTAGTATTCCTTTACTATGATTCCTGGGAAAAATAAATAAATAAATAAAAATTGCTGGAGTACTGTCTACAACTGGGAAATCCATCACATTATACAGCAATACCTTTACCCATCCATTCTTCTTAAGTAGTCAAGTATCCACATGAGATTTTTTAATCTTATTTTGCAGCTAGGTAGCTGCAGATAACTACATAGCATCTGAACTACAGGGGGATGGGGAAAGATGTTGACCCCCATGAGGTTACTGTCAAAGTGGAAAGTCAGTTTTCATTTTAATCTTTGTAACTCTTCAAAATTAATGTAATTGTCCATTTACATCTTCCTTCAGTGAGTTGTCCACATCAATGAGATTACAAGATGACAGATTTATTTCCATTATTGCTTCAGTATGAAACTTATCACTACTTTTATAAAATTATGAGCTCTGTATGTTCCTATGTTTTTGTCCTAAATGTCCATTACTAAAAGTCTTTCACTGGATAATGCTTTGAGTACATTATCAAACTTTTTTGTAATGAATCATGCAGAGTTGAGATATATTTTTTATTTGCCTAATCAGTATCGCACTTTTCAATTTTCCTAGATCATTACCCCTTGTACATGTCAGAATACTTCTGGGGCCTATGAATTTTGCCAACAATTCAAAAAAATGTAAAAAAATTACTTGCAAGCAAATTATTCCTTTCTGCCTGAAATATTTGGTAAAATTTAGTAAAATTTTGGTAAAATTTGTAGAGAGGCATTTGATATTATGATTTTTTTTTTTTTTTTCTCAATACATACCCTGGTTAATATCAGAGTGATCAGAATAGCCCACTTAGTCATATTTGTGGCTATGTGAGGGACAGAATATCGAAATAACTGGATTTGAAATAAAGTATCTAGAAGCTCATATAGATCCTAGTGGTGTTTCATATATATATATATATATATTTAATGCTACAAATTGTAATTATAATTAGTGCAGATATTGCCAGATAGAATTAGCTAATGTTTCCAGTTCTGAAGCTATATACATCTGCTGATAATTTTGCCAGACTTTTTGTATCTGGAATGAACTGTGCATGTTGTATCTATTTGATTACAACTTTTGACAGAAAATAATCCACAACTTCCATAAATGCGTTTAGAGGAAAAAAAAAAAGTGTAGAAAAGGGGCTATGAATGCCTCTTTTTAAGAGACAGTATTATTTCCATAATTTGAATGAGGCCTTTGAAATAGACAGTCCTTCTTTTTGGATCTGTGGTCAGGGCAGGGTATCAGTAAACAGCTTTTCAAATTACTGCCAGTTCTTGTCTACAAAAAAAATGCCACTCCACACTTCCACACCATTTTTTAAATCCAACAATAAAATTCACATACAGTCAGGAGAGACTATTAATGATTTTCTACTAAATTGTGAAGCTGAGTTTCATGGGGTTCAGAGAGGAGCTACAGTTTCTGTTTTCTGACCAGCTGTGTACCTCCAGAGAGGTAGTAGCCAGAACTGAGCTGAACTTCTGCTGCTTCACATGATGGACATGATTCACTGATAGGCCTTAAAAATGAGACATGTTTCTTCTTGATTTAATTGCTTTCCTGAAAGCTTAAGAACAGTAAGGAAAGAAAGAAGACTTAGAAGACAGAGCATTAGAGAATTTGTGTGAGAATATTTTAAAAGACAGAACAGCCCTTTTCTCAAAGATAACATCTTCTCAGCTCAAACGTAACAAAACAAAAGAAAAGAATGACCATAAAAATAAATAAATAAAATAAATGAGATGAAAAGGAGGGTACTTAAGCAGAAGAAGCCAACCTTTGTGTGAGAACAAGAGAATTACTTTAATGCTGAAATCTAGAGCTATTTTTGGAGTGTTTTAAGCTGCATTCGGCCTACTGACAATGTGTTAGGATAAGAACAGTTTCATTTCCACTTATAGTAAGCAAGCTGTTCCAAAAAAATGGCTGTGCACGCTTTTGACTGACAGTGATTACAGTAATGTAGAGGCAATCTTTGTTTTTAAAAACTCTTTCTGACATTAATAAGTAATATATTTTATAGGCAAAGGCTTTACATTTACAAGACACAGAGAAAATAAATTAGTGACTATGGTGAATTTGCCTCAAAACATGTTCTTTTCCAGTGGACTGAATCAGTAACAATTTGTCAAAATATTTTTGTTTCCTTTTCAGTTATTCATCCAAATAAGCAATAGTTAGGACCCAGATACCTCACAATTTTTAGTTATTTTTTATAACATAGGTTTGCAAAAATCTAAGAACTGTACTGTTCCTCGGAAAGAAATAAAAAATTTAAAGCAGACAAAAAAAAAAAAAAAAGGAACCACAAAAACAAAAAAACACTGCCTCTTGGCAACATTTAAGCATTCCTCCAGAAGTGGGAACAAGTGTGTTGCAGTTAGCAGTCCTAGCAGATATTTCAGGTTTGGCATCACTCTCCAGGCACTCAGCCAATCACTTTGTAGCCTGAAGGTATAAACAGACAGACTGCAGAGGGGATTTACAGAAGTACTTGAACTACAATATCATAGGTGACAATAGAGAACACAGATAGATGGGATAAAGAGAAAGCCACTGCTAATAATCTGCCTCAAGGAAGGGATTTTAAATTCATTTTGCTTTTCTATTTTTTCTGTAATTGCTACCTATTAGTAGTGGAAGAAAGAAACTATATTGTTAGGTATTCTTTTATTGCATAGTTCACGGAGAGGATTTCTTGTAGCACTTGGAAGACCATTTCCTTCCCAAGTCACACCATGTAAAAGATGAATGATAAACAGTGATCATAATGAAAATAATGTTCTCTAATGATTTTGAAGTGAGGTAGCTAATAACAGAGTGGTAATTCATTACTATTTTCATGTCTTTCAATAAAGAATCTGAAGCAAGACAGACTCATAACCTTGTGTATCCACCTTTTTGTCACAAATTGAATTAGCTTTGTGGATAATTCTGTAAAAGACATTAATAAGTTACTTACTAGACAGATTTTACTAGTAGATGAAAAGGTACAAGTTGGTTTTCTGATAAAAAGTATTGTTTTTTTTTTTTGAATATTGTTATCTTTGCTTTGACTCAGATATGCAGATGGGGGAATTGAGCTGAAATGATGCTGAAAATGTTATGAATTTGAATTTCTAATGATGTATTGGATTGTTTCATGGGAAGACTCATACGGAGTGATTGCTGGGCCCAGCTGGGCCCTCCAGTGCAGTTTTTGGAGCTGGTTGGAACTGGCTGGAACCAGCTGGAACTCATTGTGTTCGTCATGGGGCAGCCGAGGCCTCTACTCAGAGGCCACCCTCTGCCAGGAGGAGACCTGCCAGCGCTCAGGCACCTGCACCTGATGCAGGCACATCATGTAACATTATGAAAATAACAAATAAAATCACGTACATTTACTTAGTATAATACCAAGCATTGAGAACCATTACAAATAACCAACAGCTATAGTATGTGAGAAAGACATGAGATAGCTTTATATAGAATCAATAAAGAACAAAGAAATAAAAGTCTATTACATTCAAAGTTGGTAAGGATCTTAAATATTTAATTCAGATAGTCTGAAATGATGACTTTATCCTTGGCAGGAAATAGCTTGATAGATTAATTTAAAACCTAGACAGAGGATATGGAATACCAGAGCAGAATTTTCTTTGGAAATGCTTTTTTCTCATTTCACATCTTACCACAGCAGCAGTATATAAAATGATCCTTGCCATGATAGTTTTGGTAACAATCTGTATGGAATTTGAAATTATTTAACAAACAAAAACAAACAAACAAAAGCACACAAAAATGCTGAGCAAAGAATGAGAAACTATCAAAAGTCCCATGAGATGAGCAAATGCCATCAGGACGTCAATACCATCTAGATGAAAAATGATTTGAGATTTCTTGTTTATTACAAACTAAGAGAGACTTTAGCTGAGACTTTAGATGACACTTTACCTCATCTGCAAACAAAAGAATACAAAACTGTATGGAGCATGGAGGAGCTCAGAAGCAGATGAACACTAACTGTATTCAAAGACTAGTGAAAAAGTACCTCATCCTTTCAATGCTGGTTTCATTCTACTATTTTGAACAGTTAGGAATTCCAAGGAAGTGTAAAGAAATCTTATTGTTAGCCAATTTATTTTGTTTTTTAAGTTCATTTTATTACAACAATGTCCTGTTCATTCCTGTCTGTATATTTATTTTGCTCTTGTGCACAAAATGGTAATCATAAAATTATGTCTACTTGAAGTTGTCAACCTGTTTGTCATTATTTCTTGAGGGAATCTCCGAAGGTAAGAACACTGAAGAAATAAACACTGAAAAATGTTTATCCTTTCCCCAAAAGAAGTACTATCTTGTCTCAGCTTCTCATTGTTATTGGTTTATGAGTTACTCATCACCTGAGTTTATTATTAAGCTCATGTTAAAGCTTCACAGAGATATAACACAAATGCAAAGATTTTCCCGATTACAGGGAATTAGTGTTTGTATTTCTATAACATTATCCAATTAGAACCAAATGTTGTGATAAGAATTGAATAAGAATTGAGAAAAGGAAGAAAGATGCTTTTGATTCATATTTTTCCACAACATAAACTTAAAATGAAAGAGAATTAAGGCATCTTTAAGTAGCAAGGTTAAGTATTCTCCAAGTCAATCTAAGATTATTTTTAGATCAACACAATTTAATAGGTATGAAGTTAAAATACAGTGGAGGGTTTTTAGAGAGGAAAGACTACATCCTTTAAAAGCAGCTGGGGCTATCTATTTCTTAAGGACATGATTTTGTTCACAGAATCTTATCATAGAATCATTTAGGTTGGAAAAAACCTCTAAGATCATCAAGTCCAACCATTAACTTAGCACTGCCAATATTAATAATAATATTTGTATACAGTCTCCCCCCAAAATGCACAATGACATTATAACATTTACTTATAATACTGTTTACATTAGTAAAAAATAAAGCTAACTTCAAAAAGGCTGCATAAGCAACTCACAGAGTAGCACGAATGGGACATGCACAATTCAGCAATGTCCTTGTAGAAAGCTTCACCTCTCTGATTGAGCTATGGAGGTCCTGGCCTGGTCACGTCCCCTCTCTGGGTCTGTCCATTGCATGTCTCCCAGACAGACAGGAGACACCCCTCCTGGTCCAACCATGCTGCCTACCCCATTGTGACATGGGCCACCACCAATGTTCTGCCCACTGTGACATGGCCACCGCATCACCAGGGTGGTGCCAGGAGCTGGTGGCATCCTGGTGTGACATGGCCACGACATCATCAGGGCTGCTGTAGCACTGCAACATGGCTATCACCTCCCACCATTCAAGCAAGAAGAAACAATCACATAATAAAATAATAATAATCAATTGATAATGCTGGGGATAATGCTGCCTCTCCTACGCTGCTGGAGTACTCAGATTTGATATTGCAAATTTTAATTTTCTGAATTTTAGAAACAGCAGTCTCCTACTAAATACTCATTGACTAATTTCCATACAGAAGCAGCTAGAAGAGCATTTTGAACATATCAGTTCTGAATTTGGCCTATAGAGTTGCAAATATAGAGCATATTTTTCACTTCTATATAGTTAAATTGACTGTACCTATACCTTAAGCAGCTAATGTATTACAAGTACTGACTATCAGTCTGACTTGTACCATCTCAATTCTTACCAATCTTTACAGTCACATCCACTATTTGCTTTTCTGTTTAAATGCAACTAATATGTAGTCATACTTCCAACAACTTTACAGCTTAAATTAAAACAAAAAATCACCTTTTTAAAATTAGGAAATTATTAATATTTTATTTTTATCTTGTTTTTCATGTTTATAACCTTTATAGTATATTTCAAATTTAAAATGGAAAATACTCTACTTATGGAATCTGTTCTCCATATATAGACCATAGCAACTGCAGTGCTTTTGAAACTGAAAATTGCTTGTTTCATTTTCCTTTTGAATAAGATTTGTTCTATTTTCTGAAATTAATGGATAGCCATATATAACATAGTCAAAACTAGGTCTTAAGTTTAGAACTTCAAGCTTTACCCCCAAAGTCATGACACTATTCTAAGTGTTACTGTTTTAGGGCTGTCTTGTGGTTTTTAACACTTAAGGAGAATTTCTTACAGAGTGAAAATGTGTTAGATATAGTACATATGAAGCACCTTGATTGGGTGTCAGACTTTTTTTTTTTTTTTCCTCCATATGAATAGAAACAAACTTTCCCATAATAAGCAATGTGAAACTGACTGCTGTGAAGATCTGGGGGGCTGCAGTCTATTTCACAGTGCTATCAGTACTAAATGGAAAGTGTTTATGCATAAGCATAACAATTCACAGCAATTTCTTTTTACCACAACGGGCACCCGGTAATGTGTGACTGCAAGGTGAGACACTGTGAATGTGAAAAGCAGTTTTCCAGTGAAGCTCTGAGTATCTTGTTTATTTGCCCTTAATTTCAAGTACTAGTATTACTAGAAGTGTGTGTTTATAGTATGATATTTTAAGGTAAAAATTGGCTTCAAATGTTAAGAAAGTTTCATATGTTAAATGTATATGTAAATGTATTCATGTTTCATATGTTAAAGAAAGCTTTTTACAAGTATTTTCATATTTGGGTTTTGTTTGTTTGTTTGTTTTATGTTTTATACTGTGCATACATATATTGCATACTGTGCTATAGAAATAGATAAAATATTACTACTGAGAATAATGATTTTTTTTCCTCAAAAAAAATGTCCTGCAAAGAGAATTCTCAGTACAAAATTGTGAGACTATGAGAAAATGAAAACTTGAAGTATGAATAGATGACCACCTAGCTAAATGTTTTGTTTTTTTTTTTAAGTTTTAACTATATGCTTAAAAAAAGACTAAAAAAAATAAATTAATAAAATCTGTATTCTAGTACATATTATAATAATACATTAATATTATATATAAGAAATATTTAAAGAAATAAAATCTATTATAAGTAGTGTAAATGCAGTATTGCCACAATGAGCTGTATTAGGTTATTTAAGTTTTCTGAATGCACATCATTTTTACTTTTTTTTTTTTTTAACTTTCTGATTTTAGACACATTAGAGATTATTTATAAGCTTTGGTCTATTTCACCATGATTCCCAGAAGACTGGGAAAATTTAACTGAACATCTATTATAAATATTGCTGAAACTTTGAATTTTTTGTTCTTGTCATTCTATGACAACAGACAAAATTTATATATATATTTCTCCTTTAAGATTCATGAGTTTAAGTAACAGTAAGTTACTTTTGGTAAGAAGAGAATGATTACTCAAGCAGGAATCTATGTTCATACCTTGTTGTAAAGCCCAATGTGTTGACTGAAGAATTTAATTTTAACACACATTTCTTCTACAATGCAAATGATGTAATTATGTTTTATGTCCTTTCATAAGGAAACTAAGTAGACTCTTTGAACAGCTCATTACTTTTAAATATACAAGGTCTTCAGGAGCATTACAGTAACATTAGAATAACCACCAAATTGTGGCATTCTTATTTTAAAGCAAAGAGAGGAAGACAAATTTATCATTTTTTATGCAGTAAGTGTTCTATCCATTTCTTTAGTAAGGATATCAAACAATATCAAACCAATGCTTTTGTTCCTTTTTCTTTATTTATTTAGTTATGGAAGTGTGTTTACTTTTAGCCTACTGTTGTATAAAAGTATGGAAATAATCAATCAATAACTGCCAGATAAAATTCTTTAAAGTATGAAGTTGTATCTATCAATGCATCTAAATGATATTGATCTTATGATAGTACAAGCCTTAATGAGTTAGTTTACCTGTGTGTTATTAATACAGGAGCAGTTTAATGGGGAAATATTTCTGTACATGAAATATAAACACAGTGCTTAAGCTTCAGAGAAACACTTCAATATACCTGCACATTTACAGATAATGAGACTATAATAAAGTTGAGATCATACGAAAAAATGTTCAATGTTGTTTTTACATTATTTAAATTACTTTTCCTGATGACTTATATGTTTAGAACTACTCAGAAGTCTCAGGTTCTTAAACATTGTTATGACAAACATAAAAACATTCATTTTCAATATATTGAACATTCAATATATTTTATTTGTGCTAAATGTAATTAAAAATAGATCAGATCATGTGAATTTACTATGGAAACTTTTTTTTTTTTTTAATTTATTATTATTACACAGGCAAAAGCCAAAATCTTTCTATATGGTGGTAAGCATTGATGAATAACATATATCCTTACCCAGAAATTACTATGACTTTTGTGCAAAAAAGGGTTCTGTAATCAATCTGTATAATAACTTTACTGACATATAGTTATGTATTTCCTCTCCCGTGACAATTTGTGGCCCTGATTTTCCAGTATATTTATGCCATAAAGTGTCCACTCTGCTATGATAACTTTCATTAATTCCTTGTATTAGCTGTGCGGTTGGGAGTCTGTAAGTTTGTGACTTCACAGAATGAAAAGAATGAAAAGAAATACAAAGGTAAAAATGTTATTACATGATTATTATTTTGGCAGCCATTAGGTTAATCAAAACCCAATATTTTAAACTATATTTGTATTTATGGAAATGCATACATGTATGTACAAACATTTACATAGAAGTAAAATTCTGTTTTATACATGAACCTTCTTAAAAACATTTCTCTGAAGGCTGACAACAGGAGTCTTTTGTGGTAAAACAGAATATAGGCATATTTTTGGATGAATAAATATTATTAAAAGCAAACAGTTGGAACTTAGGAGGCCTGGAGAAAGTTAGAAAAGTTTGTGCCATTTTTGTACACAGAAATAGAAGAAAACTCAGTTAAATTACTTTAAGAGTGGAAAATATCTGTGTTCTTATCTATAGTATTTTATCCTTAATCCCTTATATTTACCAAAAGTACCAAGTGAGTTTTATAACAGCTAGGAATGGAATATTTGCTACCAGTATGATAAGAACAACATTTTCCTCAGGGGGTGAATTTCAAAATGTTTCTCAGTTGAATAACCTGGATATGTTTCAGACAGAATGAACAGGCAACTAAAGACAACTAGAGGTTCATTATAATTTAGAAAACTGTCTAATTTTAAGTCAAATAGTTCTGTTACTAGGCAGAATAGCAACCATAATAAAATAATATTCATATGCTAATCACCTTGAACAGATGTGACCAAACTGTAGAATGCCAAAACATAAAGCCTATTTCTTAACATATTTTTCCATTTTTGCAACCCAAGAACCTTTATAAGTGTAAAAATTGGACTTACATTTATGATGTGATGTCATTCCTATAATGAAAACAAGGACTAAACTTGTAATGGAGGATTTTTACAGAGGAAAGACTACATCCCTTAAAAGCAGCTGGGGCTATCTATGTCTTAAGAACATGATTTTGTTCAGAGAATCTTACCATAGAATCATTTAGGTTGGAAAAAAACCTCTAAAATCATCAAGTCCAACCATTAACTTAGCACTGCCAATATTAATAATAATATTTGTATACAGTCTCCCCCCAAAATGCATAATGACATTATAACATTTACTTATAATACTGTTTACATTAGTAAAAAATAAAGCTAACTTCAAAAAGGCTGCATAAGCAACTCACAGAGTAGCACGAATGGGACATGCACAATTCAGCAATGTCCTTGTAGAAAGCTTCACCTCTCTGATTGAGCTATGGAGGTCCTGGCCTGGTCACGTCCCCTCTCTGGGTCTGTCCATTGCATGTCTCCCAGACAGACAGGAGACACCCCTCCTGGTCCAACCATGCTGCCTACCCCATTGTGACATGGGCCACCACCAATGTTCTGCCCACTGTGACATGGCCACCGCATCACCAGGGTGGTGCCAGGAGCTGGTGGCATCCTGGTGTGACATGGCCACGACATCATCAGGGCTGCTGTAGCACTGCAACATGGCTATCACCTCCCACCATTCAAGCAAGAAGAAACAATCACATAATAAAATAATAATAATCAATTGATAATGCTGGGGAGGGGAATTAAGTAGCTGTAGCAGCAACTTAAAGAACAGCAGCTTGGGAAAGGTAAAAGGAATTAAAAGTGGCAGGTCCTATCCACTTCCCAATTTTAAAGATTCATGCTGTTGCCCGTTGTTGAGAATTGTGGGCTCGAAGGCTAAGTTCTGGAAGGAAAATGCTTGTCAAGTTGGCTACAGGTAATATTTCATACATTTGGTATTAAAGATATTAAAGGTATTTGCATACAAAAGAGTATGCAGATGACTATACATCTGTATGTCTCCAAAAGTCTTCATACAAGACTGCAATAAATCCTAACTTTTAAGTTGTTCTTGCGTATTTGCTGACAGCATATTGTGAACCACAGAAAATCAAATACCGTGTTAGCATGGGGTATATTGCCAAGAGTATATGTACATACAGGCATACAATATTTATGGGAGATACCTTACATCTGCTAGCTTGGAATTCATGTGTAGATATATTCACTGTCATACTTAAGGAATAAGTGGAATAGGATGCCTGATTTGAAAACCTGGAATTACTGTCTAATCAAGTTGACACTAAGACTATGAAGTCTCAAGCTTGGGTCAGAGTTCTTCAGGGTGAGGGCTTTCTTCCAGGACAAGCTCTCAGTTATAAGGTTAGAACTGAGAAGATGTATGGATTTATTTAATGTTCACAGACTCACAGAACAGTTGAGGTTGGAAGGAAACTCGAGTTCATTTGTTCCAATCCCACATCTTAAGCAAGGTTACCCAGGGCCACATCCAGACAGCTTCTGAAGATCTCCACGTCAGGAGACTCCACAATTTTTCTGGGCAACCTCTGCCAGTGCTGGGCCGCTGCTACAGTGACAAAGTGCTTCCTGATATTCAGAGGGAACCTCCTGTGTTTAAATTTGTGCCAATTGCTTCTTGTCCTGTCACTGGGCACCACTGAAAAGAGACAAGCTCCATCTTCTTTGCACCCTGCCTTCAGGTATTTATACACATTGGTAATAACCTCTGAGCCTCTTCTACAGGCTGGACAGTCCAATCTATATCAGCCTCCCCGCACAGGAGATTTGCTCCAGGTCCTTAATCATCTTTGTGGCCCCTCACTAGGCTCTTTTCAGTTATTTCCCTGTGTCTCTTATAATAGGGAGCCCAGAATTAGATACAGTTCTCCAGGTATGGCCTCACCAGCATCGAGCAGAGGGAAGAAGCTCCTCCCTCATCCGTGCTGGCAACACTTCTAATGCATGCCAGGATAATATTAGCCTTTTTTGTAGCAAAGGCACATTGCTGGCTCATGTTCAGCTTGCTGTCCGTGACAACTCCTAGGTCTTTTTCCACAAAGCAGCTCTAGAGCCAGTCGGACACCAGCATATACTGATGCTTGGGTTTGTTCCTCCCCAGATGCAGATCTTTGCACTGCACCTTATTAAAGTTCCTGAGGTTCTTGTTAGACCATTTTTCCAATCTGTCAAGGTCCTTCTGGATAGCAGCACAACCCTCTGGTGTATCAGCCACTCCTCCCAGTTCTGTGTCATCTGTAAACTTGCTGAGGATACACTGGGCCCTGTCATCAAGATCATTAATGAAAATGTTGAACAGGACTGGACCCAGTATTTACTGCTGGGGCACACTGCTAGATACTGGCTTCCAACTAGACTTCCTTCTACAATCATCACTCTCTGGGCCCAATCGCTCAGACAATTTTCAATCCACCTCACATGTTTATCCAGCTCACACTTCATCAGCTTGTCTATGAGAATCTTATGGGAGAGAGCGTAAAAGGCCTTTCTGAAGTCTAGGTAGACAACATCCACTGATCTTCCCTTCATTTATGAAGCCAGTCACAGAAGTTTATTCAGGATGCCGCCTGGATCTCTGCTCTGGGTCTGTACGAGCTGATCTCAGAGAACATCCTATGTCCCTTTTACCCTCTCTGCTGCTGTGCATTCTGCTGACTTTCTCCTCCACTTGTCAACACAACTTCTCCGAGACAGGACCCCTCCTGCAGGACAGAAGGGCCATCTCTCCTGTTGTCAAAGAGAGGCCCCAGCAAGAGATCTGGAGTGTTATTTCTACTATCTAAAGGTATGTATAGAAGCTGTGTTGAAGCCTCTGCCCTAGTTCCAACACCAGCCAGGGAAACCTCCCTATGATGTGTCACCATGTCTGAGGCTTATTCTAGTACAAATTCATCTGAGACCCCCCCATACCCTCTCTTGTGCCCTTCTGCACAAATTACTGTACCTGTTGGGTATGCTTTGGACCTGGCCCTTACTCAGGCCCCTCACAAGCACCAGTTATAAGGGTACTTACCTTCCATCAGGGGGCAGCTGCAGCAACAGCTCCAGACATCCTAGTTCAAGGACGGCTAATCATTCATTAAAAGTTGCTAGAGCTTCCGTGGTCTCAGGCCCTTACTGCATTCTTACCTGGCAGAAGCAGGTTTCTCAGAGGGTTCCCAGGCATTCCACTATGATTCCTAAACTTGTTCTCAGAGGATTTTGAAACTCTGGAAGCAGAACCCAGAGACTGCTGTGCAAGCTATTGCCTTTTAGCTCCAATCTGTGAGCTGTGCTGTAGGCCTCTTCAATTATTCTCCATCATTAAACATTTAAGTAGAAAATTTTCCCACAGTTCCTGTTCTCCATGACAAAGTTCGCCTTTCCTGCAAAGTTTACACTTTTTCTTGTTGTGGCGGTTTCACACCAGTAGGTAGTTAAGCTCCACCACAACACTTTCTCACTCCCCCTCCTCAACAGAACAGGGGAAGAAAATATGATGAAAAAAAGCTCATGGGTTAAGATAAGGACAGGGAGGTCACTCACCAATTGCCATCACAGACAATGCAAACTCATCATAAGAGAAAATAATGTAATTTATTACTCATACACAGACTACCTATAGCAGACTACAACAGTGAGAACTAAAATCATATTAAAACCAACTTCCTCCACATCCACCCTGTTCTACCTTCTCCCCCCAAGCAGCACAGGGAATGGGGATTGTGGTCAGTCTATAACGTTTGTCTCTGCTGCTCCCTCCTCCTCACTCTCTCCCCCTGCTCTAGCACAGGGTCCAGTCCCTCCCACAAGAAGCAGTCCTTCCCAAATTGATCCTATGAGGATCCCAAGGACTGAAGTTCTTCAAGAATGTCTCCAATACGGGTCCGTACGCCTGGGGTCCATCCTTCAGGAGCAAACTGTTCTAGCATGGGTCCCCCACAGGCAGCAGCTCCTGTTAGACCCCCTGCTCCACCGTGGGATCTTCATAGGCTGCAGCTCTGGCCTGGAGTCCCTGAATCCTCCAGTGGGGGACCTCCATGTGCTGCAGCCTCCTTCAGGCCACATCCAGCTCCACCATGGGCCTCTCCACAGGCCGCAGGGGAACTTCTGCTGTGTGCCTGGAGCACCTCCTGCCCTCCTTCTGCACTGACCTTGGGGTCTGCAGGGTTGGTTCTCTCTACATTTTCCCCACTCCTCTCTTCTCCTTATGATTTTACAAAAGCACAACCAGCATAGCTCATTGACAAAACAATGAAGACTGGCTGGAACTGGCTCTTCTGAGTATGTCTTCTGAAGATGTCTTCCAAGTACTTAAATGCAGTATCTCTATATTCCATTAGTACTCTGTGCCATCCTATGATTTTTTCTATCAGTATCCTTAGGAAGAAAATGAATGACCATGAAACTGCTGACTCATCAGCTGATCGGTTTTACTGTTAACATGCATCTACATCAATCAGTCTCAAGAAAGGAGAAAACAACATGAAGACCAGATGCCAAACAATTTGAGCTCCCTGTACAGAAGAAAATATACCTTTGGGGGCTCTTATCATCTTTATAGCATGAATTCTGCACAAGCTTCAACTGTACTGCATTACTGGCACTATAGTTAGCACTGTGGATTTAAATTATAGAGGAAGAGGGCTGACACAGTCTGTATCAAAAAAAACCATAGAAATTAATAGACCACTCTATTAATAACAAATTCCCAGTTTTGAGAAAAGCTACAATTTCGCAAATAAAAATATGTACCTACATGGGAAGAAAAACATAAAGGAAAATTATTTGATATTACAACAACATCATTTGGAAAGAAATACTGCTGAAATACAAAAGGATCACAATGTTAAATGAAGAAATATAATTCGCTATAAGAAAATAATGCTATCCTGAACTTGTCAGCTTAATGTCAGACTGCAGAAGGTCACTTTAGTGTCATTGCTTTTTCTTGCTGAAGTGTGATCAGAGTGGCACCTTAGCAGTTGCGGTTACATACCTTTATGTTAGAGAGTACAAATACAATATTTTTTTGTGTGTCTCGTGTGAAAATTATATCCTCTTAGTCACAAAGATATATTATTGGGAGATGACTATGAAAAGCTCACATTAAACATAGCAAAATGTGATGAACTGTTGCATAGCTTACTACTCACCATGACAGAAAAATACATTTTGCTGTGTGCTTAGTTTATGAAATTTGCAATCAAAATACATATTTTTTAATCCTTTCCTTTTTCCCTTATGTTTTCAACAGTGAAAACTGTGTGCTTTAATACAATTTACTTATACCAGTTTGTATTCTTTGGCTTTTGAGAAGCTGGGGTTTATGTATAGGCTTCTTCTTGCATTTTTGTTTGAATCCAGTGCAGATTATATTGTTTATTGGTTCAGAAAGGATATTTAATTCATGTGTGGCCACTAATCTTTGCACATGTAAATGTGTGCTCAGAGAAGCAGGTGTTAATATTTTTCACTGATTTGCGCTCACATAACTTCATTGCAGTGACTTCAGTGGCACAAATGTAACAGAAATAAGGTTTCACTTACAAAATAAAGATTCATTCTTGTCAGTAATCATTTGCAGATTTGTAAGCACGATTTTAAATAGTGCCCAGATGAATATTAGGTTATATATATTTTTTTGATTTTTCCCGTTTGTCTCAATTGTACTGCAACTTTAATTTAGGGATTGTCTTGTGTAAGTGCCTGAAGTTGGATTTGTAATGTCATGGATATTGAATTTTGTCTAAAAGGCCAATCCTCCTTAAAAGCAGACTTGGACTGTAGCTCAAGGCAACAGATGTTGCTAAAGACTTCTACAGCAGCAAGCATGCTGCCTGAACAATAACAGAAAGAACAGTTACTTCAGGTTCCCAACATTTAGTTCCTAGAATGTAGAAATATTAGCACCATGAAATGAAATGTATGACTGCAGAATTTCTGCAATTGATTTTTTTCCAGAACTGGTAGCAACAGAGCTAGAGAGCACTAGATAGTGACAGTCAGTGTAACAGTATAAACTGGCACATTTAAGCCTGAGCTAATACTGCCACTCAAGCAGTATTGTTTCCGGATCTCAATTACAACTTCTGTGCTGGGTAAGAGATCCACTGTTCCAACATGGGAAATAGGGCTGCATCTGAAGAGTAAACGCAGTTGCTTACACTGACTTGATTATTCCAAACAATATTCAAGTTAAAGAACCAATTCAAATGTTCATTCAAAAACAAACAAAAACAGAAGAAAAAAAAAAAAGAAAAAAAAAAAGAAAAGAGGAAGGAAAAAAAAAGAAATCAAACTAAAACAAAAAAGTCAGCTACTGTTCTCCACTTAATGCTGTAGCCAGGTCTGCTGAAAAACCATTTTCTACAATGCAATTTGGAGATCTTGGTCAAATACTGGTCTATATCAGTTGAGTGCTTGGGTTCCCAAAGCTTGAGATTTCTGATCAATATCTGCTGCAATGCACTCTGAAAAAATATTCTTCATTTCTGTATTCTGTACTTAGACTCATTTGAACAAATTCTCTTTCACTAAAGCTTTTTATCTTTCTCTCTTCCCTCTGGAATTGTATGCTACCTTCACAATACTGAAACACAGCAAGTAATTTCATAAACTGAGAATGTTAAAATGTATAATATTTTCGTTTCTAAAACATACATGACCATTGCAAGAAGATTAAAGGAGAAAGTGAAGGCCATAAAATCAAGACAGATGTATCATATGATCATAGAATCATAGAATGGTTTGGGTTGGAAGGGATCTTAAAAAAACATCTAATGCTAACTCCACTGCCGTAGGCAGGAACACTTCCCACTAGACTAGGTTTCTCAAAGCCCCATCCAACCTGGCCTTGAACACTTCCAAGGATGGGACATCCACAGCTTCCCTGGGCAACTTCTTCCAGTGCCTCACCACCCTCTGAGTAAAGAATTTCTTCTAAATATCTAATCTAAATAAATTTTTTTTTAGTGTAAAACCATTACTTCTTGTCCTGTCACTGCACTCCCTGGCAGAGTCCCTCTCTGGCTTTCTTGTAGGCCCCCTTCAGGTACTTGAAAGCCAGTTCCAGTCCTTCTCTTCTCCAGGCTGAACAATCCCAACTCCTTCAGCCTGTCTTCATAGGAGAGGCACTCCAGCCCTTTGATCATCATGACCCTCCTCTGCACCTGTTCAAATACGTTTATGTCCATCTTGTGCTGGGGGCCCCAGAGCTGAACTCCAGGTGGGGTGTCACAAGAGCAAAGTAGAGAGGGAGAATCACCTCCCCCGATCTGCTGGCTATGCTTCTTTTGATGCAGTTGGCTTTCAGGGCTGCAAGCGCACATTACTGGCTCATGTTGAGCTTCTCATCAGCCAGCACTCTCAGGTCCTTCTCATCAGGGCTGCTGTCAGTCCATTCTCTGCCCAGCCTGTATTTGTACTTGTAATTGCCTCATCCCAGATGCAGGACCTTGCACGTTGTTGAACTTCATGAGGTTCCTATAGGTCCACCTCTCAAACCTGTCAAAGTCCCTCTGGACAGCATCCCTTCCCTCCAGTGTGTCAACTGCACCGCACAGCTTAGTGTCATCTGCATACTTTCTGAGGATGCACTCTACTCCCTCATTCAAATCATCAGTAAAGATATTAAAGAGGATGGGCCCCAACACCAATCCCTAGGGAACACCACTGGTGACCGGTCACCAGCTGGATTTCTCTCCGTTCACCACCACTCTCTGTGCCCAGCTGTCCAGCCAGTTTGTAACCCAGCAAACAGTGTGCCTGTCCAAGCCATGGGCTGCCAGCTTCTCCAGCAGAAGACTGTGGGAGACTGTGCTAAAGGCCTTGCTGAAGTCTAGGTAGACTACATCAACAACCTTTCCCTCATCCACCAGAAAGGTCACCTGGTCATAGAAGGAGATGAGGTTGGTCAGGCAGGACTTCCCTTTCATGAACCCATGCTGGGCCTGATCCCCCCCGGTTGTCCCGCATATGCTGTGTGATTGCATTTTTGAATGATGTGTAATCCTTATAACATTTAAAACAATGTTTTTATGCTTAAGTATAACTGCACTTGGACCATTTGCTTCTAAACCATCTTATATGAAGAAATAAAATTGATAAAATATAAATTTGGCTTTGAAGTTGTCAAAAGCTAAGTAAAAAAAATAGTGCTTTTTTTTTTTTTGACTGTGAAAGAGAATATAAAGTGAAAGAAGCTCTTCCATGTATCATCTATGCACTCTTCTGTGTAAAGAGCTAAGAAAGCAGAAACTAGAGTCTGCTGGGAGACAGGTGCTATGGCATGGGGAGATATACCTAATCTGAATTAGAACAGCATTTTTATTAGGATAATGCGTACAATATAGCATATACTGGGTATATAGAATGGTAACAGCTTGCTTCCTCATTTCTCCTATCCCCTTCTGTCCCTAACTTTTTATGCTTTCCAAAATGAAAATAACAGAAGGATCATTTTGTACTTCCAGCTACTTAGAACAGCAATTTAGAAGATAAAAAATAAGGCTCACTACAGAATCAAATTTATTCCTTATTGCCTGATAGTCTACAAAAGCCCTGTGCATACTCAGTTCTTCCAACATCATGTCTGATAATGTCTTTCAGACTTTTTTGCTGTTGCAGTAAGAAAGAGATTTATACAAAAGTCTCATTAAGTTCTTTAGTTTGGCTTCTTTAGAATACATAGTTTTTGTGACTAGTCTGCAAAAGAGTAGGATACATCTGAAAAAAAAATACTAGGAAATGAGCTGTTACCAAACCCCTAGTCATCCACATTGCTAAACAGTTTATTCATCCTCTGGCTCTAGTTTGAACCAGTTCCACTAGTTCTTATTGCATTTGTTTACTCTTACTTGAGGTTGTTGTATGATCACCTTGTAACTCGCTCATTGCTGCTATCTTGTTTTATACTTAGCACTCATTCTGGAGACAGCTTATTGCAAAGTTAATATGTGAAACCTGTGCCAGGTTTGGCTTCCACCACTGTCCACAATCCTCTAGAATTTTGTAGAGCAGAAAGGAGAAGACTTGAACAGTGTTGACATGAATATGTTAAATGGAATATCAATGTATGGTAATTTGGCCTATGTAGCAAGGACATATCTCAGATCCTTTTTTATTTAGCATTAGGGTCATATCCATTAAATCTGATGCTATAGGGATTTCAGTGTGTCCTGGCAGGAGCTAAGACTTTTACTTCCAAGTGGCTTCCACGATAGCTGAGATTATTCTTCAAGTGCTGATTTTACTGTCTTTATAGAGCAGAACATTTTTGCCTTTGTGATAATAACATTTCTAATAAGTAGCTATTACTTTCCAGTGAAAATTTCTTGAATTAGCAAGTATTTCATAACCTTACATATTTAACAGTCGTGTGATATCTCAGCTGTCAACTCTTTGTCTGAATTCCAAGATTACTTGTAAGCAGTATTTGCAGAAAACACATTTGCTGTTTCAATTAGTGTTTACACCACAATGAGATTGATGTACTATTGATCTGTTGTATCACAGTTGCCAAAAATCTCTCCGCCAGAACACAGAACAATATCATGTACTTGCAGATAAAAAAAAAAAAAAGAGAGAGAGAGAGAGAGAGAAAATAAGAAAAAAAATTTCACATTTTAGGGAAATTAAATTAGTCTAATATTTTTGAGTTGCTAAGTATATTGGATAACATTTATGTGGAAATAAATTCTCACTGAAATCTTCATGACAGGATGCATGTGTCTCTATACAGACAATATTTTTATCACCTACATACTGAACGTCTAGACATCATCTGTTTTCCTCCCTTTGGTAACTAAATATATCAACTCTAGGCTTCACTCATCCATACTCAGATAATAAGACTGAGATCTTTCTCTTCACTATTGTTGAAGTAATATGCATTTTTTTCAGATGTGCTCTGATTTGGATTGTGAACTCATTGTAGCAAGTTGAAATAAATGTATACCTCGGTTCCTTACTGCGCTTCCCTTGTCATGGTACAGACACATACTATGACATTCTCTCTGCAATAATGAATGCTTAACCTCGGGGGAAGATAAATAAATAAATAAGCCCCCAAACCTAGAGAAAACTGGCTACAAAAATGAGGTTAGTTAGGGTACAGGGTAGGCTGCAAATTTGCTATGGCATAGGCCAATATATTTTTTTTTTCCCCAGTGGTTAATTTTTGAAGTGATACATAGCAAATTCAAACCACTATCGGGGAAGAAACAAAAAAAAAAAAAAAAAAAAAAGGAACCAAATATCCAAATAAATGTAGTCACAAAGACAACATAAACACTATAGGAAGTGTTAAGGAAAGACAACAAAACAACTATTTTTTCCTTAATCTTTAATTGGAAAATGTATGATTTAGTGAAAATTATTAAAAGTTTTATTAAAATAGAAAATTGCTTGAGCCAATCACTAAAAGCTCTTAATTTATATCAGACTATTTCAGTGTTTCAACAGAGTTGTAGTCTGTATATCTCGTGTTCTCCTACTGGGGCTATCTTCTCATTTGGATTACAATTTCTAGTTTAATCACAAAGTCCCCTCCAAGTGAGAGCTAAGGAAAGGACAGAGACTTGCAACTCAATTGTTTACCACAAAGGCTAGGAAGCAAGAACTAGAGAGAAGGAAGATAGAATGTGAACATAAAACATTACTTGAAAAATTTGCTTCAGTCTCAAAATTATTTTCTATTTTCTATCAAAAAATCTGACTGAAAAGAAAATTTCAGATTTATTTTTATATACTTCCTGATCTAATCCTGGTGATTTTAGCAAAATGTACCCCCCTAAACTCAGTCCTTCTGTCTTTTTCACTACTGAATTACTACTTACTTACTTTGTGTGAAAAGATCAGTGCTTCCATTGATTATTATTATTATTATTATATTTATCACAGAATAATATTGTAACAGTCTTTAATTTGGCTGAAAGAAAAATCTACTGAATAACCTGAAGTCTATGCTAAGTTGGACAAAGATCTTAACAAGAGTTTCAGGGAATAATTTATTAAACTCCCATCAAGGTTAGTAAGAAGTGGTTTCAGGAATTAGGTGATCAGCCTTCACTGATGTTCTATGAAAGTTCAGTAAATCCCTCAGAGTTGAGTAAAATTTTCTGTCTCAGTCTTTGGATATAAGTTACATCCTGAAAATGCAACCTATGTTGATGCGGAATATTCTCTCGTTCATCTCCAGCTATATTCTGGACACATGTATTCAAGTATATGAAGCCAATTTACTTTTTAAGTTACTATTTTCATGCAGTCTTTGTAATCTTCCTCTATTTCATCTATATTTTATATCCCTTGCTGTAAATAAAATGCTGTTTTCATAGCTTATTCTTCAATGTAACACCTTTGGCCCCCTCCAAATAGGTGTTTGCTGTCAAGAGGAGACAAGGGCATTGAGCTCTTCACAGGATCAGACTTAGCTCTGAAAGGCAATGCATTTCCTAGGCCTTTAAAATAATAAACATATGTAAATCACAGGAGGAGGAAAAAGAAAAGTTTATTTCTGAAAGATATACAATTTGGAGTCTCTGAAACTTTTTTGTTTGTTTGTTTGTTTTTGTTTTGTTTTGTTTTTTGAAAAGACTTCATACATGGGAAGTGTCCAGGCATCATTAACAGTAGCAGATGTTGACACTGACATGTCTGAGGTAGTCTTTCTCACATTTTAACACAAATTTCCCTTAAGCATGACATTTGCATTTTCTGTATCATCTTACCACTCAGCTCCTCCCTCCAAGAACTATAAATCGTGTTCAAGTCAATGTCTTAGTTGTCCATGCATTTGTTCTGTGCTCTTTCATTCCTATATATGGTGCATTTGCTGTCGCTTGATTAAGACTTCAGAACCAACAGGGCATTCTGACCTTTGTATCAGCCTGACAGAAACTTATTTTACTTAAGAGCTTTCTACCAATTAGTTCCATATATGTTTCAGCTCTCACAGTATAGCAAGACTTGGGTATACTGTAAAGGAATCCGTAAACTTTAAAAATGGATTCAAAATTGGGGGTGGTAAGGGAGAAAAAAATCAATAACAATAAAAAATTTTCTTCTCTGTGATTAAAACATAGGCATGTTTAATGAACTAAATAACCTTCAACACTGCGACTTTAATTCTCTGCAAATGCTTTGGTATTCATCTAGAGTAGTTGCACTAGTAAAGTAGCACTTCTTTAAGATGGTGTCACTACACACAAACCTTTCACTATTTTTGTATCTGTACAGCTTCATTGAATTGAAGGAGGTCATGCAAAGGAACAAAGCAATACAGAACTTGTTGTAATGCCATTATAAGGGAAGAGCTGTACCTGTTTCTATCTAGTCATTGGTAATACTTCACAACAGCTTTATGAAGTTAATACCTCCTCTTTTTCAGTGTGTTATGTGTAACAGTAGGAGGCATTAACAAAAAGACTCCCCTTGATCTAGCTTATGAATTTGAACAGTAGGAAATGCTTCCTCCTACTAGTTTTAAATCAGCACTGCAATTTTTGCTGCATGTGTTTCAATAGGTTCTAAATCATAAAAAGGACTTCAACACCTGGCTATGCATTTCATATAAAAATGTAAGCATTAAAAGGAACATGGACTAAGTCTCTTTCCTGCAAAGAGTGATCTAATCATAGAGACATAGGAACACTCTTAAGCTCCCTCTTGACATATGAATTTTTAAGGCAGAAATATTTTTTGTTGGATAGATTAGAAGATCTCCATTACAGGAAGTCTCCATGTCTTAATAGATATATATTCAAATCCTTCACAGATTTATGGGGGTTTGAATTCTAATGGACTGAATACTGCATTAATATTCAATCTGCTGAATAAAAGTCAAAGCATTACATATCAGTTTGGTTGCAACCCCTGCTGGGCACTGTGCAAAATACTATGCAGGGACAGAACTTTAATCAAGCAAAGATGCCTTTCCCGACCCTCCCCCCCCCCAAAAAAAAAAAAAGTATTCATGTAAGGGCTGTTCCCTTAAGGGGTATATATTTCATCCATTTTTAATTGAAAGTGTTTTCTTGTGCATTTTTTTCTTTTATTTCTTTTTAGTTTAGTTCAGCTTGTTAGTTGCAAGACAGTAAGTGCAAGGAGAAAAGGGAAAGACAGATTGCATTATAGTTCATTGTGTATTGGCAGTACACCAAGGAAGAGTAATTAAATAAACAGGTCTGGAATCCAGCTGCAGTAAGCACCTTAGGCAACAACAACTAAGGACAAACTGCAGCTCCTAGGGAGGCTAGTGTATAGCATATAGTGTTATATGACTAAATGCAAAGATGAAAGAGTATGTCCTTGTGAAGGCAAAGCAGAAAGGAAAAGCAGTATAAAAATACTGCAAGATAACCTTCAGTACGTTTACTCCTAGTCGTGGGTGTCAGAGAAAAAAAGTACTATAACAGAAGTTTTGATAAAGAACTAAAGACACAGCTAATACAGTCACTTAGTTGCGGTTCTCTTTTCTATTTTCCTGTCTCTCTACCCTTTGTCTTCCATTCAGTTTTAGAAGAACAGCTTTTTTTTTTTTTCTTTTTTTTTTAAATCAGAGAATCCAGTCCATGCAACAAGAATTTCAAATCAAGGCAATCAACTTATGTTTTTTATTAAGAATAAAATACAGAGTGCTATCATTTGCCTATCATAAGATGATGGTTTGCCTTCATTATCCCTAATATGAGGTTACTTAACAGGGCCTAGGCTGAAAGTATATTGCAAGATTTGCCATGCAACTTGCTCCATGCTCCACAACTTTTAGAAAACTGGAAGAAAACATATGCAAGTTGCATCACTGCGTCAAGAATGCATAGCAAGAGTGACAGTCTATGGAGTAAAGAGCTTTGTTTTACTGCCTTTTTGAGTTTCTGTGGCACATTTTGTGCACATTGTTCTGTATTAACCTGCTTTACCCTTCCTTTCTTTCTGATAATTTACCACATATACAACACACCACCACATAAAGCAAGTAAATAATATTACTCCGGATTTAATTTTCAGGAAATAATTTTTCATTGTTTAGTTACCTAAATATTTATTGAGGTGTTATCCTGCTTTCTCATCATCCAGAAAATACATCATATTGTCTAATTCATCAGTAGTTTTTATCAGATTCTTACAGGACTTTGGGGGGAGTGAGGGGAGGGGATACTCAAAGTGAGGGGATTAAACTGTCCTAGTGCCAGCTGGACTATGTCAAGAAGCTGAAGCAGACCAAAATAAGTGAAGTTAGTAAGGTCGAGAAATTATGAAAGGAACTGTATGCAGGACATTACTCTTTTGGGAGCAAACTAGAAGCAGAAGTTTTTTTGGAGTAAAAGCTTTTGGGAATTTGGAAAAAAAAATAATTTTCTTTGTTTGCAATGCAAATACGTTAAAATTCTTGGTTACTGGATGTAAGGGAGATGAAGCAGACACTATAGGTTTGTGATAGGCTCTATAAATTATGGCCTAAAACGTACATAAGCAATCAAGATATTATTTACATTTTCCTTTAGCTAGGATATGATTCATGTGCCACTTCATTCGAGGGAAAGGAAACTTTAACAAACAAAGCAATTAGATATAATTATCAAAAGAATGCTAAGAAACTTCTTATTTCCTATGAATAAGAGTTTTTGTTGTTGGTGGTGGTGGTTTTGTTGTTCTTTTATCCAGTCCTCTAATCTAGATAGTAGAAGCACATACAATTAATTCTGTACACAGAACAAGACTTCAGTCAAAAGGCTTCCAAATTAGTAAAACTAAGATTCAAGAACATGTGATAGTCATAACAGAGCAAATATAAGCAAAGAAGAATTTCACCTCCTAGACACTTGACTTTAACCTTGTGCAAAGCTTCAGCCTCGGAAGAAAATCAAACGTTATCTGTGATATTTCGTTTTTAAGAAATCTGAGAATACATATAGACTCCATTATTCTGATGAAAAATCAAAGTATGACTGTAACTGTACTAACAGGTCAAGGGCTACCAAACTCAGGTTTGAGCTGGCTTTTGTTATCTAAAGTGAAAATAAAATGTTTTAAGCTGCTATCATTAAAACAATATAACAGGAAAAGAGAACGAGAAGTATATACCACATCATTCAGGCAGAAGATGTCCATATATATGTATCTGTTGATAACTAAGTTATGTCCAAATGCCAGAATGATAACTTAAGTGTGCAGAATTCCCCCCTATCCCCTCCCACAGCAGAAAGCAATATCTGGTAAGTGACACAGATGAGTGCAATGCACTCTAAGCAAAAGACAATTTGGATGACCAGGTGTATTGGGTTTATGTGGCAAGGTTTTGGTAGCTGGGGGTGGGCACTGTGGGGGTGGTGTCTGTGAGAAGAATCCAGCAGCTGCCCCATGTTATATAAGGGCCAGTATCAGATGGCTCTAAAAGGATGTGTAGCTGGCCAGAGCCTGGACAGTAAGTGATGTTGTTTGTGCCTCTGTGAGAGTATATTTAAGAAAGGGAAAAAAATAAATAAATAAAAAAACACATCCACTGTGTAACAGCAGCTAGGATAGCAAAGAGTGAGAACAAGCCCTACAGATAGGGCAAGAGGTGCTCCAGGCCCCAGAGCAGAAGTTCCGCTGTGTCCTGTGGAGAGGCCCCTGGTGGAGCAGGCTGTCCTCCTGCAGCCCATGGGTCCCACATGGAGCAGATCTTCATGCTGCAGCCCATGGAGGAGCCCCTGGTGGAGCAGGTGGATGTGGCCTGGAGGAGGCTGCAGCCCATGGAGAACCCCTGCAGGAGTAGGCTCTGGTCTAGAGCTGCAGCCCGTGGAGAAGAGCCCACGCAGGAGTAGGGGGTCTGGGGGGAGTTGGCACCCCTGGGGGACCCATGCTCGAGCAGTTTGCTCCTGATGGATGGACCCTGTGGTATGGAGCTATGTGAGAGCTGCTGCCTGTGGGGAGCCCCCGCAGGACCAGTTTGGGAAGGATGGCATCCCGTGGGAGGGACCCCATGTGGAGCAGGGGCAGAGAGCCACTGTGAAGACAAAATGGAGGTAAGTACTACAGATGTACTATAGTCTCCGTTCTGTACCTCTTGGGGGGAGGTGATGGAAGAAGGTGGATAGGGGGAAGGTGTTTTTAGTTTGTTTTGTTGCTTCTCAGTTCTTTAGTTTGTTAGTAAGTGGTAATAAATTTTATTCTCCCTATACTGTGTCTGTTTTGCCCATGATGATAATTGTTGAGTGATCTCTCTGTCCTTATCTCAGCCCTTGGGCCCTTTTCATTGTATTTTTCTCCCTTTTCCTTTGTGTGTGTGTGATGGGGGGGCGGGGGGGGGGCGGGGGGGCGTGGTGTTGGAGAGTGATTATGGTGGAGTTCAGCTGCCCAGTTGGGTAAAATTCTTTTTTCTCTTTTTTTTTTTTTCTTCCAGTCAGAGTACCTATTGTCCTCTGTTTACAGCTTAAATCTTTGCAATAGTATAGCAGAAGTAATGTTGTGCAATAAGATCATGTTCAGCTCCTAGGGGGTAATTTAACTTAAACTTGTTACTAGAAAACAGATTTTTAAATAAAACAATCTCAATTTATTGAGGGGGGCGGGGGGGGAAGAAGGATGAACTGATTTATTTCCATTTTAGTGTTGCTTTTACTTTCAAATGGACGATGTATTTAAGATAATGAGTATGATTTAAAAGTCAAGGAAATTAATAACAGTGTTCCAAGACTTTGAAAAGCAAAAATAAATAATGTGATAGTATGATTTAAATATGATTAGATACGTGATGACTCAAAAATTTTAGATAATGTAAACTTATTTTTAATTTTGTAAACTTTTTCAGATTAAAGATTGTATTCAACCACAAGTCCAAAGATTATTAATAGTCTTTGAATATATATTTTTTACGGAAATCTACAAGAAAGCAGAATTAGTAATGATGATAGTGGCCGAATTTAAATCTAATAATGGTTGTATCAATAGATCCTTAAACACTAATATGGTTGTTTTCATAATTTTCAAATAGCAATCTGATGATACTTTTCATATATAATTTATCTTTATAGACATGATTTTATATCTATTAATGAGTATTTTACTAAATTTCACCTTCAGTTGTCCTTTGAAAATTCATTTATGCTCTTTGCTGATATATTTGAAACTAAGAATTTAGATAAATGAATATTCACAAACATGGAATACTTAAAGCAACAGATTGTACTCATGTTTTTCTATCATTCTACAGAAAATTGAAAAGAATAAGCAATAGAAAAAATAAATAGATTACAGGAATTGCAAAGCTTCTTTGTGGTCAAATAAGCTGTTTGGGGGGGAGCGACACATCTGGTTATGTAATTGTTTTTATAAAATACCGAAGTTCCATTAAAGAAGTTAGGTTCTTTAAGTAGAATGAAGTACGTGAATACTTTGTTGAAAATTCTTCATTCTTTGAACAAAAGCTGTGGAGCTATTAGCTTTAATACTTATGACTTATCAAAAATAAAGACTATTGCTTACTCTCCACAAGTCAAAATAGTAATAATAAATAGTAATGCAAAGAAGTTAGTAAAAAAAAAAAAAAAACAACAGTTACAGCTGAGTTCTTTGTGTTTCAATAACCTCCCATTTCCATGATGGATACTCCCTTTTTACTCTCAACCATCTGAAACATCATCATTATAACTTATTTGCAAATTTGCTTTTTTTTTGGGGGGGGATAGTGAGAAAATGTTTTCAAGAAAACAATAAGTTCTTATGCCACCTTCTTTCTTAGCTTATTGTAGGTCTTTCAACTCCATGCTTTGGGGGGGAAAAAGTAAATATGCAGTATTTAGCTCAAAGTAATATGGTAAATTTTATCTTTTCTACGTTTTAAAAGCAGTGGAATTCTTTTGCAATTTAGCTACTGCCCTTAAATTTCCCAACTACCTGATGTCTGAAATTCTCTGGATTTTTCAGCTGAAAAAGTCATGCCAAGTTGTCTATGGTAATCTCCCACCTCTCTGCAATCATATAATTGCCTTCTGAATACTTTCTAAGCAGTGTCCAAAATTGACTATTGATTCTTAAGGGTGAACCATTCACATGTTGTTAAGCTTGACTTTTCTGAATTTGGGAACTAATGTTCTGTATTAACCCCCCACTTTGAAGTGGAGCAGAGCCCATTGTATATCCAGTAAAGTCTACTACTTCATTGTATTGTTGGTGTTTTCATGCGTGGAAACGTTCTAAGGTCAACATGTGCTGGTTAAAGTTATCAGCCCATACAGATACAATACTCAAGACCCTTAACCGTGGGGCTTTTCTATGTGTATTCTGCATCAGCAAGGACTTGTAAATAGTTTCAACAACTGAACTTTTCCAAGGCACTTTAAAGGAGGAAAAAAATTGATTTGTATTGAATTCCAACAAAATCTCAGCACTTAAATTTTCTATATTCCTCAAAAGAAACAACAAATTTTAAATACCCTTTTATTTAAAAAGAGTGCATCAATTATCCTTTCAAATCTTTCTTGATGTCGGGGGGGGGGGGGGGGGGGGAAGAGCATTTATTTTAGGTGGATTCTATTTGAACTGATAGCCTGACTCTAATAGTGAATATTAGATACCAGATGCTTTAAAGGAAGGTGCAATAGCCTCTGGAGATAGCAGAATAGCTCACTGGAATAGCTCACTCAGAGGGAACCCTCCATGCCTTTTGTCCACCAGCTGTCTGACATGAAAAACCCTTTCAGAAATTTTAAAAGAACTGCATTTCTAGTAAAAATATTTTTTTCCTTACCTATGTATTTTTCTACCTTGTAAGCAATTTCTGGTTCTTGGTCTCAGTGGTATTATGTGGAAATTAGTGAATTAAATCACTTTGTCTTAAGCAGAAGCATCATCACCGGAGTAACTAAGTACGTTAATGAACACATCTTGACAAGATACGCAGAAGACCTCTGCAAGGTACAGAAGTAAAATCATCTCTGTTTTTCACATTGAGGACTGGGGCATATACATCCTCACTAGTCTGACAAATTAATGGAAATTATACACCTAGATACCTTTGAGAATCTGGAGAAAGAGAGATTAAATGACTTGCTCAAGGTCACTGCTCAAATAGTTTGTCAGTGAAAAACATAATTCTGGAAATCCTTCTGTGTTTTTATATATGACTCCTCCTACTCTTTTATATACTATATTTTTTTCTGGGGGGGAGGGGAACTAAGGCAGGAAGAACTAACAGAATACTGTGGGTAATATCCTACTGCAGACTGAAATAATGGCTTCATGGTTCTTTATTCCATTCCTTCATTTAAGGGCTAGTGAGGGAAGATCTTCAAAAATCTGTGTTGTGACCAATTTCTCTATCCTGTGGATGTATATTTGAAGAAGCTAGAGCTATCCTCTTTGTATGTCAGTCAGGAACTTCAATGGAAAAATAAGGAAAAGACGTGTTAAATCAAGCTGAATGGTCAAGGTGGAGTAATGGTTCAGAAACTAAAATCTAAGTCCTTAAAGCTTCATATCTTAAAAGTGAACACAGTACAAACAAGCATCGGATGTAACATGTATAAGCTGTACTGGACGTGCATATGGTAAACACACTAGGTGATTGGGCTTTTCCACAAGCAGCCAAGGGAGACCTATGAGGACAATCCACTCAATTCTTTAAAAAGTGAAGCATTTGAGATGGGATGTTTCAAGAAGCATAAAGTTAGGTACTCAGATTCTACTGAAATTCAGTGGAAATTGGATTTCTTTTTTTAAGAAAATGTCTTTGTAGAAGCTTAGTTGGGGAACTCTATTCTGGAACCTGTACTAAGACCTAAAGGAGAGGTTAAGAATGTAGAAATGGAGCCTTCATAGAGGTGTTCTCTGCAGCAAGTCAATTGTTCCTTCCTTTTTCTTGACCTCTTTCTATCACTCTAGTTCCTTTATTACTCTACTCTGTAGCTGCTATCAACATCCATAGGTATGATCTCCCCAAGTCTCAATAAAATTTCCTGTTATTTTTAACCTTATGGTACTTAGGAAACTGTGACCCTGAGGGACTATGTTCCACATTACTCATGGAGCATGAGCTGAACCATAAATAGCACCCATATCAATGTCCCAATTCCCCATTTTGTGCCTTAACATCAGCAATATCTTTGCTTTCAAAGGTAACTTCTAAATTATTTGGATTCCTGTGCTCAAAGCAAGTCTTGATTTATGGATGTGCTTTCTGGCACTCTGTAGCAAGAACAGGAAAATCTTTCAAATAATGGAGGATTGTTGACAGACCAAGTTTCTGAGCTATCCAATTTAAACAGAAAAACAGAGATTAAACAAAGTAAGGGCAAACATACCCCTATGTATCTCCAGGGACACAAGGTGAGAGCTGGCAAAATTTTCAGTAACATTTCTAAGGAATTACTGTATCTGTATTCAGTCAGAATACCTTTATACAGTTTAGTGTTGTAGCCACCTTGAAGTTGTTCTGGTAAATACTGTTGCATTTTTGTCCATGTCTGATTTACCTTTTCATTAAATATTAGCCATTTTAAAATCCTTAATTCAAAAACAAAAGCGCGCACACAAAAAAAAACAGCCTTGTGCCACACAACTAAATATGATTGTATCATATTGATTTTGTAGAGTTTTTTAGTGTAGTTTCCTTTTTTGTGCACTCTGAACATAATAGTGAATCTTTCCTTTGACTGCCCTAATCACTTCTTACATAAAATTTGATTGTCATGATAGATTTTCGTAACAGTTTAGGTAAAAAAAAAAAAAATAAATAAAGCCATGTAATATTGTACTATTACAGAACGCTTCTTAGGTTGCGAAGAAGCTAAGGTGCATAGAAGTGAGAAGATGCTGTTACAGCCAGTCATACAAAAAATAAATCAGCTTTTTAAATTTTTTAAAACTTTTATTTTAAAAAGTATGGTTAGGTAGGTAACTTGTAAAGCAATTTTGCAGGGTCATTACATATGCAAAAGGCCTGACTACTCATGCACAAATTAACTTTGCATTTAACTGAGGTGGATTACACTATAATTACATCTCAGATAATGGTTCCCAGAGTCAGTGTTTTGGTTGGCAAGATGTTGGCAAATAAAGGTTCAGCTCCGAGTAAAAAGACTGACTTAATGTTATTTTGCACAGTATGAGCTTATGCATACTTTCCTATTTAAAGATAAAATAGGATTTGATAGTTGTATTATTTTTCCCAAATATATTTAAACATGTATTAGTAAGATATATTCAAGAAAAACAAAAATCCTCCTATTGAAGAAAATCACAAGTCTCTACATAGAATGTAGAGTCCATGTGTCTCTTTATTTGTTTACATATTTCATCCTGTCCTCTGAATAAAGCAGTGCAATAGCAATTTCTCAGATGTTTTAGAGGCTGTTCCTTCAGTCTAGCTCACATAGCGGAGGTAGCTTACTAACTGAGGAAAAACAATGCTCTGCTGCATTCCTTGTCATCATACCATCATCATGGCTTATCCTTCATATCCTTTACGTTCCTGAGAACAGTTCTTCATGAGGCAGTTTCTGGGAACTCTTCTTATGATAGTATTTCATAGTATTTATTTTTCCATGGTGGTGTTATGACAGCATGCTACAGTGTTCCTGAATAAGAAATATTCTTCCTCATTCAAACAGAATTAAGTAATATTTGCTTCTGAGAAGTAAAGCAGCTACCTCAGCAGCCAATCATCAGCTAGTATAAATGTCAGTGGACCCATAGGTAACCTAAACCCCAAGCTTTGTTCCCGTCTTCACTGATGATGTCTGCAATATTATCCCAATTAGCATTTTTAAGCACTGTTTTTCCAAATTGCTTTTTCATCTTTTAGAGCATATGCTTGTTATAAAATAGTAACATCCACACATGAACAAATGCATAATTAAGAGAGAGCAAAAGTTTTTAATATATTTTTCTTGTGAAAGGGAAAGTCTTTAAAGTGCTATGTGTGAGATGGAGTTTGCATTTTATATATATATATATCATAGAATCCTAGAATTGTTTGGATTGGAAGGACCTTTAAAATCATCTTGTTCTTACCCCTGTGTCACAGATAGGGACACCTTCCAATAGACCAAGTTGCTCGAAGCTCCATCCAGGCTGATCTGGAAAACCTCCAGGGAGGTGGCATCCACAACATCTCTGGGCAACCTGAGTAAAGAATTTCTCCCGCTCTCCCTCTCTCCCCTTTTCGACAACCTGAACACCCACAGAGTTCTCAGTCTTTCTTCATAGGAGAGGTGCTTCAGTCCTCTATTCATTTCAATGGCCCTTCTCTAATTGGTCCATGTATTCTACTAAGAAGTAAAATGAGAAAAGGTGGTGTCTGTCTGCAGAAAAATAATGCTGAGGATGCCTGTAGTTCTGAAACCTGGTATAAATTCATAAAATAGAAAACCATTAGAAAATGGTTACATATTTCAAAATATAAATAACCTGCTGAGGAATGTCTATTGCCAACACAGTAGATGATGACCTTCAAATTACCTTCTAGATAATCTAATTTCTCTAATTTATCAAGAGAAGAGATCCTTATTTTAATCTTAGTAAATGCTAAAAGGATCCACATCTATTTCTGGTTAAAACATCAGAATTGTATAAGTTACAGTATATTACATTATTACTGAATAATTTTAGGGTAATTGTTAGTATTCAAGAATGCCCGATGTGATTTATCAGGGCTTTTCAAATTAACTAAAAATAATTATTTCATTTCTCATGCTCTGTAATGCTGAAGTAAGCAAAAAGTTGTGCTTTAACTTTTTTTCTCCAATTAAATCTATATGCTTTTTCAGGTTTAGTAGCAATTTAACATTAATATGCAAGACATACAATAGAAATATTCAAATTATGTGTTTCATTGGCTCTTTCTCTGGACCTGCTGCCAGTGAGCGATGCTGGTTGGGCCTCTGTGAGAGCAGACTGAAGAAAGGGAAGAAAGAACAACCTGCTGCACAACAGCAGCTGGGGGAGAGGTGTGAGAACCAGCCCTGCAGCCCCCAAGGTCAGTGCAGAAGGAGGGCAGGAGGTGCTTCAGGCACAGGGCGGAAGTTCCCCTATGGCCTGTGGAGAGGCCCCTGGTGGAGCAGGCTGTCCCCCTGCAGCCCGCGGGTCCCACACGGAGCAGATCTCCACGCTGCAGCCCGTGGAGGAGCCCCCGGTGGAGCAGGTGGATGTGGCCTGGAGGAGGCTGCGGCCCATGGAGAGCCCATACAGGAGCAGGAGGTCTGGGGGGAGCTGCTGCCCATGGGGGACCAGTGTTGGAGCAGTTCTCGAAGAGCTGCTGCCTGTGGGGAGCCCAAGTAGGATCAGTTTGGGAAGGATGATATCCCATGGGAGGGACCCCATGTGGAGCAAGGGAAGACAGTGACCACAAAAGGAGTGATAGATGATGAAGTGTTATGGACTGACCTCGACCCCCATTTGCCATTCCTCTGTGCCACTCGGTGGGAGGAAGTGGGAGAGGGTCTACGGGGGGGGCATATTTTTAGTTTGCTTTAAGTTTTTCACTGCTCTAGTCTGTTATTAATACGCAGTAGCTTATATTATGTGGTCACAGAAGAAAGCCTGCTGGAGTTCAAGAAGTGCTTCAACAACGCTCTTGGACATGTGGTTTGGTTTTTGGGTGGTCCCTTGTGGAGCCAGGAGTTAGACTGCATCATGCTTGTGGGTCCTTTCCATCTCAGGATGTTCCAGGTATCTATGAGAATCATCTTTGCAAGTCCTATCTGAGTACTTGTTACGTGAACAACGAAGTTTGCACCTCATCCAAACAATGAAGTAACTTGCAGTCAGCTCAATTAATGCAAAACCCTGCTCATAATTACTGAGAATCTTCAATTAGTAGTGGTGTACTGGGTCTGGCTGGGATGTTAACTTTCCCTGCAGCAGCCTGCAGTGCTCTCTGCAGTGCAGCAGCTCTTTGCAGTGCTCCTGCAGCGCTCTTTCCCTGCTGTGCTCTGCACTTGTAGCTAAAACGGCAGTGGTGTCACACCAGTGTTGTGTCTGCTGCTGAGCAGTGCTGGCACAGCATCAGGACTCTAACCCTCCTAGGGGCTGGGCAAAAATGTGAGAAAAGAAACATCACCAGGGCAGCTGACCTAAACCAACCAAAGGGATATTCCATACCATATGATGTCACACTCCAGCAATAAAAGGTGGAAAAAGGAGGAAGAGTGGAGGGGTGGGCTCTCATTGTGAAAACGTCTGTCCTCCTCCCAAACACCGGCTATGTGCGTTGAGGCCCTGCTTCAAGGACGTGGTCAAGCATTGCTCATTTGTGGGAAGTAGAGGCCAATTTCTTTCCTCTGCACTTCCACATAGTCTTTACTTGTTTTGTTTAGTTTTCCCTTTCCCCCTCCCTTTTCCCCTTTCCCTTTTTTCCCCTTTAGTTAAATTGTTAATTTAGTTAAATTGTTAAATTAATAATAATCTTAATTATTTATTTTTTCCTTTAATTAAATCATCCTTATCTCAACTCGTGAGTTGTTCTTTCCTTTACTTCTTCCCCTCCTCATCGAAGGAGGGGGAGTGAGAGAGCGGTTGTGGTGTTCAGCTGCCTAGCACGGTAAAACCACCACAAGTGGGAGTAGTGGGAACACCATACTGACATGTCAGAAAAAAAGATGGGAAATTAGTAATACACTTCAAGTCTCATCCTTATTCAGTGACCAGTGCCAAAAACACTTTAATTAGTGATTTAAAGAATTACGGACATCTAAAGAATCTCAAGCATCCTAAATAAAGAATCACCTTTATGTTTAGCACCTTAGGATCCTGTCCTTTCTTTCTTCTAATAGACTTTAAAAGACCTCTTTTTAAAAAAATTTTTCTTTCCTAAACAATTGTTCTTATACATCACATTTATTCATTATATCCTTTTTTATTCTTTAAAATCCATATTTATTCCTATATGGATAAAGACTTGTCTACAGAGCATTTAAGAGAAACCCATGAAAATGAGAACCTAGAAATTGAACCATAGTCATGGAATTGTTTGGGTTGGAAGGGACCTTAAAGACCATCTTAACCCCACCACCACCACCATGGGCAGGGACACCTCCCACCAGACCAGATTGCCCAAAGCCCCATCCAACCTGGTCTTGAACACTTCCAGGGGTGGGACATCCACAGCTTCCCTGGGCAGCCTATTCCAGTGCCTCACCACTCTAATGATAAATAATTTTTTCCAAATATCTAATCTAAATCAACCCTTTTTTAGTTTAACACTCTTATCCCTTGTCTATACTCCCTGATAGAGTCCCTCTCTGGCTTTCTTGTAGGCTCCCTTTTAGGTACTGGAAAATACTGATGTAAAATTGATGTTTAATATAAGTCGTTCAGCTTTTTGATGTCAAGAGATGTTTTTTTGAAGAGTAACAGATAAAGTGAGAAATGAAAGACAAAATTTTAATTTTATTACATTTTAAATCTAAAATATGCATAAATCACAAAAATAAATTTATATAATAAAAGGGGGGCTAGTAAACAAAACATGATTTACTGGGAAAAAAACAGTAAGGTAAACTGAAACTTAGAATTGAAAAAGAGAATTCATAACTTATCTGTACACACAGAAACCTAGGAATCAATCATCTGTATTTATAGGTGTAAAACTATTTTTATATGTGCATAAATATATACTATGTATGTATAATTCATATTGAGAGAAAATTTATTTTTATTTTTAATAAACATGCAATTTTTTCTTCTCATAAATCCTTGTGGCTGGTATATCAAAATTTTGAAGATGCACATAGAAATTAAAAAAAAAAATTTACAATGTTTTGTATTACCCTCTCTTGGATTTTAATGTTTTTCAACACATGTTTAATAAGTTTTACTGAGGTTGTATAGTAATTTCAAAGGGAAAGTGGGATTCTTACATTGTTCATGGCTGTTCTTTAGTTTCCTTAACTTTCTGTGGTCTCATGCATCGAGTATGGCATATATATTAATAATATTTGTTGGTTTTTTTTTGTTTTGTTTTAAAAAGGTATTTAGTCTATTCAAAAGGTTGAAGAGTGTAAATGACACCAATCTAAATAAATGCTTAAAAACTCTTTAATCAATATACATGCTAGAGTAACAGAACTATTTCAGAACAAAACTTGCTTAATATATATATGTTGCAAACTAGTTTAAATGACATGAACAACATATTCCAACATATCCACATTTTTTCCTTTTTTAAAAATAATTGAAAACTCTTGTCTTCATACTGAATCAATCTCTAAAGGTATCATTGGCCAATGCAAATTAATTAAGATCTGAGGTGTGTTAGCTTCCAAATTTCCATTACAAGATGAACTTTACAGATCAAGACAACTGTAACAGCAAGAAAGGACAGAAGGATATCATCTGGCTCAGTGTGTGGAACTGTTATACTGTGAAAAACAAATTCGTGAAAAGCAGCTGATAGAAGGCCTGAGATAAACCAGTTTTGAGAGAGACTGCTTGAAAACAGAACTTTGTGGCTATTGAATGACATAAAGCCTACATGAGACAATTTTATGATCAACAGGAAAGTTTTGTAAGCTGTCAACACACTGAAGAAATGCTCCAGTGAATCTCCCTTGAGGAATCTTTTCCCAGCAGACACAGCATCTCAGGTTTCCCCTTACATCCTCGATGCATACCAACAAGCTATGGCTGATGTCTGCTCTCTGGCTAACTTCTTCCTATAGCTAACAATATATGCTCTCAACTTCCAAAGTGTGCCCTTCAGCAGAGCAAAGAACTTTGCCGACTTTGGGATTGACAGATATGACACAAGGAACTTCGAAACTTTTGTACAGGCATCCAACAGCCATCCATGCACGTTACATGTTATAAGAAAAAATGTAAAGTGCATTTTTTTGTATTAGAAGGCATGCTGTAAGAAATAAGGTACTGTTAGACCAATAGAGAAATAGTACAAATATCAGTTTCAGATACTGTCAAGTAGAGATGTCTTTGCAATGCCACTCCTGCAGAGAACGCAGGGGGTTGACGGAGCTCAGTGACATGTGATACTTAGCTTTTTCTAAAAATACCTACTTAACTGGTGTAAATACACTCTTTCGTGACAAATGGGTGAAGAAGGGCAATATCATCACCTCTTATACATGGACACAAGCATGTAAGTCTTTTTTATTATAGAGCTTCATTACATGTATATGCCCAATTAAGAATTAAAAAATGAAGTTCAATGGTATGTCTTTAGTAAGCTAATAGACATGTTGACATTCGAGTTAACTTTGGGACAAAAATATTTTTGGATGAGAAACTAGCTTCCTGGTACTGAAAGTGATAACCTTCATGAAGATGTAAATGGACTAACGGCATGGTTACCTACCTTGAGACTACAAAGCATTGGCCTCTGCTGCAGGGAAGACGATGCCAATTCACAACCAAAGAAAATTATTCCAAAGTTCAGGTTCTGTAGGAATGCACTTTCTGAACCTATTAGGAAATTTTGTGTTGATTTTGAAACTTACGAAAACGCAAAGCAAAGTATCACATTATTCAAAATCAACCAAGTCTTGGGTGATTCCCATGATAGCCACAGTAGAAAACTAATTGCTTCTAAAGGATAACTTATGCTCCATGAGTGCTACACTTGCATAGTCCTATAATGGATGTGTCCATTACTAAAATTTGATTGAGTTAAAGGCACAACTAATTGTTCCTACTAGTCACCTGGGAACTTCAACTGGAGAAATAGTTAGCTAAAGTAGAGTGAGATGCATCACTGGGTAGCTACAGTGTTGGATTTACTTACTATTGATTTATTTTGCATTAAGCAATGGGAATTAGTAACAAGTCAATTAATCTTTATGATATAGTTATTCAAAGTTTTATTTATTTATTTATATGTGAAGGAGTGTATTATATGTGATGGGCCTGCTAAGCCCATCCCTGAGTCTCTATTTTATAGTATAACATAGCGACCAAAATTTAATAACTGAGGATGCTTCACTGTCCTTAAGGGCACAATTAAATTCCCAGCATTTGTGAGAGTATTGCATTATTCTCTTGGTGAATTGATCTTTCCTGTAGTCTGGTTATATTACAGCTCTGAATTTCCTGATATCTGACTTATTTGGATGCCCCAGTAGTGAATCACAGTGTGAGCCATATCTACTTTGTTTAAACAGGTGTTTGAATGTAATTTCCATTGGCTTGTGGATATTTAGGTTTATCAATGTATATGTGCATACATGTAAAATATATGATGAAAACAGATGTCAAATAAACCGTATTTTATAATTCTGTATGTATTCACTGAGTGCTACAGAAATTGCCTAACACTTTATTTCCTTTCTTCCTGCAACATGCATCCTAATTTGTATGTAGATGCTGCTGCTTAATTATTTCACGGTTTAGTGATCCAGGTATCTGTGATATGCAGGTAATAGTTATAATTAGTGGCTAATTTGAAATTGATATTTATTTTGCTGTCCACATATTATTGGATTAAGTAAAAATTGACTGACCTATTTATAACATTCTAGGGATTTTCCTTTTCCTTCCTTTCTCTCTCGTTCTCTCTCGTTCTCTCTCTCTCTCTTTCTCTCTCTCTCTCTCTCTTTCCTTCCCTCTCTCCTCCTCCCTCCCCCTCCCTCCCCCTCCCTTCCCCTCTCTCTCCCTCTCTCTCATCTTTTCAAGCTGTAATCTTAGGCTGAATATTGTGTATTGTAATCCTATGGTTTCACAGATGCAACTGACAAGTTTGCTAGAATGGTTGTGTGTTAAATACTAAATCCTTTAGATTCAGAGTAGTGCTTCAGAACTGAACTTTATCTTTTAGCACGCTTTCATATAAATAAGGAAATAAATGATTTATATACAGATATTTCCACATTATAAGCCTGGGGAAGGGGGAATTAATGAGTTAATGAGTTAATGCCATCTATTTATATTAAATCCATAATGTTTCTAGATAATTTTATTTGAGAACAAATAACAGATAGAAAATAAAATAAAGAGGGTATTTTCTTTGTGGTTGTTAGAAAAGTGAAGTTCTTTCTGAAGTATGCAATTCAGATATAGCATATTAAAAAAGAAATAGATGAATACTTATGGCTAGACTTTAATACTTTGTGCTAGATCATGATTTATTTTCTAATTAATGCAGGTTAATTTACTGTTAGCTTTATTTCCAAGAATGAATAATATTTATCTTTCTTTCTACAGCAATGGCTGATTGATAACCCTTATTAGATGGCTATTTTAAGCTATGACAGGTTTTATTCTAATCAATTACAGTACTATTAAAGATACATAAAAAAAGTGATAAAATGATACTGCATGTTACCCCATTCTGCAACAAGAACTGGCTCAGTCCTGTGCTCAGAAGAGTGTTTTCTGGAGTGTGTTAACATTCAGAAGGAATTGTCAGTGTTCAGCAATTCACGATTTTTTTTTTCTTATCCTTTTCTCTGGCACCTCTTGGGTTTCACAAGAGGCAGTTATCAAACCCTTAACCTCTAGCGTCTTTTCTGAAATAGCAATAGAAATTATAAATTTATTATAACGATGGCTTGCTGACTTGCAGTGGCAGTAGAATTTCAGCTTTCTGCATATTGGACCTGAATTCAACTCTGGAATCTTTTCATTTTATGAATCATGAGATTTAGTGTGAAATTTAGTGCACAAGATGCAACTTGAATTACAACACCCTGACCCCGAGGCATGAGAAATCACTGAGGAGGATCTGAACAGTACCCTGAATTTCACCTTCCAAGACAGATCCCAATTCATTGTGCTCTATTAAAGCTATCCTTGTGCTTCAAATTCATCATATATTTTTGTCTCAAATATTCTGCACAAAGTATCTCATAAAAGATTTCTGAAATAAAGAATCATAGTGATAGTATTTTCCTAAATGGTCCTCCTTCCTCAGTTTAAATCTATATGATAAATTTTCGTAATGCTACTATGTAAACGTCTAGAAACAAAAGGCTTTTTTTTTTTTTTAAGCCAACTAGTTATCAACAGGAAAAAAGAAAAAAGAATACATGTACAGATGCACTCTTCCCCTCTCACGTAGACTCACATTTTTAAAGTATATTTTGAAATAAGTAATGATAATCTGAAATGTAGCAAATTTTCTGTTTTGAAAAAAAAAAAAAACAAACTGTGAAATGAAAGTCTTAATAATTGAATCATTTCCAAACACACCATGACTGACAGGCACTTAACAATATTCTGTTTATGTCTTACCATATATTTTTATGTTCAGTTTGTTTAATTTTATGCCTTATATAGCTAAAATAAAGACCAATTACTATGGTGGTTTTACCCAGCTGGGTAGCTGAGCTCCACCACAACTGCTCTCTCATTCGCCCTCCTCAAAAAGAACTGGGGAGAAACTGTGATGGAAGGGGCTCAAGGGTTGAGTTAAGGAAAGGAACATGACTCAACAAATATCACAGGAAGAACGGTCTCAGCATTGGGAGATTAATATAATTTACTGTCTGTTACTAGCAAGCAGTGATGAAGTGAAAGCAAACTAAAATACACCTTCCCCCCATCCACCCTCTTCCACCTCCTCCTCCCAAGCAGCGCAGAGGAACAGAGAATGGGGGCTGCGGTCAGTCCCTAACACTGTCTCTGCTGCTCCTTCACCGTCACTCTCTGCCCCTGCTCCACGTGGGGTCCCTCCCACGGGATGCCGTCCTTCCCGAAATGATCCTGCAGGGGCTGCCCACAGGCAGCAGCTCTTCAAGAACTGCTCCCACATGGCTCTGTACCACAGGGGCCATCCGTCAGGAGCAAACTGCTCCAGCACGGGTCCCCCACGGGTGGCAGCTTCCCCCAGCCCCCCTGCTCCCGCGTGGGCTCCTCTCCACGGGCTGCAGCTCCGGCCCGGGGCCTGCTCCTGCGGGGGCTCTCCATGGGCTGCAGCCTCCTCCAGGCCACATCCACCTGCTCCACCGGGGGCTCCTCCATGGTGTGGGAATAAAAATGTTGTTTTTGCAGAGTTACATTGTTTAAAGGTAAGGAATGGGGTATTGAGATATGCTTGCAGTGATAAGAAAATTTAGCAGGCGACCTTGTAAAATGCAGACAACCAGACTCCTTAGAACAATTAGGTGAAAATCACGGTGTTAAGTCAGATAAGTGAAGAAACATTACCACTTCAAACAGTAAAAGAGTCAAAAGAAATTTGAAATTTAACAGGCTCCAACTGAAGGCCATGCATTGTCTGTGAAGCATCAGATAGATTGTGAACCTGGATTACCCACTCAGTGGGGAAACAGGGGAGGGTCCTGTCATCAAAAAGTATATAAACTGTGTTTTGGAACCAGTAGGCGCGCTCCTGCTTGTGGGACGCCTGCCAATGCAATCGCGAATAAATTACTACTTCACTGAGATCCTCGCCTGAGCCTAAGTTATTGGCTACGGAGTGTTTCTCACAACGGGCTGCAGCGTGGAAATCTGCTCCATGTGCTCCATGTCCAGAAGCTTCTATTATATTTATTTTCTTAAGACCAACAACCAACAGAAACACACCAAACTGGTTGATTACTACTGTCAAGTTCTCAGACATTATCATCATTTATTTTGTGGAAACACCACCAATAAAACAGCAGCAGAACTAAAAATGAGATCATGGGTGCTTATGGAAAATATAGGAAAACAAACAGTTGTGATACACAAGAACAAAATAAAAATATAAAAGCACCTGTCTGTCCATATTGGCAAACATTTTTAAGAAAGAATCTTTCATCTTCCCTGCTTCCACTTCCATACTCTGTGGAAAACTGCATGATATGTTTGAATGAAATGCTTGAGAACTAGCACTCAGACTGTATTTTCTATTAAAATTCATGGACCTAGAAGTGATGCTTTGTATTGCACACTGCAAGGTGCTACTCTTGGTTACATGTAGATTAGGAGGGATTTATTTATTTGTTTGTTTGTTTGTTTGTTTATTTTTTCCCTGAGTATATTTCACCTAAAAGTAGATGGTCTCTTTTAGCCACACTTTAAGAACTGTTAAAAGTTGATCTGTTCAGGACTATTTAGTAAATAAACTTTTTAATACTTGTTGAATTATTTTGGGTTATAGAGGTCTAAGTAATTAGCCCTTTTTCCTGCTCTTAGGTCCCAAGTGATTCTTTGAGTAAGCACTATTGCAGGATAAGCAACATATTTATTGCTTTAAACAAGCACAGTATGCTACTATGCAGAATGTATACTTTAAGGTAAGACAGCCTTTTTGGTTCTGGCCAGACAACTTACCAAATATTTTCAGTTAATTGATTTCAAGATGCAAAATACATACCAGGAAAAGTGATCTTGTTAATTTATTGAGTAAAACTTTACTGAAAATAGAAAACAGTACAATAAATAACCATAACTTTTGCTTGGCATAGCAATTGGTTATGTGAAGGCCAACACCTTCTCATGGAACTAAAAACTATCTTTGTACTAATTACCATATCCTAAATGAAACGTTAACAGTCTAAGAACTAATGAAACAAATCTTTCCTGATAATCTAATATTTCAAGAATTATATCATTCTCAAACTTTTAAGGTTGCTCTACTGATAACCAGTGAATTCAGAGAGACTTTTAAGATAATTCGTATGTCAAAGGGAATTATCAAGGGGTGTGCAGGGCTATGTATAGTTCTCTCTGGCTTTCATTTCAGTGGGGGCACATCCCCAGATCAGAATGGTGCGAAATTTGAGAATTGACTGACATAGTACAATGAAACAACTTGATCTTTGCACTCACAAAGCCATAAATCCTAACACAAATGGACACTGAGATGAAGCATTCAGGAAAGCATGGAAAATGACACCTTGTCGCTGTCATAGCTGCTGAGAGTGGATAACTTTTGGTAGGCCTGAAGTCATATTTCATTCCCCTATGCACAACCAGACTGTCTGGGAAGTAGAAGCAGAGGTAGACTGAACAAATTCATCGATCACAGGGCACTGTAACTCCAGTCATTATATTGCTTAGAAGCAACATGCCCACCTGGCTCTCTTCCGAATTTTGAACTTTATAGACACAATTAGGTGAAGCTCAGTGCCATAGTCTAATGTCCATTGAAAAATTATAAAACTTATCTGGAGAAAGCAGTAGATACTGCTAGGGAGCATTCCTGCACTGCTGGGAAAGCCAGCAGGGACTATTTCCATAGTTCTCTGAAATCTTTCTGGTAATGGTTCATCACAGCTATTAAATACATGCATAACTCCATTTTTATTTTTATTTTCGATTTGTTCAGATAATATTTTCAGAGGAACAGATTTGCAAACAAAGCTCTTATCCAGGGTGGCTTGTTTTTCATAGAATCATAGAATTATAGAATGGCTTTGGTTGGAAGGGACCTCAAAGATCATCTAGTTCCAACTCCCTGGCCATTGGCAGGAATGTCACCCACTAAATCAGGTTGCCCAAAGCCTTATCAAACCTGGTCTTGAAAACATCCAGGGATGGGGCATCCACAACCTCTCAGGGCAGCCTGTTCCAGTTAGCCTGTTACTCACCACCCCGAGTGAAGAATTTCCTCCTAACCTCTAATCTAAACCTTTAATTCTTTAAATCTTTAAACTCTTTTAGTTTAAAACCATTCCCCCTCATCCTGTCATTATCCAATTGAGCGAAGAGTTGCTAACCATCTTTTTCATAAGTCCTCGTCAAGCACTGAAAGTTTGCAATGAGGTCACGCCAGAGCCTTCTCTTATTTAGGCTGAACAGCTCCAGCTCTCTCAGCCTTTCTACACAGGAGAGGTGCTCCAGCTCTTGATCATCTTCACGGCCCTTCTCTGGACCCACTCTAACAGCTCCACATCCTTCTTGTGCTGGGGGCCCCAGACGTGGATGCAGGACTCCAAGTGGGGCCTCACAAGGGCGGACTAGAGGGGAACAAACACCTGCCTCAACCTGCTGGCCACTCCTCTGTTGATGCAGCCCAGGATGCAGTTGGCCTTCTGGGCTGCAAGCACACACTGCTGGCTCTTGTCAGGCTTTTTGTCCACCACAACTCCCAAGTCTTTCTCTGCAGGGTTGCTCTCAGTGAGCTCTTCTCCCAGTCTTTGCTCATGTCTGAGAATGCTCCGACACAGGTGCAGTACTTTGCACTTGTTAAACATCATTAGGTTCATGTGGGCCCACTTCTCAAGCTTCTCCTTGTCCCTTTGGATGGCATCCCTTCCTTCTGTTGTATGAACTGTAGCACTCAGCTTGGTGTAATCTGCAAACTTGCTGAGGGTGCACTTGATCCCGCTGTCTATGTCATTGATAAAGATAGTAAACATTATCAGTCCCAGAACAGACCCATGAAGGACACCACTTATCACCAGCCTCCACCTGGACACAGAGCCATTGACCACCACTTTCTGGGTGCAACCTTCAAGCAAATTCCTTATCAACTGGATGATCAGCCAATCAAATCCATATCTCTCCATTTTGGAGATCAGAATTTCATGTGGGACCATGTCAAAGGCCTTACAGAGGTCCAAGCAGATGACATTGGTTACCCTTCCCTTGACAACTGTTGCGGTCATTCCATAGAACGCCACCAGATTGGTCAGGTACAATTTGCCCTTGATGAAGCCATGCTGCCCTTGGTGAAGCCATGCTGGCATAACTAATTTTTATTAGTTATGTTATTATTTTTGTGTTATCTGTTTATGAAAAACTATTTCTCTAATACTATTTTTCTACTAAAGTAATTTGGGAACTTGAAGTGTTTGTGATCATACTGACAAAATACTTGGAGGGTGGGAGCATAACTGAGCATGGGGAAGGAGCCTGCAAGACAGTCATGCTTACAAGGCAACCCTCTGTTGTCACAGATTAAAGTAACAGAACAAACAAAATTTCTGCTAAAGAAAATGTTTGGGAAGCAAAGTCAGTGGGTTTATACCCCATAACAGACATTTGTGTACCTGTCTGAAAAAAAGACCATATGACCCTCAGCATGACTTGCCAAGTGACTTCAAATACATGAGGTAAGAAGACAGTAAAAAACAGTGGCAGCATGCTACAGTACTAGATGAACACTGAGAGACAGAGAAGGGAAAATGTCAGACTGAGAGTCAACCCTCCTGCAATCGATAGGATTTTCTGCTGTTCATAATTTAAAACTTCACCTTAAAAAGAACATCAGGAAAAAAAAAAAAAAGGAAGAGGAAAAGCCCTAATGAAAGTGAAAACCAGACCAAACAAACAAAAACTTCCCACAGAAGTGCTTTGCAACTTACCAAAATCAGTTCTCTATTTTTGTGAATACTGGAACACAAAGCAAATCATGAAAATACAGCAAAATAATTTATATTATTGTATGTTCATTTTTTCCCAGTTAAATTGTGAATTTGTGCTAGCAGTTTTAGTTTCATTATCTTTTGAAAGCCCCATCAAATTTGATTACAGGTGAACTTCTCTGGTAAAACTGACTATTTCTATCTCAGCAGCAGTCAAGTTGAGAATAAAGCAGTATATTTGAAGGGTCTAGATCTTTCCTCTGTCCTCAATCTCAGTAACATGTGTGAAGTCAGTTACTGGTAAACACAGATTGTCCATACTTTGAGAGATAGAATATAAGATTTGCAGGTACAGTAGAAATTTTTAGACGAACTGAACTTGAAAATACATTCCTTTTTGGCTTAGGTCATTTCAAGGAGTGGGAAAAGGGTTAGGGTGATTATACTATTTTTTGTTATCTTTACTAGAACTTTATTAAAATGAAGGACATGCAGAAGTTCCACATAGATTGTGGTGCCTTTCCTGAATAAATGTATTGACTTGTATATATTGTAGTTAGATTAAATTTCTTTTTCTGTATGCTTCTGTACTGTTGAGGATTGTCCTATACCACAGCTCTTTAAAAGTACTACTTACAATTTGCCTGAGGCTAGTGGTGAAGTTTCTTCTTTCCTGTGGCATACATGATTACAGAGAGAAACAAAGAAATCCATGAGGACAAGAATGATAAAGTCCTTCTAAAAGCAGAGAGAAAAGAAGGAAGAAAGTACAATAATCACATAGAAAATAAAAAACACAAAACACATGTTAATGACTCTGCTTACTAATTTGTCTATATTTCTTAGTGACATTTTGATGTGAAGTGCGTAGCTGAAGAAACACAGGGAAGATTGGCAGGAAATGCTGTTAGGGAAAGAAAATAGAGGAGAGAGTAGGGGACTGTGGCAAGCATCAGAGTTCACAGGGAAAGAAAGCTTGTGCAGAGGATTTTCATTCAGACCGGCAGTCAGCAAATAGAAGACAATACTCAAGTGACAGCTGCTTTATCACAGTTCAGCTCCATCAGAAAACCTCTTGGAGCTGCTTTCCAGCCTGCCCCTGCTGGCCCCAGAAGCCCTTTGCCCTGGGAACTGGGCAAGATAACTTTCTAGGTCAGGTGTCTGGACACAGTAGCAAACCAGAGAACAGTGATTATTCTTTCTGCTGCTTCTTGTGTTCACAGATGTGAAGGGAGGACACTTTTACACACCTTTGCACTAAGGACAAGATGAGAAATAAAGGTGGATGCCCTGCCTTCCCTACCTCTCTATTTTTCATGGCAGTCTGCAGCTACTTCTTCAACCCTTCTCATGTTTTGGGATTGTCCACTCTTTGCCAGTTAATTTTTCAGCAGATAAATTGTGACATACTTTTCATCCAATACTAAATGACTGTAAACTATTTTGAATGTATAAATAATTGCATTCCTATTTGCTTATGAATATGCAGTGTGTGTAAGGACATAAAGGCATTTCCGTGAAAAAGAATGCCTCGAATTATCAAACAAGTGAGGTGAGAGTGATTAAGTGCTTACAGAGTAAGAGGATTAATAAGTAGGTTGAGGAAAGCAAAATAAAAGTGCTGAGGAAGCATGACAAGGTGTGGAAGCAGAGCTAAACTGCTGTAACTTGCAAGCAGTTTGGTACAATTATGGTAGACGTCTATGGTTTAATAAAAGCATTAGATTTTTAATAAATTATTCTGAGAATCTGCAGTGTCTATTTTTTAGAATCTATATTTAAGATGATTTTTGTACTTGTTATGATAGAAACTTTTAAAAATTGCTATTTAAGTTCCTGCTGGCTGAGGTTAATCAGTTGTTCTGTGGGTATTTCTCATTTGAAAAATATCTTTTGAACACGTGAAATTTTCAGCCAACCATTGTGTTATGAACAAAATCCAGGAAATACAAAAATTAAATTAGACATTAAGAAAATACTTCAAAGAGCAAGGTCAATTAGAAAGTGACATAAATTTGCCAAGGGAAATTGGTGAAGCAGAGTCACTGAAGATATTCAAGGCTGTCCTAGTAATATATAGGACTAATTATATAGCACTGAGTGCTTTCAAAGTGCTGCAAAGACATGAACTAATTAATCTGCTCAATACCCCTCGGAGATAGGTGAGGAACTATTGCAAATTTCAGTATCACCTGCCACAGCTTCTGTTAAAAGGCAGAAAAAATTATATTGAACAATGACCTTATGTTAGGCTCTTTCGATTTGTTTAGTTATATGTACATATATATGTGTGTGTATGCAAACTGAAGCTACGGAAGACATATAAAATAAAATTATATATATATATATATATATAAGAAATAAGACTGAAGGTCTAGTTTGGGTATTATATATGCATTTAGATTACCGAAGGATGTTCCCTTTCCTTTGTTCACATTCCATTGGGGCCAATAGTTTTAAATGCTGCTTTACCCTTCACCTCATTATATACTGAGCATTGGAGCTGTAGAGGCTAAGGTCTATTTTTTTTTTATCTTGCACAGATTTGTGATTACTCATTTTCTAAACTTATTTTATTACAGAGAGTAAGATTCCATTTTGTTCTATGTTGTACAAAATAGAAATTTTTGGGGAGAAGACAACAATTAAAGAATTGTCAGTGGAAGAATATATGCAAAAAAAAAAAGCATATTGTTCTCATATTTGGCTGTGAAATAAGCATATCCTAAATTCTCAACTTTTAAACTACATAAAATTATATATTTAGTCCCTTAATAGCTACTGAAATGATAGTGACTTTGGTCCTGAACATGCAGTAGGTAGAGTAAGTATTCAGCAGTATTGTTTGACTGGTATTTGTCATCCTCAAAATATCAGAGAGCAGCGAACCTCAGAGAGTTCAGAAGTGATGTACATGTCACAGAGACAAAGACAGTAATGATTTTGTTCAGAAAAGATGATGAGTAGTAGAACTTAATACTGAACTTAACTGTTGCAATAATCTACTGGTTTTATTCTTTGTATACATGGAAGGATTACACTGCCTATTTTTTCCAATTAAATCAGTAGCAAAAAAACATGCTTCCATCTTTCTCAAAAAGAAAGACCTGTGAGCCTTGTATAGCAGCTTGAAACACAGAGAGAACACACACACATATTTTTATGCAAGGATAAGTAGTGGAATGTCTAGTTGTTGAAGTACAATGAATTCTCTTCGGTTAATGCTTACATTTTCTTATATGGAAGGTTAAAGGGGCTGCAAAAAAATAGAATTATTAGAGAGAAATTCTATATCTGGACTTGTGTATAATAACATTTCAAATTGTAAGTAAGTTAAATTAAGAACAATTTGTCTTTTTTTTTTTTCTTTCTTTCTTCTTTTTTTCTTGTCTGGTTTACGAAGCATAATGTTTTCTGTGCCAGACTTGTAAGCATTGAAGACAGGTTAACCAGAAAACCTTCAGCTGAGCTTGCTCGTTGTCTTTACTACGGAGACACTCGTGTTCCTTTTATTCTCTCAAGTTTTGAACCATAGAAGCAGGGAATAGTGCCAATTTTAACTTTGATTTTGGAACCCTGCAGAGAAAGGATGTTAATATCGCACCTCTTCTTACAGTGTTTGTTACTTTTTAATTTATTTTTTTTAATATTGAAGCCACTTAAATTTAATGAAGGGAGATTATAGGAAAATAATATTTCATTATTCATTACAGAGAATTCTGAAATTTCTGAAAATTTTATTTGGACCACAAAATGTTATTACTGTAGCTAGCAACTAGCTAGTGACAAGATCAGTGCAAATATGGGGAAGTCTCAGAGTAGGGTAAATGAGGATTCACAGCAACATTTTCATTTTCTTTTTAACAAATCGAAAAATAATAAAAGAAAAAAAGTTTTACCTAGTGCATATTAAAACTACTGAACTTATTTCCCAAGGCATAACCAAGGCCAAGAGTTAAGTAGGAGTCAAGTTACATTAGTTTGGATTAAAAAGCCAGGGCTATAAATCTTCATACATTCAGATATAAGCTAGGCACTATCTAATAAGAATTCAGAAGAAATTTTCCCTGTAGGCAAATTTTTCAATGGAGATTTTAGTATCTTTTTCTGATGTATCCAATCCTAACTATTGAAGATGAAATAAATGGACAGAAGCTTGATTCATTATAGCAATTTCTATATATTTACATGTTCTTAAAGACCATTTGGGCCTTGGCAGTTCAGTCAGACTGGAGGCATTTCAAAATTGATACTGATGTGAAAAAGACTATACCTCAACATTTCAAAATGTAAAAAAAGAAATAGGGCATATATTCACATTAAAAGTAGGTTAAAGTTTGAAATATCTGAGCATGCTGGCTGTATTCCCTCTTTTGTATTATTATATTCTTGATGGATTGTTGTCTGAGTACTCTAGACATAACATATGCAGAGGTGTTTGATATCCATCATTTGGACTACTGTAGCCTGCAAAATATCTTACCCTAGAAAGCCTTAGAATAACGCTTTAGCATATAATGGCAAATCATAGATCTGTCAAAGTAGATCTGTAACACGCGAAAATCTGTGTTGTGGAAGGTATTTTATTGAAAATATTTTCATTTTCATGGCGCTCAAATTTGATAAGCTAAGTGTTATTTGTTTCCAACATAATAGTAAATAGTTTTCTGGAGGAATATACATGTTCAAATAAATATTATAGCAGCTGTCCATTGTGCTATTTTTGAAGAAAGAAAGTCCTACTTCCAAAAGCATACCAATCAAAAAATTTTCTGCCACAAAATAGCTTGGAAAAAAATATCTTTAGTTTAAATCATGACTGTATTCATAGTTAGGTGGGGGTTAACTGTTAATAGCTGTTAAGACAGGCTTTGCAGAGATTTAAATGGAGATGGGTCAAAGAAGAATAAAAGTAAAAGCTGCAGGTGAGATTCATAATTCTCCAGAGATTGAGAAGGCCTTTCTATTGTGAAATCCTATGTTCACAAGTGTTTTCCTAGAGAAAAAATTGGACTACCTTCCACTGAAATGAGTAAAAGGTTCTCTCTCTAGAGATGCTAACATTCATCCTAATATGAATTTTGAAGAGCATCCTAGGCTCAAATGTAAAATCCCTATAATGTGAGACTTTCAGGGAGATTCAATGATTTTTATTTTTCCCCCCTGTACCTGAAGGCTTATGTTAATCCAGTCTGTAAAGCCAGGAATTTATTGAGCACACAAGGATGGCAGTCATTTGGGCTGTCTGTGTTTACTCTGCTTTTGTAAACTGCATTTAATGGAGAGTGATTTCCTGTGACAGCAACAGTATCTCACTGTAGGAAGTGTGCCATGACAATCCTCCAGTTTCTTCTACACAGAGCGGGGCAAGGGTACTTCTTAATTAAAGGCTTCTTTCTGCTTATGCTGCAGCAAACCCAGAGAAAGCAGAGCACATAATGTAAAGCTCTAGGGGGAGCATATCCTGATTTAGAAGAAATATCACTGGAAGACAGAAGGAGAAGGATGAGAAGGCTAGTTGAAGACACAGTGTTTGAAAGTTTAGTGATCAAAAGGTACCAGTGGTGCTCTAGTAGAGGAGGGTCAGCATTTATATTTATTGTCTCCTTCACTACTGGAGAAGCAACTAAAAAAAAAAAAAATGCAGATAGTCCTCTACTTCAAGGACAAAATTACCAGTTTCAAAAATGAAGAGGTGAAACCTCTAACTAGTTTTGTGAGGTTTCTTTTGGTGTGATTTTGTGATTTTGTTGTTTTTTAAGGATTCTGGATATACAAGGGAAACTAGCAAACAGCACAGTAGTTCTAAACACAGAGTTTATTTGGAAAATAGTGCATATTTCTAATATGTGGCAAAAAATAATTTGATTTTATTGAGAGAGGAAGAGACACAGTAACTAATGCCATTATTGCCTAACATGGAGCTCTGAATTTCACAAAATGCTTCTGCACTCACTGCCAAAAGAAACACTAATGTTTAGGATACATGGATGCAACTTAAACCCTGAATTTTCATGAAATATTTTTACAGAAAGCAACATGGATTTCTCTAGACAGATATGCAACACACAGTAAGAGTGAAAATTCATGGAAACTGTAGATGAAATGCTTCAGTTTAGGAGAAGTGAAGACATAAAATTTTAGGAGGTTAATTAATAGAACTTTAGATTTCATTGGCAACATAGATTTCTTTGGCAATGTAGAGTACTAGAGAAAGAAACCTGCCTGAAGACTTTATTGGCACAGGTTCAACATGAAATACTATCAAGGCAGAAAAAACAATTCACAAAGTTTCCTAACTAACCCTGTTGTATTGTATGCCAAACCTTAGGGTTTATTTCCTGCTCAGAGATCATTTCAGTTCAAGGTGCACATGTATTCATAAAATCTTGAACGAGACCATCAGGTGAACTTTTACATAGCAACAGAAAATGATAAGTGAGAAACACTTACTTTGTGATAGAAATTTGATTTTACAGTGTTATTTGTGGGATACTGAACCCTCCCTCCTCCCCCCAAAAAAACAAGGAACAAATAAACAATGACAACAAGAAAAACAGAGGGAATAAATTTTACAGACAAAATATTATTTTTTTTTCAAGCTCTTTCTTGTCCAATAGGTTTTCTATCACACATACATCTGTTTAGCTTTCGCCACACAGTACGTAGAAGTGATCTCATGGTGGGTGATGAATGAGTCACTTAAGCTCTGCTCTCAGAAATGAATGGTTCTATTCCCCTGCCTGAAAGATGATGGAAGAAGGTATTTTCAACAATATTGTTGGTTTTTGTGACTGGGGTGAGGGTATATCTGGTAGGATCCAAAGGTCATACATCAATTTGATGATAAGCAATAAGAAAAGTTGGTGTTCTTTTTGGCTACTTACGGTATTCCCTTAAGGAAGCCGTATTTATGGAGGGGTGGGTATAAAATACAAGTACTTTCTTGTGGAAGTATTTTGCCACAAGGAAAAATGAATGACATATAATACACAGACCAATAAATAAATAAATATATAAATAATAAAAATAAAGCATCATGGTGATGACACAGCTTCACCTGTCTTTGGACCCTAAGTTTCTCAGTATTTATAAGCTTCAAAACATTACTTATATCTTATCTGTCAAATACAGAGACAAGTACTCTTATAGTATGTGAATATATCCTAAAAAAAAAAATATGAAAATGAAAAGTTAAGTTAAAATAAATCAACTTTTAACTAAAGTAATAGAAAATAACGCTTTATTTGAGAGAAGTCTCTAAGTCAATAAGCTATCAAAAAGAACAGAAAATAAACCCAAAATCTCCTACCAGGATTTTATTTTGAGCTCTCTTATTTTTATTTATATGTTTATTTTTACAGTCAGCGGAATATCAGGAAATTGTTCGTAACTTCAGCCTCTGAGAAAGATGCATCAAACTGGATGTTATCTGCATTCTGGAGCTATTAAGGCTTTAGAAAGTCATGACTTCTAATATATTTTGCATATCTTAAATAGTATTCAAGTTGGAAAGCGTGCTTCCTTTTTATGTAATACGTATGTCAGCATAAGAGATTATTTTTTAGTCACTTAGGTCACTAAAATAATGATTATAAAACAGCTGTAAAAGCCTGAATCCATTTTTGTTTGTAGTTCTAAATCGAATTCATTGTGTTGATTCAATGTGAAGCAAAAGGAGAGCCATTAAGGCTTTAGTTTAAGCTTACTTGAACTGCCTGCCACTGCCAGTGACTTCTTTGGCAGATTTCCAACAAATAGTTTGGAAATGTCCCTGTAGGAAGATCTTAAATATAAATTCCCCTCTGTAATTCTATAACTCTATTTTTTTTCCCTGTCTGTTACAGGTTTAGATGCTTACAAAGCATCCTAAAAATTACAAAGATTGAGCTGTTACAGCACTGCATCAAGCAACTAGATCCTATAAGTGAATACCGAGTGACTGCACACCCTAGAACAGAGCTTTATACATTCTGCTAGAAAGGTTCTAATTTACTTGTCCTGTAAAAGAAAAAAGGAAAACAAAACAAAACAGCAACAATATTAAAAAAACAGAGAACATTTTGTTCTTAACAGTGCATTATTAACTCCTTACACCATTAATTTCAGAGATTTAATACAACTTCATTTGGTAATGAATAATAATAATAATAATAAAATAATAAATGGTACAGCATGATTTTCTAATGCTCCTTTCTTATAGCTTTTAGTAGTAATGAATCATATTTTTGGCACACTGGTAGGACACTTGCCTGTATATCTTACTTTTGCAGATCACTGGTCTGCTGTTTTGGCAGATTTAAGCAAGCCATATGAAGTAAGTTTCTCCTGATATTTCAAATTATTTAAAGCTTCCCATTGCTCTGCTCTCTTTAATGCTATTTTTTTGTTTAGGTATTGGATTTATTTATTTATTTATTAACATAAGGTAGTGATTCTGCAAGAAATTCCATATCATACTTCTGGCTAACCTTTGAAAGCAAGCTGCCTTACAGTGATAGCCTTTCTCCAGCCTCAGAGTTCTCCTCGAGTTTATTGATTTTGGGTGGAAACGTTCAGTTGCACTCTTACTGCCATCTAGTGACAGATTTAGAAAAAAAAAAAAAAAAAATCTTTGGAAAAACACTCTTGAAAGCAGGTTATCATTGACTGCAATTGAAGCTATTGTAGGTCCTGGGTAGAAAAAAAAAAAAAAAAAAAAGGCAATATATTATGATTAATAAAGGAAATTATCTAGATCATTGAGATTTTATTAAATGCTAAGGAAATGGGGCAACAAAGCATATTCTTGTGCAAAAAGAGATACCGAATTTAGTAAACTGATCTACTTAAAATAACTTTATCGCCTCTTTGCTTATACACAAGTGTAACAGTTACTTTGATATCTGTATTTAACTATCATTAAACTGCCAGTAAACTGACAATGCCCTGTATCCATGTACACTTCATTGTAAATATCACTGCACTTGTAAAAACAGACCAAAAAACCTAGAAGCTAAACAAGAACGTAACTTTATATGAACAAGATGGGATTTTTAGTTAGGAAAAGCAAGTGAATCTCAGATGTACACAAAGCATATTATCCCATAAGAGAAAAGAATAACATAAAATGCCTATTTGCAAATTAAAATTGTGCGAGCAGCTATCTTTACTGTAAGCTCCAGGCTCTAATGTGAATGAAATAAAATCCTACACTGATGAATGAAGCAGAAAAATATAGAGTTGTATCTATTTTATACCTTGTAAACAAGAAATATCAGAAATATTGACAGAAATTTGGTAATTGGGTTGAGAAATTTGTTTTTAATTCCTAGAAAATATATATTGTAGTCTATTGTATGTGGCTCTGCTCTTACAGGTAACTAAACTTTGCAAAGCTCTAGAGGGGTAATTGTAATGTCACAGAGTATTGTGCTGTAAAAATTCAACACCCTCCTAAATTTCTATCATTACTGCTAATAGAATAATAATTTCATAATTTCATAAGCTTGATACATCAAGCTTATGGTAGGCATAGTGTAGGCAATTTTGATGGCAGCACATTAAGGATGGAGTGTTTCAGTTCTGCTTTGGCTATAAAATTTGTTTTGAAATTGCACAGAGCATGTTTATGGAAATTGTAAAGGCTATCCACCTAGCTATCTACAAAAAGCTTGCAAGCTTTTAGTGGTTAATTTGGGGGAATATTGCATAAAATACTCCTGACTATACCAAGAATATTACTCCCATCATGAATAGATAAGATAACAAAATAAAAGAGTGTGATCTCACTTGGCGTGCCCTATACTATATCTAGTTTATTGTGCATATTCAAAAAGTCTCTAAGAAATAGAAAAAGTAGCTGGAAACCAAAACTACTACTACAAATGTTCTGTTTTCTGCTGCACATTTTTGCTGAAATGTTGTCTTTTTCTTGCTCTGCAATATATTGGCTTTACATTACCTTACATTGCTGAAAAGAAATTCAGAATAACTCATGCCTGATGAAGCACTCCTCAACTGAAATTTGATTTCTTAGTTTATGAAAAAAAATAAAATAGAACAAAATAGAATAAAAAGTAGAAAAAGGTATGGCTAGTCAAAAGCAGACAGATTTACTTTGGCATCACTTTTTGTAGTGTTAGTTCAGAACATCTTGACCTTGTAGTACATTTTATTTTCAAGCTTATATTTGTAATAAAACACTTACCAAGAAATTGATTAAATATATCTATTAACATCTATGCATTAACATTATATTTCCCTAATGATCTGGTTCTGGAATTAGCTTGCAGATCATGTTGCAAATAATTAAATCATATGAATATAAAACATGCAAGGCTTTAGAGGACTTTATAATTCAGTCACATAGATGTTTTTTTCTATACTTAAATTCCTTTAAGAGAACAGTAATATGTTTAGGTAAGTTTAACATCTGAAATTAACATACAGCTTTCCCATATCCCTACGAATAACTGCATTTTCTCCTAAATTTTCACTGAGATGACCTACACTTTGACACAACAAAAGCATATCATTTAAAAATAATTCTGGTAATTTCTGTTTGTTTCTCTTTGTTGTAACTGAAATCTTTGTTTTTCTCCCACAGGAATTTAAGGAAAAGAGCAATGGGATACAAAAGTCCTGAGAATAATAAGCAGGGAAGAATTGGCTTTTGTAAAGGGCTCTCCCTTTACCGGAAGCTGCATGACAAGATAATTTGGTTAGGGCTAAGGGAGTAGACACAGCTGAGTGAAACGTGTGCATGTTTTGCAACACATGCCTGACCCTGACATCAGGGGAGTGGAACTGGAAAAAGAAATATAAATCTTCATTACTATGTCTTCACTGTATCGCCATATTTATTCTATGTTGCTGCAAAGGTAATAAGAACAGAGAAGATCATGCAGTTAATGGAGATCAGGTATGGAGAAGGACAGACTTTCACTGAAAAGCTTTACTTTTCCATTAGCTTCTCCGATTAGCAGATGCACTTTTCTCTGTTTCTGTCCCTGTACTCCCACTCAACTCCTTGAAAAGGTCCATAGTTGCAATATGTGACATTCCTTGACCCTCTGTCTTCCTCTTTGGTGAATGGCATAACAAGAGAGAAGGTGTCCCTGTTTTTTTCTTTTTTTTCGGGTATTCAAAACATGTCTACTGTTCAAGGATTTCAGCTTTCATGACACAAACAGTTTAAGTCAAATTGTCAACACGTGCAGTAGACTGTCAGCTTCAGTAAATATTGATTGTAGAATTGCACTGCACAGGCATATTAAAAACAAATTTTTGTGCTCATGCAATGTCCCCCTTTAGTCAACTCAAATTAATCCTAATCTCATTATAAGGTTCCTTATGGTGAGAATTGACCAGACATGATCTGGCTTCCTATGAATTAGCATACATATTAGCTGTTATGAAGAAAGACAAGGGTGTCTTAACAGACCTTCTGCTTCTTGCAGAATATGTTGTGGCTCACAACAAGCCGGTCCTCTATATCTGAGTTTCATTTTTAACTTAGACTTGATGAATACATCACTTTAACAGTTTTCAGCAAAATACTTTACTAATACCATTTTGTTGATGCATTATTAGTTCTTAAGCCTGGGAAAAAATAATTTTCTACTATGATACAAATAAACACCATATATTTTCTTATTTCAACTCTATATATTGATTCAGTAAATAGTTATCAAGGCTATGGCCATTATTATAATTCAGATTCACCACACACACTCTGCAAAAAGTTTAAATGCCGAATAGCTAGGGATTGTTTTCCATGAAAATCCTTTGGACACTGCTGATATTACTAAAGACAAAAACAGAAGACAGAGAAAATTATTACTGGTCTATACTCTGTTTATTATGATATCATCAAAATGCAGTTAAGATGCATCATCTATTTGAATTGACATCATGATTATTGTGAAATAACAGATAACACATGTATGATTGTTTATAAAACTTCTTTGCAGAATTCATTAATTTTAATTTAATTCAAACAGAAATAAATTAAACAGACAATATGAACTTTGAAAACAGTGAAGTTTCCTGATAGTTGATCTAAAAGAAAAGAGAAAGTGTAGAGAACATTTTTGGTTTGTGGGTTTTGTTTGAAATTTTTTTCCCCCTTTGGTTGTCTCGTTATGTATTTATTTATTTATTTAATGGTATTTCCTCATAGTATTTAATCAATTTTCTGAATACTTTATTTGTTTTAAATTAAAAGCATTCTGGACTGAACTTCCTGAATGTACTGATGTGTTTCATAATCTGCTATAATCTGGTATTGTCATCTGATGTTTCTTTTAGGTCATAATGAACCTAATGACCTAAAAATGACCTAAAAATGAACATAATGACTTGGCATAAATAAACTTGAAATGGATAAATCTGCCTTAAAGCAATTGTCAATGTTTAATCTGATTTAAGTTAAAATATCAGGAGATAGGATCTTCCAACTAGGAAATTAAATTTCATCTTTCAAAATAGTGCTTTAATTCTAATGTAATTAAATATACACATTAAAAGCTCTAAAACACGAATTTACATTACATAATTACAAACTAGTTACTGAACATTTTGGATCTCAGCAATATAAAAGTAAAATTGCTTCTCTCAGTGATTTATTATTTTTTGTCCCCAAAATATAGTTTTCCTATTTTCAATTCTGTGTCCTGGTTTTGAGGTTCTTATTTTGTCTGTTTTGTTGTTGTTGTTGTTATTTGTTGCTATTTTGTGTTTGTTTGTTTTGTCCAGCAGGAGGAGAAGGAAGAAAAATCTCACAGTATTAATTTACCATTGTGTTTTATGGTAAGCACTTCAAACTTCACTAACTAGGAAGGACTTTGGGAGAATATTGAAGAGCCTCACAATGAATGTACTAATACATTAAGACAACATGTATGTGAATTGCAGTATTTTCCAATAAGTTAAATCTATCTGTAATGAAATAAATACTTGATTTTTGGCATTTTTATAAACAGTTGAAATGTAACTTTACAATGTGGCTTGTGTAGGGCATGACATAACTTTTACGTGTATTCATGCTTTGGTAAACAGAATAATCTTGAAGAAATTGAGGATACAAAGTTGCATAAGGTTATGTTTCCAAAATGTTTGTTTCAAGGTGCTCAAACTCTTATTAAAGTTCCCACAGTATAATTGCATAACGTTTTTTACTTTTGCTATCTTGTTACACGAGCCATATTGCTACTTTGTTTTCATATTCTAAAAATTTTTTCCTTTTTTTTTTTTTTTTACAGCAGTGATTCCCCCCCCCCCCCCCCCCAAATTAGAATTTTTCCATTGTCTTTCCTTAGCTACAGTAACCTGCAAGACAGGACGGAATCTAAATATTCAGTGATTTCCATACTTGTCAACCAGCAGAAAATTCTTGTAAGAGTACTACCATAACAGCAGGATGTTTTTTTTTGTACTAGGGTAGGCAGCCAAACTTTACCACAACCACTCTCTCATTCCCCCTCCTCAAAAGGAGAGGGGGAGAAAATACAATGGAAAGGGCTCAAGGGCTGAGATATGGACAGGGAGATCATTCAACAATTATCGTGATGGGCAAAACAGGCTCAGTATAGGAAGATTAGAGAAATTTACTACCTATTATTCACAAGCTAGAGAGAAATGAGAAACAAAGAAAAACAAACTAAAAACACCTTTCCCCCATCCACCCTCTTCCATCTCCTCCCCCCAAGTGGCACAGGGGGAATGGGAGCTGCGGTCAGTCCCTAATGCTTTGTTTCTGCTGCACCTTCACAGTCACTCTCTGCCCCTTCTCCACGTGGGGTCCCTCCCATGGGATGCCGTCCTTCCCAAACTGATCCTGCGGGGGCTCCCCACAGGCAACATCTCTTCCAGAACTGCTCCAACATGGCTCTGTACCACAGAGTCCATCTGTCAGGAGTGAATTGCTCCAACCTGGGTCCCCCATGGGCAGCTCCCCCCAGACCCCCTGCTCCTGCACGGGCTCCTCTCCACAGGCTGCAGCTCCGGCCCGGGGCCTGCTCCTGCGGGGGCTCTCCATGGGCCGCAGCCTCCTCCAGGCCACATCCACCTGCTCCACCGGGGGCTCCTCCACGGGCTGCAGCGTGGAGATCTGCTCCGTGTGGGACCCATGGGCTGCAGGGGGACAGCCTGCTCCACCAGGGGCCTCTCCACAGGCTGCAGGGGAACTTCTGCCCTGGGGCCTGGTGCACCTCCTGCCCTCCTTCTGCACTGACCATGGGGTCTGAAGGGCTGGTTCTCACCTCTCTTTCCCAGCTGCTGTTGTGCAGCAGGTTTTTTTCCCCATTTTAAAATCTGCTCTCCTAGAGGCCCAACCAGTGTCACTCACTGGCTCGGCTCCAGGCACTGTCAGATCCCTTTGAAGCTGTCCCAAACTGGCCCTTACATAACAAGGGGCAACTTCTGGATTCTTTACACAGAGGCCACCCACGCACCCCCTCCCACTACTAAAACCTTGCCACATAAACCCACTACACAGGCATCAAAATATTTTCTGAATCTCCTCATAATTTCATTTTGTCTCCAAATCAGACCTGTATCTTCACCTTCTGAAATAGTTTGGAACATACTGATAGAGTTATTGGTTTCTTCTCTTATACACAAAAGGCAAATTCAGCTAATCACATTTGTATCTCCATTACAATTTTATGCTTATTTGTGATATTACTAACAGCTTTATTCAACTGAATGGATAAATGACTTTAAAATTTGGGTCTAATTAGCAATCTCAAGTTTTTCAATGAAACAGCATGAGAATTCCTCCAACTGGTCTGCTTTATTTACATGTCATCTAGATGAAAAATTCTGCATTCTATTCTGTGGAAGCATTTCTAACTCAACTAACCAGCTACTAGGTGCAAATTAACAGCAGACAGAGTCAGACTTAAAAAGTTTTGAATTTATTTTAACACACTTTAGGTCATTTTAGCAAGAAAAGAGACTTTTCTTCCTAAAAAAAAAATAGATGTACCGATATGATGGTACAATACTTAAATACAATTTCCAAAACCTGTTAAAGGAACTCTCTTACTGTTCCACACAGAGTTTTTCCACAGTTTTTCACAGCACCAAGGCTATTATGGATATAAAGTAGGTAAGAATCAGTTTGAGTTCAGAACATAAATTAAGTACTGACCTAGAAGCAGCACCACTCCATAAATAAATAAATAAATAAATAAATAAATAAATAAATAAATAAATAAAGTTAGTGGAGCAAAGTTATTCTTGTTCTAATACATAAAAATAGTAAAAAATAAATAGCACATAATGAACAAAAGAGGGCAAATGAAACTCACCCCTGATGCCAAGGATTTTTCCCCATTAATAAGAGATGGAAAATGCAGTGTTTCTGGCTATAATTATCACTAACTCTATGAACGCCTAGACAGCGTCAATGTCTATAATGTCCTTGTGGTATGTCCCTCATAGATAGGAATACTATAGATTTCAGAGGAATATGTTTGACTTAGTTTTTTATCACCTTGTTGATCATAGAGAGAAAAGTGTTCCTAGTATAGAATATTTTTCGAATATTCTACAAAAGCCTACACCAAAATTTATACTTCTTGGCATGACTTTAAAACACTATCTATAACACTATCAACTTAATTCCTGCTTTGTATCGTCTAACATAGTTTTCCAATAAGGACCCAGTGACTGTACAAGAGACCAGAATGCTACTTTCCTTCATATCCAGAAAATGACAAACTCTTCACAAGTACATGAGAGGTTCAGTCAATCTGAAGACTGAAGTACCATCAAAGCCAAAGGAGCTGTGCCACCTTATATCAACTGTGGATTTAACTAATCACTTCCTCATCTTCTTTTAGCTGGTGTGCCAGCACTGCCTTAAGACAGCTTAGCTCAGCAATGGCTCACAAGACTCCTGTGAGACCTAGGCTGTCATTAAATACACACATACATATTTTAAGGCTTAACAGCATTTTCTCTTATTCTTTCCAACTGTTCCATACATATATAAATCAATCCTCAAATCTTTGCCTTTTTCTTCTATCTAAAATCCATTTGTGCTCCATTTATAAAAATGATTTCATTGTAAAATGTTTTTCAAATAATTGTCTTCTTGTAATTCATGTTCAGTGTTGAGAAGCCATGAGTGATTATTTTGGTTTTAGCTGAGATTTGTAAACAATTTATGTCAGAAGAACTATTTCAGTTTGTTGACAACAGAGTTAATTGTCAACAAAGAGTGAAATGTGCAAACAGTGACAACATATTGAAAAACAGACTGCAAACACACAGAAAAAGACAGACTCAGATCACAGGAAATAAAATGTGTTTGCAGAATAAATTGCTTGTAAACAAACACGATTAAAAATAAAAATAAAAAATAAAACCCACGAACTTGTGGGTATAATATATGACAAAATAAGCATCAATATTAATGGCATTAAGGTGACCAGGAAATCTTTGGGAGAATAAGAATGAGTCCAATTAGACTATCTGACTAAATCTAATAGGTCGTGATGGTTAATAAGATGCTACAATATAACAGAAACAAATAAATTCAAGTATAAAGAAAAGTTTGAAGCTTAATAGGATCCCAGGGCTGTATTTTACTAATATGCACATTCTTATGGCTCTGCTTTGTTACCATTAAGTTTCATACCTTCAACACAATTTGTCAGATAAATATTCCTCCTGTGAGAGCCGTAAACACCAGCCTTTCTGAGTGATGGCACCTATGAAAAGTAGTTCAAATGAAGTGGTCACATCAGTTAATATGGAGTGGGTAAGTCGTTTCATCCACAGAGTATTGCAGTGCAGAAGATAACTCATTAGGGCGATTCCCCCTGCTTATTCAGACATGCACCATTCTCATCCATCACTCAAAGAGAATTCAATAACAATGTAATGAAAACAAAAGCCCTTGTCAAGGTGGCATGGGATTCTTGTCTAATATCCAGCTAATAGGAACGAACAAGGTCACAACCGAAGGTAATTTGGCATGCCAATTTGAAAAATGCCAGTGTGCTCCCAGATTTTAAAGTAAGACACATTCTTTTTGCCTATGTGCTGATGTGTGCACCCACATGAAACCCCTTAAATAATGTGCGTTCTTTAATGTTGTTATTAAAAAGGCATGCTGTCATTTCAGCTGTAAGGCTTGGAGACAGCGTTCTTTTCTTGTTTGTCAGTCGAAGGACAGGTTGCTCCTGTCAGCAGTTCTTGTCGGAAGAAATGAGGTGTATACCTGCACTATATACAGTAACTGTTTCTAAATGAGGTGTTGTCACCTGAATACCAGACAATTGCTTTGGCTATTGCCACCTACTTTCTGTTACATTCAAATCTGTCACAACTTATGCAAAAGCAAAGAGGTTGCCGTGGTGACATTGTATCCCTAAACTTAAAAAGCAGGAGAAAAACTTGCATGGTTTTGCCTTTACAGTATTTTCTGTTTTGTTTTGTTTTGTTTTTATTTTGTTTTTACTTGACAAGAGGAATGATGCCCATTAAACACAAACATAATTAGAAAGTATTTGGAACCAGATTTTTTTTTTCTCCTTTGTTTGCCATAGAAATCTTTTCTTTTCTGTCTTTCTCTCCAACTAGAACTTAGTATAATATGTATATTGTATACATATATAAATCATCAACTATTTTGAGAAAGACAGTGAGGAAAGAAACCTAGGAAAAATTCTTGCCACAGAATACCAGCAGACTGAGAGTTATATTTAGCAAAAGGATTAGACATTTAAAAATAGGGTTTTCAAAGGATCTAAAGGCATTAGACACCCATATCTGATTGAATTCAACTCCCATAGGTTCTTTGGAAAATTTCAGCCAAAAGGGTTAACACAAATACACATGAAAAGATATTTTTTTCCTACAGAAAAATTAAGGTAATAAGAATAAACCATCAGGCTTTAGGGAACAATACAGATGATAACTGATTAGGTTAGAACAACATTTTCCTTTTCTGAACATACCATAGGTACTTTCTTGGTTCCCATTAGCTGTGATATAGAAATCAAAAGGATTTCTTTAATTAAGAAGCATGCAAATTTCAAGTGCACCTAAGTAGCTTAGTTCTTAGGTACATTGCACTCATTTTCTGTTAGAACTGGGTAAAATTTTCAAAAGTACCTTTGGAGATTATATTTTTGTCTCCTTTTGACTGCATTTAGCAGTTAGACATATCATTTGTATTTGATTTTTGAAAGCCTCTATGTCAGTAGTTGAACTTTCAGAAAATAATGAAAAGGCTTTCAACTAAGATCAGTACGAATGCTAGTGGTCATACCCCCCGAGTCATCCTCAGTCATCCTCATAATGGCTTGTGCTTTCCTTCTTTTGTGAGAATAACTTTTTGCAGGGGTTTTATAAAATAATTTTATCAAGAAAGCCTATTTCTTGCAGTTGCTGTTTTACACATTGTTTTAATAAATCCATGTCAACAGGCTTGACTTTTCACAATTTCAAAATTGAAGAGATTTAGTTTTCATGATACAACCTACTTGTACTTGTATAAATAAACAGATGTTTTCTTTCTATTTTCTGCTTTTATTAGTATCATGTTGCAGAATTACACAGGACTTCACACTTATGTTTGGACTGTGGTGTTTCTTAACTCTTATTTTCTGTGCTTTCCTGTTTAAAACAGTTCAGTGATTTATTTATTTATTTATTTCTGTGCATGTATTTATTTTATTAAAAACATTCTGGCTTCCTACTAATAAAATGAATATGGCACATTATACTGATAAACATCTTGGTTATACATCTGAAAGCTAAGAAATTTAAGAAAACTTTCAAAATATTTTATAGTCACCTGTGCAGTCCAGTAATATAGTGCAGCCACTTGTAGCCTGAGAACATATATATTACTTTTGACGTCAGTGAGGATATGAATGTTTTCAGCTATCAGTAGTGAATTTTCCTGCTGTTTCACAAATAGAATCAATTGCTTGGAAAGTTTTCAAAGATGCAGAAATGCTCCTATGTCTTCATCCTTTCTGTTTTCGCACTACAGCTTTCTGGGAGGAAAGAGCAAAGAGAAATAGAAGCACCATCATCTGCATGAGCTGCATGTCTATTCCTTTAAGAGTAGCAAGAAAAAAAATAGGAAAGTATCAGCTATATAATTCATATAAACTTTGATTCTGTTTCAGCTTAAATTTTAGCTACATCTGTATTCAAACTATAGTAAAAATAAGGTCAGCCTTTGAATACTGTCAGTGTAAATCAGACTGGCAGAAGTTGGACTACACTAAATTAAAGAAGAGCTACATGAAATATTGAATAGATTTTGATCATGATATAAAACAGATATTTTATTATGAAATGTATTAACTCATTAAGAACTCACTTATGAGCCTGGATGCAAGACCAAATGAAAGGCCTGAGGTTATCTGCATCACTAGGTGAGGTAAAACTGCATGGATGGATGGATGGATAAACAGACAGACAGGTAGAGCTGCAGAAAATCTAATTTTTTGTTCTACCTAGTACTTCTACCTGAGAAGTTAATAGATAAACAGACAGGATCTATGCCCTAATCTAGTGACTATTCAATTTTCAGTTGGTTGAACAGAGTTTACTTGTGACTAACTTTAGCACTGCAGAATGCCAGTGATGCCTCCCTTTTCCACCAGAAATCATCCCTTTTACTCCAGGCCATTTGGTACAGATAATTTCATACCCTCATGTCGGGGTGTCCTCATATAGCCACATGCCCTGGAAGATGAAGGACTCTTTGCCCAGAACACCCTTTGTTTGCTCTGTGTTGGAGACCATAGATTCTAGTTCCATGACTGGAACTAGGAATTACACAAATTTAAGGTATTGATATTTCCATTGGCACACTTTTTTATCATTCTGCTAATGATTATTCAGTGGTGCAAAGGTGGAATGGGAACAATAGGGGACAAACGGAAGGGCCATGACATTTGATTTTCTTTCTAAAGCTGCAACTAAACTTTTGGAACTATTACATGGTATTTTGCATCTGGAGTAGCACAGATTACATAGTATCAAGCATGATAATTAGGCTGTGAGACTGTGTAATAGGTGAATTAACACGTGCAATGCAGGTAGGAGTACTGAGGGTTATGACATAAATCAGAGAGAATTGCATTACATAGTGCAGAGTATTAGGGGACAGAAAATGCAGTTACTGTTAAGAAGTTGCTGCCATATTTAGCATATGAAAGTTGTAAAATTCAAGTCCTGAAATTTTCAGTCTTTGCAATATAGAAAATATTTTGTTGTATCTTCCCAAGTGATTTACACAGTTTAAGCTTACTGCATGTATGAGGACTTGCAAGGAATTTGTTTTCAGCTTTCAAGGATTGCCTGCAAAAATACTGATGGAAAAACATACTACCTCAAATGTCTATTTGCTTCCTGTTAATTCATAGTAATTACACAAATTTGGGCTAATTAAAATTGGCTATATGAAATGTAAATTGGTTTTGGAAGAAAAGTAGCAAATCTATGAAAGATTGAGGTTATTTCAAGTATGTTATACAGTATAGATAAGTAAAGGATTTATATGCGGTGTTACACATTTAAATGTCTAAACAAAAGTAGCTGAGTAACAATGGACAAGACAATTTTTGAAAAAAAAACCAAAAACTAGCAGGAAATAGCAACCATTCCAAAATTCTTTCAGTGGTGCTCATGTTTATGGAAGCAATGTTGGGAGGTTCCTATGGAAAATAAACAAACAAATAAATAAATTATGCCTGGCTTTTTATATCAGTAACTGAAATCTTCATGTGTATATACCAACTGTCTTATTTACCAGCAGAAATAATTTTCCTGCTGATAATGAATCATTTTTACTGTCAATTTTCTTTCAGTCACAATTTCTTTTTCCTCTAAGCAGATTTCTTTAGGGTACTTCTTTCCTTGGCACTACTAATGTTTTCAACAATTTTCTTATATTTATCTAGAAGGGATTCTTGCTCAGGAGTTTCCAAGAGCCCTTCCATCCACTGTAATAATTTAGGAGAAAATCATCAGTTGGAAACGTGACACTGGAAACCCACATTCTGTATAAATCTGTACAAATGTTAAGATATGCTTCGGGTTAGAATGAGTTGACTTCCACAAAAGCATAAAAATGTAGACAGAAGGTCGTAGTTCAGTCTCTAAAGTTGACATCCTGACTGAGAATGATATGAAGATGCATTGTTGTGTGAAGAACCTTTAAGTGATGGGGAAGTTGTTTCCATCTGAAATTGTCACTTATGTGTTTTTAGGAAGAAGCAGAGAGGTCAGAGGGGAAAAAAAAAAAAAAAAAAAAGGTTTCTTTATCTTTCTTCCTATCTCTCTGTCTACAGCATAATAAAACAGCTGCAACATTTCTACTCAGCAGTTCAGCCTGGTTCCATCCTCTGCAACAGAACAAAAGTTTTTGTACCTTATGCACTAGAAAGTAAGGAGTGCACTATTCTAGTTTACAGTCCTAGTTTTCTGTGAAAAATTTGTAAAGCAGTTGGGGAAAAAAAAAAAAAAAAGCTCTGTGGATGCTACCATTTTTTTTAGAATAATGAGATTAGAAAGGTTTGTTGGAGAAAAAAAAATATAGACACATTTAATTACTGCCCAAACTAATAATTAAAACTCTTAAGTACAAATGAAGGTAAAGAACAAGTAGAATCATATTCAGGGCAGTGAACCAGATTCTAAATCAGTACTGGGTCACTGAAAATAAACTTCAATAGCTGTCAAATGAGATCCTTGATTCATACGCAAGGAATACAGTGATGTTAATCATATATTAATTTCAATTTTAAAAGGTCATATATAACAAATAAACATCATTCCCTAAATCGGATAGCAACTAAAATATCAGAGTTTCAAAGTTGTCCTCTGCAAAGTGACTAGCTTCTCTAAGCGATTCTTTAGTAAAAATGGGGAGAGGAGAGGAAAGGAGAATGAAATCTCATTGATTTCGCAGCGTGATTCTGAATGTTATTTGTTAATTGGTCTCCTCCTATTAAAAGTGTGAAAGTCTATATGAATAAAAAAAAAATAAAAATCAAATATCTAGTCTCCATTTGTTTCCCAACAAACTTCAATCTAAGATGCAGGCTTTGATGATGAATTCCATGGCTCATTTCTGGAGTGCATCCAGGAATATTTTCATTTTTCCATTTGAGATTTTTTGCCTTTACATGTCCTAATTACATTAATCACCAGTTGTCCCACTGTGCCACATCCATCCTTTATCCTGTAATGAAATCTCACCACTTTGTCAACTATTACACATTTTTTTCCAAAATTTTGAAGTTTCCAGGGGTTAATCAGTCAATAGGCACTTTTATTGGACTTCCTCCAGAAGAAGGAGGGAGGGTTGTAGTATTTTAACTTTAGATTGAGAATGATTGCACTGTCACAGTATTAAGGTTGCTGCTCTGGAACAAAAAGGTCCAGTTACGGGCTGCCTTGCCAGATTTGGAGCATGAGTTTGAAGCTATTGTTTCTTACATGAAGTTTTCAGACTTGTGCTCCGTTTGCTAATTTTCAGTTTTGCCTACATGTAAACTCGTTACAATTTCAAGTTGTAATTAAATTAAAATAAGGGCAAATATCAGAAATGCACTGTTTTCCATTTCTTTTTCTTCACAAAGGAAAGTTTGTATTTTTAACAGTTATGAGGTTAATCATGATTGCAATATTACATTGTAACAAAACCTGATGTCATGTTCATGCTTTATATTCCTGTTTGTGTCTGTATTCTTAATAATGATTTAGTTAAGATTAAATTTCAAATTCAAATACATACATGAATTTCCCACTAGCTCAATTTATCATAAGCCTCAAAGGGCAACAGCAGAAGAGCTAAAACACTTTTCTCACCAAAATAAGTGAAGAAATGAAAACAAGGACATATACTGTTATATTAAAGAAAAACACTATAATACGTGAAATATTTTGTTGTTTAAGGAACAGAAAACATGAAATTACTGTCATTTTTTAGAAGTTAGTTATAGACATAATTGCAGAAATGAAACATTCCTTGTATGGGGGATGTGGCAACTGATGCATATTAGCTTGTGTTTAGGAAAGAGAATAGGACTAGGTGGAATATGACCCACTCTGGAATTCTAATATTCTATCAATAGATATATAGACAATATGTTATTTTTTCTACTATTTTCATCCAATATAACCATTGATTTTCCAGAGCATAAAAATGGTGTACTAAAATGAACAAAAAGTATTGCTTGATTGCTATTTCCCAGTTGTAGTACGATAACAATGTGAATCCTTAGAGATTCATTTGGTCTGCATCAGAAATGATAATAACAAAAAGTCAAATATTGCAATGAACAACTTAATCTGGATTGATTGCAAATAGAGTCTGAGTGTTCAATGACACTGTTGTGACCGAGATCATAAAACCTGCATAAATTAATTAAAAATTGGGTACTACTGGGTATTTAACTAAAAGGCTTATTTGAATAGTTAGTTAAAAATAATTTTACACTGGGGGTTACTCATTCTTCACCTCAGAGATGACAGAAGTGATATACAACACACTGAAAACTGAACACTAATCTATATAATAGATTTCTACATGCAAGTTTTTATTTTTAAGTATTTAAGTGTTTTTTATTTATGGTGATTTAGATTAAGATAAATTGGCAGAAATTTGATTTATTCATAAATTCAGAAGATGTCCTCCTTTAGCTTTTAGAGAACATCTGAAGTGTAACAGACTCCTATGCATTACTTGTAACTGAATCGTAATTGAAAGATAAATTTGTACCTATGCTAAGGGTAACTTAAACTGATTTAATTTACAAAATAAAATTACAGAGTTTTTTTGTTTGTTTGTTTGTTTGTTTTTGTTTTAATATACCTAGTAAGATACAGAGATATTGTTATCTTTCTTTTTGTCTATAAGATAGTTGTAACCTGCAGCCCAACCTTAGTCACATGTTTTCAGGTTGAGTAAGAAAACAACATCAGAACATAACTTATAACTCAGATTTCACTAGACTTTTAAACATTAGGGTTGCTTTTCAGGTCAGTTGCATTTTCAGTGCAAGTAATATTTTCTAACACTCAAAAAATATCATTAAGTGTTGTAGGACACAGATTATCAGGAGAAATGGTAATCAGAGGGATTTAATAAGACTAAGCACCAACCAGGAGAAATATCATAGTCAACTACAAAACTCTTGTAGATTTAAACTGAGTTCTGACTGATTTTTAAAACGTGTGACTTCAGTGCCTGGTGAAATCTTGATATGAATGGGAATTCATTTTCATTATGGAACATGCCCTGATCAGTCTGGTCTCTTTCTCATATAGGTTCAGGCAACAGAAGGCCAGAGAAGGGCTCCTCTAAGGGCCAAATACAGCCATCAGGAAACTCAGTTTTGTTTCTTCAAATGTAATAACTGTAGAGAGACTTCAAAGTTGCTGTGGTCACCTGAAATATTTTGGTCATATATATGGTCACCTCTTTTGACTGGATGACCATGCCATTTGATGCACTTCAAAATGTGGTTTGCCCTTTTTGCTGCCAGGACACACTGCTGACTCACGTTGAGCCTACTGTCATGGCTGCTCATAGCATTATGTTATACTTCTGTGAAAACAAAAATATGCCAAAGTTCAGTGAATTAGTTTGGATTTAATTGCTCAGAACTTTATATTTTTATATTCAAAATTTGTCATGTAAACTTTTTTCCCCTATTTATGATTTTTCCAGGCTTTAGTTCGTGGATGGCATTTGGACATTGAAAAATATAATAAGACAATTACCTTCTTGCTTTTTTATCAGTGGCTGGTTCAACACAGAATGGGAAAATTTGTTAGAAAGCATCGTTCTCAGTAGAAGATTGATTCATACTCTGGACAAAAAATCAGTCTTTTAACCTTTAGACACTTCAGAAGGAAAAATATGTTAGTATTATTACAGTACCATTACAGTACAGTACTACAGCAATATTATTACATACAATGAGATTAATAACTTAACCCTGCAAAGGGACTGCAAAGTCTTATCTTTCTGTCAGTGTGGTCTCATCTCAAAATCAATCTCACTTTATGAGTGTAGCCATAAGGGATAGAAAAACAAACAAACAACAACAACAACAAAAAAAAAACTACCCAAGGTGTATAGAGTTTGAAGTCTAGAAAAATAGATAATAAAGTTATGCTTGAGAGATAAAAAGCATCAAAAACAGGCAAAAACAGGTAAGTTTATGTTTCACACTGGTGGAGAGTGAGGAAGTGTGTGAAATAATTAAGTTGGATAAAAGCTCAAATCTTGTTATTTCTCAAAGAAACCTCAGCATCCAGATCCACTCCAGGTTCTTTTACTATATTCCACCCATGTAATTTACCTGGTATAAAATATATATATATATATATATATATATATATATATATATATAAAATTTAGATGGCAAAGTATTTCAAAACACAAATGTTAGTACCTAAAATCCATACTTTCTCTCATTTTGTCTCATGTTCTGTTTTGTTTTCATTTTCAGAAAGTACTGTCAAACTGCTAATAGATTATTATGGATAAAATTATTGTCCACTATGATTGAATGGTGTCTTAGGTATTTACACATATTGCCAAGTATTTTTACTTTTTACAAAGTATCTCTGGAGACAGAAGTCATAGCTGGATAAAGATTGTAAAACCGAGATAATTCAAAACTATTAACTTGATCTGCTGCTTCTATAGGGATTCAGTCTTCAGTCTCATAATTTAACATTTATTTATTTAATTATTTATCTGTGAAATAATTATCAGTGAACATGACAGAACTGTATTACAAAAAATCTGCAGCCACTGGATGCTTTAAAACTAGTCAGGTCAGTCAACACTAGAAGAACTGAGATATGTTAGCTTAGGGATTTGCAAGATATTTTCTATGACATTCACTTCCTTTAACTTTAGATGTCAAAAAGTTGAGCATTTAGTGTCAGCAAGTCATCTGTGTTTCCTCTGTAGTCAATATTTAGGAACTAGAATGATTCATCTTATCTCCCTCATACTCCTTGACTTAAAAAGCCTCCCTTTGCATGTGTCTCTCCCTCTTTCTGTCCTGTGGAAGGACCCCAAGGATTAACTTAGTTTAATCTCTTGATCTCAGATATTTAAAATAAAGAAATGTATTTGCCTTTCCAGAGACATTCAATTAAAATAAATATTATTTTTTTTAAGTAACATACTTCGAGTCCACTAAACTTTCTTTTTCATTTCATTTGTAGTTAAATTTCATTTAAATCTCTTTATCATGAATTCCAGGTTACATAGGTATACTTAGAAAATCCTAAAACAGAGCACAAGACATATTATGAGGAGCATCTTATACTGAATTTTAAAAATTTGCCTTTATAAGTCAAACATAATTCATGGATACCCAATATTTTTCTGATAGTTCAGAAGATATAGAGAGTTGGGTATAAACTGGTAACTCAGAACTAGGTAAAGAATTGGAAGTGTGTAGGGAAAAAGACAGAACATACGCTAAGAATTGATAAATGTTATGTTTATGACTCAGGTGGAACAAATTCTATAGAGGTTCTCATGGTAGATTAAGAATTTAATTTCCATGCTGAACTCTATATATCTCAGGAAAAAAAAAGTCACCTCAGGATAATTATTCAGTAAATATAAATCTAACAAACAAGTCCCTCCACCTTAAAAAGCAGTCAACTGTGTTTATGTAGCTACACGGGCCAACTGTTGCAGAAAAAAATGTTGATGGGAAAGTGATGATGAATATGAATATGTTTATAATTGAGATTGTGTCTGAAATCCTCATCTCACATTGTCAAGCCTTTGGAGACATACAGAACGTAAATCAAAATCTAAGACACAAAAAAGAATGAATAAAGGAAAAATAACATGCAAATATAAGAGGTAGTTTCAAAGTCAAGATAAATTAATGCGTTTGCAAGTATCTATTTTTATTCCAAAATTATTGGTAACCAAATAATTACTGTTACCTCTCCTACCTTCATAAAGGTTATAATTCATGAAATTTGAAAAGCTGTAGATGTGTGAATATAAGAATCTACATTCTACCATGAGGAAGAACTGGAGGAAAAGACAAAATAAAACTTGATATGTCATAATTTATTCTAGAAATCCTGAGTAGTAGTGATGCAATAGTCCCTGACTGCAATGGCTCTGAAATTCATAAATTTATGGAGTTTAAACATTTAAAATGTATATGTAATCTATATATATCTTTACACACACAAATATACAAATTTATTTCTGTCCCATGTGTCCGTCAAGATGGAAAATCTTACCTCTTTCATAAAAGTATCCAAATCTAATTTCAAACAATATTTTGGAAAGCAGTCAATAATACCACCCAAGGTGGTATTAATTATAGTACTCAAGGTGGTATTATTCAATACAAATATGAGTAGTCTAGAAAAGTTTCCCTCCAAACTCATTACCTGGGAGGAAGATAAAAGTGTCCTGCAGAGGTCATCTAGAGCTGAGAAGTGAACCGCTCATGTCCATGGCAAGTGAAAATTAAGGAATAATGAGATAATATTGCTACAGCTGAAAACGTTAAATCCTTCAAAACAGTGATCAATTTCAGCCAGAATCAGTGTAGCCTAGATAACACTTTTCCAAAAGATGCCCCAGCTTAGAATTTTACAGTGGATTCCAGAATCAGTTTTTACAGAACCAAAGAGAAGCAATTGTATGTGGAAGAGAGGATCCTCATGGTAGATTCAGAAAATAGCTTCCATGTTGAGCACCATGTACCTCAGAAGTACAAATCCCAGTCTTGTAAAACCAAACTGTTTTCAGGTGCTTTCAAGGCTCACTGCTGGTCTTCCTGCAGATCATACGAAGCCAGGTCTAATATCTGGGCATAAATGGCTCAAGTCATGATATGTAATTAAATATAGCACACTGTGCATGTTCTGTCAGGTAATGTTGCCTATTTATGCACTGTTATCAGTGGACCTTAGAAAGAGCACAAGACTGATCCTCATATCTGAAAGCTAACTCAAAATCATGTAACATTATCACTGATCTCCTGTTCTTTACAAATATGTCCAAGTAGTTACAGGAAGCAGAATTATAAGAACAAATACATCACAGTCAGCTATTAGTGTATAATTCCATTTATTGCCTTCAGAAGTGTGTTCAAATCTCACATTACACTATTTAGGAATTTCTTCTTCCTCTTCATCTTAAGACTGTGTAAATAAATAGAGCTATTATACAAATATATTTGTTCTTGCCCAGTATTTTCATTCTATATACTATTGCCTCGTTGACAAAACATTTTAGCATATCTTTTTTATCTGATCCACAAGTCTGGGATAGTCTCACAGATTACTCTACAAACACTCCCATTTGGGAAGGATGTTCCCATGATGTACTTTAGGAATAAGATGTGACCCACTAGAAAAATTTGTGAGACTGATTTAATATTTCTCTGAACACCTCACTGACATAATGAAACCATAACAAGTAGGCGCCACCCTGCTCCCTTTTTTTACAGTTACACAAGCTTTTCCTCCTTTTGTTTTTCTTCACCATTTAAGCAGTGCATTGATGTTACTGTAGCTTCCTAGATCAATCTTCACTCAAAAGACACATTAAGAAACATCATGTTTTGTTTCTTCCTCTTTTTAAATATTTTCATTTACCTTACTTTTCAAAACAGAAGTACTTTATGCTTCTCTTTTTTTATTCTATTTTAGTTGATAGTTTGTTATTTATAGATGAACACCATTTTAATCTGAAAAAAGCAAAGTCATGATAATTGTTCAGAGTATTAACTATAAATTATCACATTTATTCCAAGGTGGTGATTTTAATCTTTAGATGTAATTAGATCATGAGAAGATGCAACTATTTGCAGAGAGCAACCATGGGAAGTTCAAGCTAGTAATCACTACAGATACACAGGGAGGGGCCACTAGCAATTATTTGTAGAGAAAATACTTAATTTCTGGTGTTTGCTTCCTCCATGTACCACAGATTAAGTCAGTTGTTTTCTAAAGCTATCTGAAAGTTATATTTAACTCTGTGTTATTATGAATATGATACACTGTAGCTTGCTGGCACGTCACAATTTTTCAAGATCATCATTGAACTATATGTATGTATGCATTTCTTTTAATCTTTTACTTCTTTTAATCTTCTTGATCACAGTGATTCTGTGATGGAAAAAAATAATCCCATCATTTTGCAGAAACATCACATACACACAGAGTTCTTTATAAAGATGTGATTATGTATATCTGCTTCTTATTTTAGACAACTTCAAAAAGTACTTTAAAGAATGCAAAATACTTGCTCTTTTATATTTAACAATGGTCAACTGTTTCCTTCGCTATTTCACATCTTGTCACTCACTGAAGAACAAAAACTGTATATCATCTTTCATGCTGATTTATTAAGTGGAACATTTTGTTGGATAATAGTATATATGTAAATTTCTGAAAGATATGAACCTAAATAATCATCTTCTAATAAATAGATGTATATGCTTGTTTTTATCTTTGCAACACTCATTACACTCTGTGAAGAATGAGTTATTGTTGAACAAAACTTCAAGCTATGACAAAATAAGTAATCTGCAAAAGATGTGTGTAGATCTGTTTACGTTGCACAATCTGCCTGCTTTTTTTTTTTTTTTCTAGGTGATTTAAGACGAAGATTTAATGGTGCTATAAGGATTCATAGTTATATAGTAAAATACATGGTGTTGATGATAGAATACCTGTTTTTGAATTTTCACACATGTACCAGAACAATGAATGTGGAACTTAATTCAAATTAATAGTTAAACTTTAGTATAAGTTACTTAAATTTCTCCTAGGGAAAAGCAGATCCATATAAAAATATTTGTAAATATTATTTTGCATACCAAATCAAATTGATTTAATCATCGCTAAATAATTTTGCAGTAAAGCCAGAGATCTTCACCTGGAACATTTAACTGTACACAGAAAGGAACCTGTGATATAGATACCAAATCTGAATGATGGATTCTTAAGTGACCATGATGTTAACATATATTTCCCTGCCATTTTGTAATGTCACAGGGATTCCAAAAGACTGGCATACAGAGAAAATTCTTGCAAGTTAGTATTGCACAGAAGTCTCAATGTGTTGTTCAAATTTCCTGAAGTGGAATTATCTGGGCAGCATTAAACAGTTAATATGAGCTTCCAGCTAACATTCTCACAGATCTCACAGACCTTGGAGTACTCAGTAGAAACTTACCCCATGCTTTCTATTCTTGTTTTCTCCTTTCATTTTTTCTCCTGTGACTGACAATGCAAGTTTGAAGGGAGCTGCTGTTAGTTCACCATTCCTCCATTCATTGTTCTTCATCATTTAAGCAGTACATTGACTGTACAGTAGCTTCCAAATCAGTTTTCACTCAGTCTTTCACTCCTATTAAGAAATATTATTTAGTTGACTCTTTACACACTCTTTTAAAATATTTTCCATTTATCTTTTCAAAACAGAAGTGCTCCATACCGCTTCTTTTCTTTACTTTTTTTTTCTTTCTTTCTTTCTCTCTCTTTCTCTTTATTTTTAATTGATAGTTTGGTATTTGAGCTCCTGAAATTTGTATGTTTATAAAGGTTCCCCCTATGCAGTAATGTATGCACTAATAATTATTTATTATGTAGTAATAATTACTGATATGAGAGATCTTTCTACCTCAACAGCATTGCACACACTCTACTCAGTGTAACAGTTACTAAATATCACTAAGAACATAGCCAAATTACTTATCACTGGCAGATGGAACCTGCAGAGGTTTTTTAGCCAGAAAAAGAAGGTAAGCAAGGAGATTAAGAAGTTATTATTAAAGGAATGCATCGATCAACTGAATAAGGTCATTTAGAAATTTTGAATAAATTCACTACTAAACCATTTGCATTGCTGTGAATTATGTGTAGGTATAATCAAAATAAGTTATAATCGAAAGTGTCTTTCAAATCTGTGCTGGTCAATGTATTTAATGGTGAGACGTGTAGAGTATAAAATAAACTTAGTTCAAAGCTGTATCTTATAAATTTGCTTATTGGTCAAATCTTGCTGATTGACATAATCAATTCCTTAAATAATGGTGCCCAGAGCAATACAGTTTGCAAGCAATTGCAATTTGAAATATGCAATCTCTTCAAAGACAAAAGAAGTACAAAGATAATGGCACTATACACCATATAAATTTTATTTGAATTGTTTGCCTGGCTGCAGCTAATCATAACACAATCATCAGCTCATTCATTTCAAATTGATTTTACAAAAATGAAGTAGTTGTTACATTTTCCAAAAACCTAGACAAAACTTCCTGACATTGATTTTTTTTTTAACCATACCGATTTTTAAATTGTTGTTGTAAATCATTTGCTCTCACAGAAATAAAACTCTTGTTCATAGCATTCATTTCCACACACTGTAGATAAATTTACCTAATAGTCTTCATTAAGACCAAGAATTGAAGGAGATAAAATATAAGACAATATACACACTAAGAAATGGATTTGCCTACAAAAAAACATGCCTGAAGTTAGTTCTGCTAAAGCAAAGCAACCATCAAAAAAGCTTTTTATTTTTATAAAATAGCTAACAGAAAATAGCACGAAAGAAGAGCTGAAAATAACATGTTGTGCATCAGTAGTCAGAAAGCATTCCAAGAATTTATGGGTTCATGGGCAATAATTTTACATCCCTGCATGTTTCAGATATTTTCTGCTTCTCCACTCTTTGGAGATAGTGCATAATGAATAGGTTTTCACATTATGTTAGCTATCTGTTGGCTTTTGTGCTTTTTCTTTGTGTGTGTGTGTGTGTACATGTGTAAGAAAAGTATATCTTTTTAGTTTTGTGGACAGTAGGATAAATTTTACATGGTATTTATTTAAAAGGTTATAGGAACTGTACTTTCAGGAATGTAGTCCAATCCACCCACCTTTTAAAATTTTCTATGTATTATTATGTAGGAACTGGATACCTTTCTTGGAATGTTGCTGGAAATCAAAATATGAAGAAATGCCGAGGTTAGGTGTACTAGAAGATAACATAAACATTTCTTTCATCATAAAAGCAGAATGTCTCAGGAGTTGGAACATTTCTGGTTTTGTTTATCACAACTTTTGTCCAATCCATACATTTGCTTTCAAAAGTTCCTTAAAAAAGTGTTGACAAATGTGCCATTTTTTCCTCCAGTGTATCTGTCCATTCTTTATCCTTCATTTTAGCCATTCTTTTTTAACATTAAAATGGCTGTAGACGGACAGATATGTATCTACATATAGGTAGTACCATATATAATGTGCTTTCATTAAGTTTCAGCATGAATAAAGTCATAAAATAGCCCTCAATTTAATTTCATATTGCAAAAAGACACGCACACAAGCACACTTTCTTCTCTCTAGGAACAGAAAGTCACAGGCTGTGCAACTAACCAGTAGGAAATGCAGGACACCTCAAACCATGACATCTTTTGTGCTATTGCAGAAGATATATTTATATCTTTTTTTATTAGCAGAAACATGAATGTGATGTGTATGTTGTAAACAATGATAAAGATTCCCTGTGCCTGTTACCTCGGTGTACAGTTTTCTCCTAATTATAGTATGAGAGAAATCACACATGGCATACACACACTTCAGCTTATTTAACGCTCCTTCCTTTCCTCCATTGGAGCTCACAGAGGCAGTAGCATGCACTCTAACCAATGCAGGCATGGGACCTCAGCAAACCTGTCAGCATCAGAATCTCACTTAAATTTGTGGAACAGCTCACAAAATTGCTGGATATTCCCAGCAACTCTTTTGGTGAGAGCAGAGCACACTATTAATTAAAGGCTGGATTCCCAAAGGAATTGGCTAACTAAATATTAATGGATCTGAAAGATAATGCTGTAGCTACACTGATGACCCAGAATGGATTTCAGCATATTGGATAATAGAGGTTCTTTTCTTGTGTGCAATCAGGAAGCAGAAGCTTGGAATTTCATATGACATAATTTACCTATCTCCATGGAAGTGGAGATAGGTAATACCAGGTAATACCTGCCTGCCGATGGGAAGTAGAAAATAAATTCCTGGTTTTGCCTGGCTCGTGCATGCAGCTTTTGATTTAACTAGTAATCTGTCTTTACTTCAACCCATGGGTTTACACACTTTCACCTTTCCAGTCCTCTCCTACCTCCCACCTGGGTAGTGAGCAAATGTCTTTGTGGTGCTCAGCTGTCCACTGGCATGAAACAACAACAGATAGGGAAAAAATTGGTAATTCAATGATTAAAGTTGCTTTCTAGGTTGAAGAAAACCATAATTCAAATTTTTCATATGAGGAGAGGCTGAGACAGTCAGGACTTTTTAACTTAGAGAACAGAAGGCCCAGGGGGATCTTATCAATGTGCATATTTGATGGGAAGGAGAACACAAGACAGAGACAGATTCTTATTGGCAATGCTCAGTGACAGAGGAGAAGGGATAATGGACACAAGTGATATTCCTGTAAGGCACACACAGACATCTGCAATCACAAAGTAAAATCACTAAGAGTAATGAACTGGGGTTACCTGATGCTTCATTTGGTCCTGTATATATCTTACCCATAATGTTAACTGCCAGAATATGTTTGAAGTGTTAAAGCTCCTCATGATCCAGAAAAAAATCATATAGCAATCTTCACATTATGAATATTTTTTAACATGTACCTTTCCAAACGTTTTCTGTAGAGCTGTCAAGAAATACTTTCTCATTTCTCTCTTCACTCAATACCCAGGCTCATTAATGACCACAAGCAAAATGCACTATACAGTTTCCTGCTTCAAGATATCAGGTTTTGACCACCAACCACAGGATGCCACAACAATTGATAGTGGTTTGCTATGTTTTACAAGGTAGCTATTGTTGCTGTATCTGTTTTGTTTGATGTGGAAGTAGCAGATCAGAAGACTTGTCTGTAAAATATTTACAAGTAAATACTTTACTTTAAAGCATGTATCCCTATATTTAACTAGGAAATGTCTTTTATTCATTCTGAATATAACACCATAACTGAACAGTGACTTTAGGAGGAATTTTATAGGAGAAATGGTACAGAAATATGCATTACTGAAAGCTTCCAGAGGGGGAGGAAAAATCTTAATTAGAAATAAAGAGACATTCAGAACATTAAACTTGAAGCAGTTTTGATGATATTTCTGCTCATAGGAGAGAATACTATTAAAAATACTTTATCTATTTAATGGTAGATGAATCTATATTTAATTTTCTGTCACTCTTCTGACCTGTGCTAAGAGAAACTATAGAGATTTGGTTTTGTTCCTTTCTGTATTTTTTGAGTCACATCCTTTGAAGTTCTCATTCTTCTGACACAACATCCAGCAGTCAATTGGTACAAAACTTCAGATGCAAAAACCTCAAAGTGTGATTTGAGGACACTCCCACTTCAAATCACAGGTGAAAAAATACAGATTCTCAGCAGTCTTCCAGTTCAGAGAGAAGCTTGAAAAAGCAAATATGAACGAACCTTCTCACAGTGAAACATTTTGGTTTAAAAAGACCAATACTGGTCTGTCATCCTCCCAGCATGGCAGTACAGACTTGGCTAACATAAGTAGTAAAGATTTTAACACTGTGTGTTCCCATTTTCAGTATGTGCTAACATAACCCAAGCTAAAGATGCAAGTGTATTTTTTCTTCAGATCCTGGAACCAGAAAGAAAAATGTTCCAATATGCATGAAATAACTCTGTGGTCAATTGCTATCAGTCCTAATAATAATAGCTGATATGTGAAAACGGGTTTAATTTAAATATATATATATATATATATGAAAAAAAATATCTTCCATGTAGACACTGAAGAGTCTTTCAAGCGGGCACCAATCACTGTTTTGTGAGAGAACCACTGTCTTGTCAGAAAGTTTATTCTGTAAGTCTCTTAGTAATGATTGAATTTCTGTTATTGTTCAGTAGTTGTCTAGGTGTCATGGCTAGCACTGAATCATTAATAAACTCTATTGACACTGCTGGCAAGAACAAGAGTGATATCACGTACTCAGGATTTCATCCAGACCACTCTGGCACAGCACGAGTATTTTGCTCTCAATTAAATGATTAAGCAGAAAACAAGTATCTAAACATATTTACATCATCTGTTAATGAACAGGTGGATTTTTTTCTTTTGCACATATGCTGTGCAAACACAGACTTGAGTCAAATGAAATCTGCAGCCATGCCCCAAAATGTTTCCTGATTTAAATGGAAAAAAAAAAAAATCCCAGTACAACAGGCACAATCCCTGGGTAGAATCACAATTTGCAGAATAAAAATCCCTCCCAAATCTTCTAGATGCAAAGGAAACTGTCACAGCACTTCTTAAGTTGTATACTGCTTGTGCATGACTGGTCATCTCATTCAATTTCAGAGAAAGTAAAAACGCTCTAGGTTGAAAATCTCGTCTTTACATGTAAGAATATGATTATAAAAAAAATACTTGCATACCCAAAACAATGATTTTTCTCTTGTCCTTTAAAATAAATTTGGTGAGTATAGGCACTGAACGGGGGACACAAACACTTTGTAATATTTCCAGAACATTTTTTGTGCTATAATGCTACATGTTGTATTTGTTTATTAGGATATTTGTTGTGATTCATGTTTAAATTATTTCCTTACTCACTTGTGCTTTCTTAAATCTTTGCTAGATAAAGATAACTACGATTTTGATTTATTTAATTTAATATGCATGTTCAGTAAGATAATTTCACGTATTCCCAAATACCAGCAAATATATCTCATTTGCTACAACTTCTGCATGAAGAATTGCTGGCCTAGTCATGTCTTAGGCTTTCCACTCTTCCGTATTTTATTCTGGCACTAAGTCATCACGTGATCACTCTGGGTGTTCAGCTGCGTAGTCTTTAGCAACTCATTACTCTCCTGAATACTCCCCCCCCCCCCCCTTTTTTTTTTTTATTTTTTTCATCTGCAGTCATGGCATTCTTCCATGATAACTCATAAAACTCTTATTGGTGTAGAACATTTGACATGGATACCTGGAATTTATTTGCAACGTCTTTTTCTCAGGAGGGCTGTGAGGCTGAATTAATGAATGTTCTCACATGTCTTTGAGATCTTTAGATTGAAATGACTTCACAAATGTAAAGTTTGATTGCTTACAGGGGCAATTACCTCTTTCAAATTAAAAAGTACTGGGATTTGTCTTATCACTATTAATTTTTGTAGTCCAACTGACAAAAAATAATCATAATTTACAATAATTAAATAGAGAGGACATTTCAAAGTATGAGCTACAGAACAATAAAAATTTTACAGACTATGGAATTATCCATTTTGGTTCAGCAGATGGTCTAACTCATAAGGGAGTGAACTGCATTCTCAGGGAACTGGGAGGTACATTGAATTTCTCTACATGAAGATACCTTCTATGGTGATCATAAAAATTTCCAGTAGATTTATTTTTTCATCAAAAATTCCTATCTCATGGAAGTCAGATTTTTCATAAGAATACCCTGATTTTATCATATTTGTAAGAGTTTGCTTCATTTTCAATAGAACTTTCCTGTGCTGAAATTAAATACTCTTCTGTATAAAAGACAAAATGATGAAAACACTGTTTGTTCTTTATTTTATCTAAAATAATTGTCTTCTTAAGATCAAAATATACACTGTCCTTGATATGTTTTGATAGCTGGCTTTGAGTTGTCCTTTCCTAAGATTATCTTTCTAGTTTGTTACCAGAAGTGGTTTCTACACTTTAAATCTGCCTTTAGATTTTCACCTGCTTGTCCAGGTGAATGGTAGAATACTGGAGGAAGTCCCACTCTCTCATGACTCCCCTGTTTTTCTCTCTCCTCTCTCTAATCCATAGAAAATGGTTCTTTTCAGATTTAACTTCAATACTTGCCCACAAATATTCACTGAATTAGACAATAGGAATTATTACAGAAGTTTACTTCTATCGAAGATAGAGGTGTCTGCATATGTCAATAGTCCATTAGTGTATTAAAATATTTAATCTATATTGAAATAGTGATATTTCTGCATACAAAAAATACTCAACACTATTTTGAGTTGGCTGGAAACAATGAGATGATACAGTTTGTTGTTCTTTACAGCTTGTACATTGCCTGACGGAGCCAAGGAAACATTTAAGCAACAATGAAATGCAGTGATTTCATATACTGTCTCAATCATCACCATCTCTCACAATAAAATAAAACCTCATATGAAAATTAACAACCATCTTAATAGTGAAGTACTCTTTTCTCATGTTTTCTCTTGTACTTCACCCGTTACAAATCCACCAGGGTCACACTCGTTGCAAGGCTTCCTGAAAACAGTCATTAGACTCCAGCTGTAAACTGTGATCTGTTTTTTTTCTAAACTAAAATATTGCTTTATTAATTAATTAGTCTGGGTTACTGTGCTAATCAATCTGAACACATTATAAGGCCTTTAAATTAAAGAGTTTGGGTTTTTCTCCAAAGATGAAGCAAAATAACTTTATCAAGTAACTTTTACAGAAACTGTTATGGAAAATTTTTGTCTTGTATTTTTGTGCTCTGGCTTTGACTCATAATAAGAAAGAAACTTTTTTTTTGAGATCATGTAAAGTTGAGAGCTTTATTGCAAGTAATTTCACATTTGATAAAGTTTTGCTTGTTTGTTTTTAAGAAGCATTGAACAAGATTTAAGAAGCATTATAGCATGAATATCACCTTCCGTATGATGCTAGATGACCTGTATGTCAAAAAAGATGATGTTAGATATTATTGACCGTAAGCATACCAACATCGAAAACTGAATACCAACAGTTTCCTTATCACTCTTCTACTCTGAAAATTGCACTTTACAAAGAATTTACAATGTAGCTAGGAATAAAATAAAATAAAATAAAATAAAATAAAATAAAATAAAATAAATAAAATAAAATAAAATAAAATAAAATAAAACAAAATAAAATAAAATAAAATAAAATTAAATGCTTCCTTTTTAAAGCAGTTTCTGTCAGGAAGATTTTCAAACCAGTCCTTTCTTTCAGTAAAAAACAGCATAGCTTTTTTTGCTTGAAAATAATTTAAACGTAATTGCATTTGAAATTACCTTTTATGAAAAAAAAAAATCAGAATTCTCAAAGGGTTTTTGGTTTCTGAGTTAATTAATCCTAAATCTATTCTTATTTTTACATTTTTTTTCCTTCTATTTCACTGTAAATGTACAACAGTAAAGAGTTTGGAAAAACTAGCTAGAGAAAGTGATGATGATTCATCAAAATACAGTGGAAAAGATCAAGCAGCCTATTTCTAATGCAGTAGGTAAAGCAGGCAAAATAGATGGGTGGGAAGAATTTGGGGCTCATCTTTGTCCACTGATTCCTCCCTGAGTGTTTGTTTGACCACCACTGTTGCTATGTTCCAATTCCTACATCATGCTACAGAGACAAAAAGAAAAAATGTTTTCTAGCATTTCTTTATAGTATGGGTTAAATTGCAAGCTCTTAATGTTGCTTCACCAATTTGTGCCTCCTTGTGAATCTAGGTCGTTATTTGTCTAATTTTTGCATCTTTTTTTTTTAGGTTTACCTTTGAAAATTATGGCCATATGCTTTAAGTGTGCCTCTGTTTCTGAGTGCATGTATGTGAAAGTGGTTTACATGCTTGTCTGAAGAAAATTTTATAGTGGAATTCTAGGCCTTTAAAAATAGAGGTTTATAATGGAAAAACTGGCAGACCTTTAACTAGATCCACACTACCAGCCAACACTATAATATTACAATTTTTATAGTAGAAGCAATAGCAACCTACAGACTGTCTCAAACAATACCATAAAAATTGAAATACCATGAAATGAATTTTTGTTTATTTACTGTATAGTGCTACAGATTTGTGAATTGAATCTGTTTTCCACAAGTTTTAGCACTCAAAGATCAACTATGTAGTTTAGCTTCATCAGTTTAAGCATATTAGTAGATTTAGAGCTCCTTTATTGATATATTTATATCTGTTATGCAATTGCATACTAAAGATTGTTTCAAATTTATCTCCTAAACCACCAGACATTTCATTCAACAGAATCAAAGCCTTCAGATAGTTTCTTTTGAGAAGAATCCCAGACATTAAATCAGATTACTCATGTGAGTAAAGCTGTACATATCTCTTAAAGAGTTTATAGAATCAGAGATCTACAGGGCTAAATTTAGGGACAGAGATAAAAATAAAAATAAAACTTAAAGTTGATAAAGTACTGATTTTCATTATCTAAGTTACTGTATTCCCAGCTGCTGCCTGGTTAAGATATGTTAGGCCACTGTCTTTGAAAGCACATCTGGATTTAAAGGACTCCAGTAGCACAGGACTCCTTTCCGACCCTGAACACTGCATTCACGAGCCATTCCCATATATTTTGGAGTTGAATTTTGGAGGGCAAGCCCAGAGGACTCTCTCAACTGATCAGTTCCCCTACCTAGTCATATGTAGCTGCTATTTCTTTAGCATCAAAAGCATGGCATAATGTCTTACTGAGGCTGTTCCACAGCAGGAATTTACTGATATAATTTACCTACATATAAGCTCTCTGGAGAAAATAATGTGTTTTGAGGAAGGATTCATTCATCGGTACTTACCCGTTTAAACATCTAGTTTGATGTAGTCATCGGGGCTTCTGATGTAGTAACTGGAAGAAGATGGTGTATTCTAACAAATGAAATGTAACTAACATGATGGAATAATATAAGAAGAGCTGGTATAAAAATTGTTGTTACCATACTTACCTTTTGCATGGCTAAGAAGAGGTGAGAGGAATCCATAGTTTCAACTAATGTGAAAGATTTCTGCTCATGATTTAGCTTTAAAGATCCTTCAGTAATGATGGTAATAATGAAAAAAACAATATCTTAGTTACAAATCTTTACTGAGTGAGGTAACTAAAGGTATATTTAGTCTTATATATTACCTACTACTTAATAATTGGTAGTTTTAAATCACTGAATTTACCGATGTGCAAGAAAGTGTCTTGGTGGTGGTGATAGGCTTTTTTTTTGGGGGGGGGGGGAGGGGAGGAGGGGAGGGGAGAGTGTGTTGTTTTTTTCATAGTTGAGAGATAAAAAGAATAACTTATTTGGGTTTGTTCTCTGAAATAAGTATGATGCAGTAGCTTTTCCTACCCTGTTCATTTTTTTATATATGTTGATCATATCAATAATGTAAATTTCAAAGTATACAAAGTGAATCTGCACAGTATGTGATGGAAGATACTTGTGAAAATGCTTATGAAAATAAACAAAAAATCCTCACCTCTCTGAGGTCACCAGGAGTTTTGCAACAGGCAAGATAGTGTATCCAATGATTAATAATGAGATGTGCTTTTAATAAGGAAGAAAGATAGTATTTTCATTCCAATAGAATAAATATTTCTTTAGGCTAAATAGCCTCTAAATCTGAAAAGTGATTTAATCTGTTTTTACAAACACCACTGACTGAACTCCAGTTCTTCTATGAAAATTGCTTTATCAAATTAAGTACAGAATTATATTTCATTTTGAATTCTACTGTTCTTTGGAAGAAAGATATTTTCTTTGAAAGAAAAATATTTTTTTCTATTACTACTTTTTTTTTCTTTTCATTCTTAACGTATCAGTTTAATATATGATAATCTCAGAAGTATCTGTTTCCTAGTAATTTGTTTTAGGAAACCATAGTGCCTTGGCATTTCCACCCATCTGATGATTGGTTGGTGTGTTAATGCAATCAGGTTTATTTCTGTACAAGAAAAAAATATATATTGTATATACATATATACATGTATAGCTGAATACCAGATCTACCATATCAAAAACACCTCATACTAGATATATTTAGAATTTGCATGTGTGTGAACCTATGCTTTATCATAGAATCACAGAATGGTTTGAGTTGGAAAGGACCTTAAAGATTATCTAATTCCAAGCTCCCTGCCATGGGTAGGGACACCTTCCATTAGACCAGGTCGTTCAAAGCCCCATCCAATCTGTCTTTGAACACTTCCAGGTATAGAACAGGAACAACCAGGAACAGCTCCTCTGGGCAACCTGTTCCAGTGCCTCACCACCTTCTTCCTAATGTCTAATCTAAATCTACCATTTTTAGTTTAAAGCCATTACTCCTTGTCCTATCACTATACTCCCTGAAGAACAGTCTCTCCCCAGCTTTCCTGTAGGCCCCCTTTAAGTACTGGAAGGCCGCTATAAGGTCTTCCCAGAGCCTTCTCTTATCCAGGCTGAACAACCCCAGCTCCCTCAGCCTGTCTTCATAGGAGACGTGCTCCAGACCTTGGATCATCTTCATGGCCCTCCTCCGGACTCGTCCTAATACGTCCATGTCCTTCTTGTGCTGGGGCCCCAGAGCTAAATGCAGTCTCCAGGTGGGGTCTCACAAGAGCAGAGTAGAGGGGTATGATCATCTCCCTTGACCTGATGGCCACGCTTCTTTTGATACAGCCCAGGATACAGTTGGCTTTCTGGGCTGCAAGCGCACATTGCCAGCTCATGTTGAGCTTCTCATCCACCAGCACCAGGTCTTCTCCCCAGGGCTGCTCTCCATCCTAGCTGTTTCTATGATTAACAGATCTGTTGCTCCCTAATTTCTTACCAAGATCTATAATTCATGTTCTCATCATGAACTTTCTGAAACTAATTTGTTCCTTCTAAAGCAACTTTCACAATTAGAAATCTGTGCAAAATTCAGCCATACCTTTTACATACGTTTAAATGTTGATATTTTGTTTGATGTTATAATCTTTTTTATTATTATTATTTTTTTTTCTGTTGGGAGTAGTAGTGGAAAAAAGTATCTTTTTTTTTTTTTTTTAATTTCATTTTAAAAAATCTCCGATGAGAAATATATACATATATATGTCTGTATATATATACACATATGCATATGTGTACACATTTTTTTTTGAAAAGTACTGCAGGAATAACAGTCAAGTCACAGTAGAAATGCAATTAGGCTAGAAACAGCACAGCATGAAATAGAAATGCATATACATATTCATTTCAATTTTGGAAAGCCAGACAATCAAAAAAATCTAAATTTTGTGTTATAAAACATTCATTACCATCATCTGCAAAAATAACTTCTAAGGTTTTTCAAGGATTTCTGAGAGTTTTGCTTGACTTCACTGTTGAAATTATGCTAGAAATATGTTTTATGTAAATATATCATTAGGGATAGCTCTGATTATACACAAGAGATGAAAGCTTATACTGTACTGTATAAAATCAAAGTAATATCTCTCTGACCACAGAATATACATGATAATATAGTACATGAATACGAACTTTGGCTTGGGTAGCAAGAGAAGTCAAAGGTTAGATATGCAGGTCATTAGTGTTTCATTTCTAGTCTCTACCCTGTGAACAGTTATTGCCTTTTGATGAAAGGATTTCTGTGTACTAATCCTACCACTGATTCAGTCTATTTGCTTTACTTCTTTCTAGCAGCTGGTTTCTACTGTTTACCACCATTTGTTTAATATTCACTATCCTTTTCTAATTTTGCATTACTTTAAATTGTCTTCTTCTGGATTACTAATTTTAATAGTATATTCTTTGGACTCACTTTGGATAAGCTTTATGCAGTCTAACTTAGGCATCTAAAACAGCTAAGTGTGAACAAGATATTTAAGGCTGCCTTTGTGTAAGCTTGTATTCCTTTTACTGTAAAGCTTTCATAGGCTGATCAGCTTAGAAATGTATCCCTTGCCCTGAGGAGAAAAAAATAAAATAAAATAAAATAAAATAAAATAAAATAAAATAAAATAAAATAAAATAAAATAAAATAAAATAAAATAAAATAAATAAAATAAAATAAAATAAAATAAAATAAAAATAAAGAATTATAGGCTTTCTCTCCATTCTAGACACTTTAATCAGCCCATATTTGCTTCAGTAATCCATATAATTGCAACAATTAAAAACCTAATATATTTCATCATGCAACTGTTCTATAAAGCTATTTGCAGTTCTCTGAAAGTTCTATGTTAATTCTGACTTCAATATCACAAAACTATATCTTAAATTTAAGACACACATAGTAGTTCCAGTTAACTGAAAGACTGAAAAAGTCCAGAAATAGTGCTAGTATCACAACTGTTGGAAGTGAATTAATAAAAGTTGGTTATGATAACACAGACAGAAAATAAACCCATTCCTCTGGTACCATATTCAGCTGCACTGTTATCCAGGAATGCAAGTTGTATAATTCAATATGCATTAATTCTATCTCATAGTCTTTTCAGTTTCCTCATTCATGTATATGTGGATATGATTTAATGAGCTTTTTTATTTATTTTTTAAGATTTTTTAATCCAGTGTTCAGCTGATCTAAAAAACTCTTCTGAACCAGCATGGAATAACAACATTTATCACTTTTTTTTCTAATACCCTTATTTGCCTTTCAATACCTTTTATTTTCAACACATTTTTTTTATTTTCAGCACAATAAAATTTATTTTTATTTTATGTTGAGTAGCAACAGCTTACATTTGAACCATTTTACAATCAATGCACAATAAAGAAAATATGGGGATATATTTCACTATTGATTTGAGTTTATCATTTAGGTTTTGAATGAATCTTTCCTATTATTCAACTTCAGTTAATACCCATTCCTACTTTTAACAGCATTTTACCTTCGCCTCAGTGCCCTGGAAGGTGATTCCCAATGTTTTGCAACATTAACTCAAAATCATTATGTTCTCCATCACATGTATTGTCCAGAATATTGTACTAAAGATTGTGAAATAAATAAAACCATACAGGCATTTTCCTGAGGTAACCACTGTGTAGTAGAAAAGCTTTGAGCTTTTTTTTTTTTTTTTTAACCTTCTGAATCTGCTTTTTGTTCATGGAAGCGCTATCACAATTCTTGTTTCCATCTCTTAAACCTGTCTTATGTTGAAGACTATTTTATTTTGGCTTGTAAACTTCCAATGTGTATAACCTTCTGTCCTGGTTCCAGTTAGGACAGAGTTAATTTTTCCTCATAGTAGCTGGTAGGGTGCTATGTTTTGGATTAGGATGAGAAGAGCGCTGATAACATGCTGATGTTTTAATTGTTGCAGAGCAGTGCTTACACCAGGCCAAGGACTTTTTGGCTTCTCGCTCTGTCCTGCCAGCGAGCAGGCTGGGGGTGCAGCAGGAGCTGGGAGGGGACAGACCCAGGACAGCTGACCCAAACTGGCCAAAGGGGTATTCCATACTATCTGACGTCATGCTAAACAATATATAGGGGTGGCTGGCCGGCCGGGGTGGGGGGCCGGCTGCTCGGGGATAGGCTGGGCATCGGTCAGCGGGTGGTGAGCAATTGCATTGTGCATCACTTGTTATCATTATCACTATTATTATTATTATTGTTATTATTATATTCCTGTCTTAATAAACTGTCTTTATCTCAACTCACCGGCTTCACTTTCCCGTTTCTCTCCCCCATCCCAGAGAGGGAGGGGGGAGGGCGAGCGAACGGCTGTGTGGTGTTTAGCTGCCAGCTGGGTTAAACCACAACACCTTCATATATATGATACACTGCAACACTAAATACATATATATGATCTACCTCGAATATATAAAATATACAATATTTTAATAGACATTAAACTGTGATAAAACCTGGTTTATAATTAAAATTGTTTTAAAATGAAATATATATATATTTCTGCAGAATGCTAGCTAACAAAATTTAAGAGACATTTCTCTTCATATACTTTGAGATCTGTCCAAGAGAACAGCTTCCTCACCTACACAAAATAAGTGTAGGAAGGTGTTTTATTTCCTTATACAAAGAAAGGATATAAGAATATGTGTTGGGTTGACCTTGGCCATCTGCCAGGCTCCCAACCAGCCTCTCTCCCACTACACCTCCTCAACAGGAGAGGGGGAGAAAATAAGTCAAAAATCTCATAGGTTGACATAAGGACGAGGATATCGATTACCAATTACTGTCATGAGTAAAACAGACTCAACTTGGGGAAGATTAATTTAATTTACTGCCAGTTAAAAATAGACTAAGATGATGAGAAACAAACAAACAACAACAACAAGAAAAACCACCTTCCCAGCATCCCACCTTCCTCCTAGGCTCAACTTTAGTCCTTCACTCCCAATTGCCCCCCTCCCCCAAGCAATGCAGGTGAGTAGGGAATGGGGGTTGTGGTCAGCCCATGGTTGTTGCTGTCTCTGCTGTTACCTCATGGTTACTCTCTTCCCCTGCTCCAGCATGGGGTCCCTCACATGGGATGCCATCCTTCCTGAATTGATCCTATGTGGGCTTCCTAACAACTGCAGTTCTTCGGGGTCTGTATCACAGAGTTCATCCTTCAAGAACAGGCTGCTCCAGCATGGGTCTCCCATGGGCAGCTGCTCCCGACAGATCACCTGCTCCTCCACGGGCTGCAGTTTTTGCCAGTAGCCAGCTCCTGTGTTAGCTCTCTACAGGCTGCATCTTCCTTCAAGGAACATCTTCATTCTCTGGTGTGGGATCTTCCACAGGCTGCAGTGTGGATAACTGCTCTCACGTGCTCCTCCATGGTCTGCAGAGATTATATGCTATGGTCTTCTCCACAGGCTACAGGGTATCTGCTCTGGCATGTAGAGCACCTTGTCTCTCAGTGCTCCCAGGGCTGTTTTTCACCCCTTTTCCCACACTCCATGCTGCCTGGCTCCCATTCTTCCATGGGCTTTGTGCAAGGCACCCACACTCGGTTTATGGCGCAGCCCTGTTTGTGGGAGACCATTGTGGGACCATTGGAGCTGGCTAGAACTGTCTGTGTCAGGCACAAGGCAGCCCAGCCTTGAACTGGGTTTATGTAGCAAGATTTTGGTAGCACAGGGGCTGCAGGGCCTCTGTGAGAAGAGTCTGGAATCTGTTCCATGTTAGATAAGAGCCAGTTCCAGCTGGCTCCAAAAGGGACCTGATAGTGGCCAAAGCTCTGCAAGTGAGTGATGCTGGTTGTGCCTCTGTGAGAGCAGATTTAAGAAAGGAAAAAACTGCTGTGCAACAGCAGCTGAGAGAAAACAGTAAGAAAATGTCAAGGGAAAAGCAGACACCAAGGTCAGGGAAGAAGGATGGGAAGAGGTGCTCCAGGCACTGGAGCAGATGTTCTGCTGAAGCCTGTGGTGTAACACAGCAGAGCAGATTTCCATACTGCAGTCCACAGAGAAGCCCACGGTGGAGCAGGTGGATCTGGCCTGAAGGAGGCTGTGATCCATGGAGCAGACTCCAGGCCAGACATATAGCCTGTAGAGAGGAGCCCATGACGGAGCAGGAAGTCTCATGGAAGCAGGAAGCCCATATAGAATCAGTTCAGGAAGAACTGCATCCCAAGGTAGGGACCCCACACTGGAGGAGAAGAGAATGGCCATGAAGGAGTGGCATATTATGAAGATTCATGGACTGACAGCAACCCCCATTACCTGTTCCTTTACATGGCTTCAGGGGAGGTGGTAGAAGAGGGTGGATGGGGAGGAAGGTGTTTTTATTGTAGAATTATAGAATATCTTGAGTTGGAAGGGACCCACAAGAATCATTGAGTCTTACTCCTGACTCCACACAAGAGTCAGGAGTTGATATATCCAAATATCAAAGCAGATGTCTGAGAGCATTGTACAAATGCTTCTGGAACTCCAGCAGGCTTGCTACCATGAACACTTTTCTGCGGAGCCTGTTCCAGCACCCAGTCACCCTCTCAGTGAAGAACCTTCTCCTAACATCCAGCCTGAACTTCCCCTGATGCAGCTTCATGACATTCTCTCAGGTCTTGTTGCTGGTCACCAGAGAGAATAAATCAGCACCTGCCCCTTCACTCCCCCTCATGGGGAAGCTGTGGCCATGATGAGGTTTCCCCTCAGTCTCTTCAGTCTCTTCTGAACAAACCAAGTGGCTTCATCTGATCCTCATACATCTTCCCCTCTAGACCCTTCATCATCGTTGCCCTACTTTGAACACTATCTAACAGTTTTATTTCCTATATTGTGACACCAAAAACTGCACACACTACTCAAGGTGAGGCTGCACCAGCACAGAGTAGAGTGGGACAATCACTTCCATCAACTGCCTACCAATGTTGAACTTGATGCACCCCATGATATGGTTTACTGTGAGGGTGACAGAGCACAGGAACAGGTTGCCCAGAGAGTCTGTGAAGTCTCCTTCTCTGGAGATATTCAAAACCTGCCTGCATGTAATCCTGTGCAACGTGCTCCACGTGACCCTGCTTGGCAGGGGGGTTGGACTAGATGATCTCCAGAGGTTCCTTCCAACCTCAATCATTCTGTGATTCTGTGTGATTCTCTGAATCCCCCCATCTCTTAGGTCCCCTCCTACTGCCTGGTGGCGAGAGGGCAGGGGATCCTTCTTTCTCGTATTGTGGCTGGTTGATGCATCTTTCCCAGGGATGGTAGAAAATGGTTCCACTACTTGATATCTTTCTCTGTCTAATGCTCCTCAGCCTGCCTATGTCCTCCTGAAGCTCAGCCACCAGGCTGAGCAGTTCTACTTGGATGCACCTCCTACAGGTGTACTCACTGCTGCCATCAGATACTGATGAAAATCAGGCACACCCTATAGCCTGAGACCTGGATGGCTGTATTCCCTTGGGAGCTCTGTCTGGGTATCTGTGTCAGTTCCTGTGGCTGGAAAGGCCAGAGGACATGCAAAGGACAGCTTTCTCTTACCTGGGTACCGTGAATGGAGCTCCTTGCAAACAGATTACCACAGCAGTTAGAAGTGGCAGTGACAGGGCCTTCCCTGCATGCCCTCCCACACGAACTGCCATGCCACACCCTGGGAGACGCACCAAGGCCTGTTAGCCCACCCTGGTCTTCCCAGGGTTGCTTTTTGGGAACCCCCCTGATAGCTGTGATCCCACACTCCGCTGTGGAACGTGCCTGCACCAAAGCTGATCACCTCAGCCATGTGTACTTTGAGTTTCCCTCTCAACCAGTGGAATGGCCCTCCATGAAAGAGGTGACCTCCTGTGCAAACTGCCACACCATGCCCTGGTCGCTGTCATTCTCTAGGGCTTCCTTTTGTACATATGGGGGTGGCCGCCACTACTCCTGGCCCTGCCTGTGCCTCACGAGACACTCTTGGGAGAGCTGCCAGCTTCTGGCAGGTCTCTGCACTCCTCTGGAGTTTCTGCTTTGCAGGAACCTCCCTGTACATTGCAATACTCCACTCCGCTGCAGAATGCACCTGCACCAGAGCTGATCGCATCAGTGATTTAGTTTACTTTTAGATTCTCACTACTCTAGTCTGGTAGTGATAGGCAACAAATTATATTATTCTTCCTACAATGAGTCTGCTTTGTCCGTGACTGTAATACATGAGTGATCTCCCTGCCCTCATCTCAACCCTTGAGCCCTTTCAATTGTATTTTTGGAGTTGTATTTTATTTCTCAGAGATAGCAAAGGTTTAGATTTTTGTATTTGTATTTTTTTTTGTATGGTTGTTGTTTGTTTGTTTTCCAAGCAGTTTTTAATAGATATTATAAGAGTGACTATGGGAAAATAAATTGTATAGTTTTTTGAGGGGGGGGATTATATTGTCATTTGTTGATTTTTTTCTGCATATTTGCTTGATGGGTCTGGGGTTAGTATTGAGACTTAATTGTTTTATTGTGATATTTTACTGTTTCTGCTGTGAAGAAAAAGATCGTGAAACATCTGTTCTTCAAGTATAAGTCTTGATTTCCAGGACAGCGTGATTAGAATAAAAACAAACTTTTGCATTCACTGTGGAAGGGATAACATAATTATCATCTGCTTCCTCTTCTCCTGAATTTGAGTGTTTCAGAAGAACTGTGTGGGCAACCACATGCCAGCAATTTCAGAATGAGGATCTTACTGTGAAAATAATATAGGGAGAGAAACTATAGGTCAAGAGTGTTGGATCCATATAATTTTTGTTATGAAAATAGCATCAAGGAAGATGATGAAATCTTAAGTACTTAAAGCTACAGTCACATCTGAGTGTACAGGGAAGTGGATGTGAAAATTTAGTGTGGCAAGGGGGGGTAATATGAAATTGTTACTGTGGTAAAATCTTAGAGAACTTCCTCTATAGTCACAGGGAGAGCACTAGCTTAGCTACCTATTTACTGTTGCTTATGTGTTGAGGAAGATATAAAAAATCCTTATGCAGTCAAACATAAATATGAAGTTGATCAAAAATATTTTTCTTGTTGCAATTCCTGAAAAAAAAAAAAAAAAAAAAAAAAGGACTGAGAAACTGAGAATGCTCAAGTGTTTAGAACTGGAGTTTAGGAATTCTTCCTAAGTGAGCAGGAAGTGATTGTCACAGTCTACTCTGCACTTGTGCAGCCTCACCTTGAGTACTGTGTACAGATTTGGGTGCCACTATATAAAAAGGACATAAAACTATTAGAGAGTGTCCAAAGGAGGACTACGAAGATGATGAAGGGTCTAGAAAGCAAGACATATGAGAAATGGCTGTCATCACTTGGTTTGTTCAGCCAATAGAAGTGGAGACTGGGGGGAAATGTCATGGTGGCCTGCAGCTTCCTCACAATGGGGAGCAGAGGGGCAGGTGCTGATCTCTTCTCTCTGGTGACCAGAAATAGGATCCAAGGGAACAGCATGAAAATGCATCAGGGGAAGTTCAGGCTGGATGTTAGGAAAAGGTTCTTCACTGAGAAGGTGGTTGGGTACTGGAACAGGATCCCCTGTGACCTGGTCACAGCACCGAGCCTGCAGAAGTTCAAGAAGCATTTAGATAATGCTTTCAGATTGTCTGAATTTTGGATGATCATGTGTGGAGTCAGGAGTTGGACTCAATGATCCTTATCAGTCCCTTCAAAGTCAGGATATTCACTTATTCTATGATTCTTACATTATTGTTCTGCAACATTTGTAACCTGGAGAAAATATGATATCATTTTCTAGAAAATGATGAAGCAGCACCCACAACATAATTTAATAGACATAAAAGATAGGTAGGACGGTGCAAGATCAGACATGTATTTAACATCAACAGGTGCATCCTGTTAAGAGGAGAGTATTCCAGAATAGTGGATGAATGCTTGTAATGCAAGCATAATTTGAAATAATAATGTAATTATAAATATCACAACGCTTGGCTATCATTTCATGCAATTAAATTGATTTAGTTTTAATAGTCATGATTTGGAAGGGAAGAAGGAGCTCAAGGAATATCCACTGATAATAATTGTATTGGGCTTATGTGGCTAGGTTTTGGTAGCAGAGGGGCTGCAGGGGTGCACTCTGTGAAAAGTGTCTAGAAATTGCTCCATGTTAGATAAAAGTTCCAGCCAGCTGCAGAAGGGACCCGACAGTGGCCAAAGCTGAGCGACTGAGCAATGCTGGTGCCTCTGTGAGTGTGTATTTAAGAAATTAATAAATCTGCTGTGCATCAGCAGCTGGGAGAGAGGAGTGAGAAACAGCCCTGCAGACTACAAAGGTCAACAAAGAAGGAGGGGAGGAGGTACTCCGTGAACTGGAGCAGAAGTTCCCCTGCAGCCTGTGGAGAGGATCACAGTGGAGCAGGGTGTCTTCAGGAATGGACTGTTGCAGCACGGGTCCCCCACGGGCAGCAGCTCCCCCCAGAACCTCTGCTCCTGCGTGGGCTCCTCTCCACGGGCTGCAGCTCCGGCCCGGGGCCTGCTCCTGCGGGGGCTCTCCATGGGCCGCAGCCTCCTCCAGGCCACATCCACCTGCTCCACCGGGGGCTCCTCCACGGGCTGCAGCATGGAGATCTGCTCCGTGTGGGACCCATGGGCTGCAGGGGGACAGCCTGCTCCACCAGGGGCCTCTCCACAGGCTGCAGGGGAACTGCTGCTCTGTGCCTGGTGCACCTCGTGCCTTCCTTCTGCACTGACCTTGGGGTCTGCAGGACCCTTTTCACTCCTCACTCTCCCAGCTGCTGTTGTGCCGTAAGGATGTTTCTTTTTTATCCCTTTCTTAAATATGCTTTCACAGAGGCACAAACAACATCGCTTATTGGCTCGGCTCTGTCCAGCAGCGGGTCCTGTTAGGAGCCAGCTGGAGCTGGCTCTGATCTGACATGGGGCAGCTGCTGGGCTCTGCTCACAGAAGCCACCCCTGGAGCCCCCAATTTACAAAACCTTGCCACGTAAACCCACTACACTTCCAAAGCATGTTCTTTATGTGCACTACAGGGGCTTTGTCTCCTTGTACACTACATAAAAATTTTGACTGTGCAGAGCTAGTTTGACTGGCAGATCTCATAGTGTTGACTAACCAAGTGGCCTTTGCTAAATGTGTATCATCCCAATGTTTGAATGTCCCAGCACCCATTGCCCTCAGTGTAGTCTTTACCAGTCCATTGTATTGTTTGATTTTCCCAGAGGCTGGTGCATGATAGGGGATGTGATATACCCACTCAATGTCATGTTCTTTGGCCCAGGTGTCTATGAGGTTGTTTCGGAATTGAGTCCCATTGTCTGACTCAGTTCTTTCTGATGTGCCATGTCGCCATAAGATGTGCTTTTCAAGGCTGCGGATAGTGTTTCAGACAGTGGCATGAGGCACAAGATATGTTTCCAGCCATCTGGTGGTTGCTTCCACCACTGTAAGGACATGATGCTTGCCACTGGGGGTTTGAGGGAGTGTGATATAATCAATATGCCAGGCCTCCCCATATTTATATTTAAGTCATCTTCACAGAATCACAGAATCACAGAATCGTCTAGGTTGGAAGGGACCTCCAAGATCATCTAGTCCAACCTCTGCCCTAACACTAACAAGTCCTCCACTAAACCATATCACTAAGGGCTACATCTAAACGTCCTTTAAAGACCTCCAGGGATGGCGACTCAACCACCATCTTCCTCCGTACCAGACAGGCTTTAACCACTTTGCTTTCTTGATTGCAGCACATGTTTCAGATCATTGGATAACTTGTGCAATAGAGTTCACAGTCAGGCATATGCTTAATCACAAGCCCATCTGTATGTTGCATCTCTTCCTTGATGGCCTGATGTGTCATTGGCCCACTAAGCTATAATAATTCACCCTTATGTTGCCAGTCCAGACCCACCTAAGCCACTTCAGTCATAGCAGCCTGATCCACCTGCTGGTTGTTTTTAAGTTCTTCAGAGGCCCAACTCTTGGGCACATGAGCATCTACATGGAGTACTTTTACAAACAGGTTCTCTACCGTGGCAGCAATATCTGGCCATAACGCAGCAGCCTAGATGGGTTTGCCTCTGTGCTGCCAGTTGCTCTGCTTCCATTGCTATAACCACCGCCACAGGGCATTTGCCACCATCCATGAGTCAGTATAGAGATAGAGCACAAGCCACTTTTCTCATTCAGCAATACCTAAAGCCAGGTGGATGGCCTTCACTTCTGCAGATTGACTCGATTCACCTTCTCATTCAGCACTTTCTGCAGTTTGTCATATGAGACTCCATACAGCAGTCTTCCACCTCTGATGCTTTCCCATAATGACAGGACCCATTATTTAACAGGGCATATTGCTTCTCATTTTCTGGTAATTTATTATACAGTTTATTATACATTATTCAGCATGCATCACTTCCTTTTCTGGCAATCTTTTTAAATCTTTGCCTTATGGCTATTCTATGATCACTTCAAAGATTCCTGGGTTACTGCGATTTTCTCTTCGAGCCCACTGTGTGATCAGGACAGTTACGGACTGACCACAACCCACATTGCCTGTTTCCTGAGCTTCTCGGGGAGACAAGGCAGAAGTGGATTGATGGGGGTGAAGGTGTTTTTAGTTTTCTTTTAGTTTCTCATTGCTCTAGACCATTAGTAATAGGCAAAAACTTATATTAATCTCTCTTTGCTGAATCTTTTTTGCCTGTGACAGTATTACGTGAGTGATCTCCCTGTATTTATCTCAACCTTTAAGACCTTTTTCATCGTATTTTCTCCCCCTCTTCCTTTGAGGAGGGGGAGTGAGGGAGGAGTGTGGTGGAGTTTAGCTGTCCATTAATGTAAAAACACCAGACATATAAAGAAATATTAAATTATATGATGTTAATTAACAGTATACCTTGTCATGGTTCCACTCTGTTCTGCTTGGAAATGTGCAAAAAGTGTGTTTCTCCCCATAACTGCAGGCTTCTATAGAATGAACTTGTAGTAGTGCAGCTTGCGCTTAAACACGTATGTGCAAATCTTGGCCATGCTGCTAGTTTCTTAATTAAAGTATTTCTCTGAAATAAAATGCTTAGTATAATCATTGACAATAAATATTTAAGGAAATGCATGTGATAATGTATGTATGTAAATGTAAATATAATGTAAATGCAACCTGAAGTATAAGCTGTTTTCTGAGGTATTTGTTGAGTTTTGACACTTCAGTTAAAGAATTTGGTTTAATGTCTTTTTTTTGTAGAATCCACTGTGAAAAATTACTTATGCAATTCTAATATCTTTAAAACATCAATAAACTGAAAAAAATGGAAAACAAGATAAAACATTGATCTGATTAACATCAAATGAGCAAAGAAAGTAAAGTTTTCTTTTACATGCACTGATCCTGTTAATGTTCTTAAAACAATGTCTTACTAATTGCAAAGTAATTTAAAAAAATAATAATAATAAAAAATCTTAAACACCTGAAAACAGCAGTCATGCTTGTTCCGTGTCTTTATTTGATGTCTAGCCAAGTGCTTTCTCTCATTAGAATCCCTGGACACAATAGGAGAAAAAAAATTCCAAACTAACAATTAATCATTCGAGGGAAAAACTACTCTGTTTTGTAGTTTAAACCAAATCAAAATTGAAGAGGTTTATTGGTTTACTAATAAGATATAATTAATCTGCAGTCAGTGAACTATGCATGCAGAATCAATACCAGAATTACAACAGATAAACCGTGAAACCAGACATCATGAAATGTTCATAATCACCTGCAAGCAGTGGCACACAGCCTGCCCCAAGCACCTGTCCTGTGTGAGACAAGATGATGATGTCAGCAGGCCACTTTCAGGCAGTGCCCAACCTGGTGTGCCCATCTTCCTTCCTTCTCCGGGGTGCCAACCTACCCTTTGCAAATTATCATGCTTCTGTTACACTTCCTTTCGAATTCACTCCTTTGTTTCTGGCATCTCTTTGTAATTATCTGGTTACTCTCTAACTTAGCTGCATTTTCCCCTTAAAGATGGTGTCCTCCCTGACTGTTTTACGCATGCAATCCTCCCATGCTATTTTCATTCACATTTTCATCTTCACAGGTGCTGTTGTTGAGGCCATTTACCAAGGGTGGTCCATTAGGCACCTTCACACTAGTAAAGGTACGTACGTATGTGAAACAGAAGTGTTCAAATGCATCCATTTGCAGTCATGCCAAAATCAAACTCATTACTAAGGTAGGGAAAAAAAAAAAAAAAGACAACAATTTAAATGGTCTCTGAAAGAAAACATAAAAACATTTCATCTCATATTAAAGATATTTTGGGTTGCTCAGCCATTTTTTTTTCCTTCTTTTGTATTCTGTTATACAAATAGTGCTACATGCTGGTTAAACAAAACCAAACCAAAACAAACAAAAAAACCTGTCAAAATTATAGATTATACTGAAATACAATTATATTGTTTTGTTTTATTATGTCAATTTATCTTATGTTAAAACACACATTATTTATTAAAGCTATTTTTATGAGTTTTGTCTTAAAACATAAAAAAACATTTTGTCTTAAAACATGGTTATAAGCAGCCAACTTTTGTTCAGGTCTTTTAAGAGTCTTAAATAAACTTATAAAAAGAATACAAAGGGAAGTAGATTTTCATAGGTATTGTTTTTAATTCTGAAAAATAAAAACATTTAAAACTGTTTGCAACTGAAGCTCAACTGTAATGTCTTTATTAAAAAAAAAAAAAAAAGTTGAGTATTGGCTAAAGATATTAGGAATGCCATTCTTGTAATCCACTTCAGCCTAAATTCAGAAGAAAGTAACAAAAGAAAAATATTTTGATAGCAGGATGAAGTAAATATTTCAGATTTTTTATTTGCATTTGTTTTGTTTTTATTTTTGTTTTGATTTAGTTTGCATTTTTAAACTCTTACTTTCTTGTCTGTTCCTTTCTTCCAATGAGTTTTGTGCATTTCTTACCTGAAAGTACTGACTTCTAAAGTGCTTTGAGCTAGTTAGTGTTAATTGGAATGAATATACTCTACATGGTATCCTTTCAAACAGAGTTTTAATGCTTCCCCAAACTATCACAGCTTTTTCAAGAAATTAAGTTGTTCAAGTGAACAGGCATCCCTTCTGCTTTCTCTAAAGGACAATGGCTTTATATGTCCTTTCTCATAGTAGTTTGAACAGTACTTTTGATGTGATGATCCCTGGGTCCTGAAAGCAAGAGATCTGCTACTTTATTTATTGATATTAAATCTCTTTCTCTTTTGCCTAGGAAATCAAAAGAACTTCCTAGTAGCAATAGTACTGTAGATGCAGTTACCTTGTGCTTTCCTCCTTGAAATATTCACTTCCTCTAGTCTCTCATTTTATGCCTAGCAATTATAATTGCTTCTTCATGTGTAATATCTGCTGTTCAGAGAGTCCCGTCTATGATCCAAATCTGAGGCATGATGCTTAAAACAAACATGTAAATGTTATTAATGCCTTCACCTCTGTAGGAACTTTTTGAATGAAGAAAAGAAATGGAGAGCTTTCCCCCTTCTCCTCCTTTTTCACATCCTTTGTTTTCATATATCTTAAACATTTGAGGGCTTCCAGGGTTGAAATTTCATTTTCTTCTAAGGCAATATGACATTAAAAGACTTAAAAAAATAAAATGAGGAGAAAAGCCCAGAAAACCTCTTTGCATGCATTTGTATCCACTTTGTCATGATGGTATGAAAATATGGATAAAGAGAAGGAAAAACTGCAATCCAATTACTCTCAAAGATGAGACTGTGAGAAACTGAGAAACATGCAGAAAGACCTAACATATGAAGAACTGCACAGCATTGAGAAGATGAGAAGCAGGGGACAGAGGCTCTGGAATCAAAAGCCTGAGGCAGGACATGTTGGAAGTCAGCATGAGGTTTTCTTTTTTCCATTTTGGAAAAAAGAAAATAGGTTTAGCCATATGGTCTTTTTAGAGTTCTTTTGAGCATCAGTGAATACTAACCGAAACAAAGACGTCTGGAACAAAACATTTCAGACTCAATATACAAACATTTCAGACTCAATATAAAAATATTTTCATTGAAAAGTTCTAACTGATACTTATTGTAAGAGAGGTTAGCAGTGTATGTGCATGCTATATCGACACAAAATAGGGAGTTTTCTTATTCCCAATGGTCTTTTTTTTTTTTTTTTAAAGTTCCTGTTTCACAAACTGGAGACATGGAATATCATTGTTTGTTATGTATGTAGAAAACAATTATCAAATCTTCCTTCTAAAATCGAAATGACCCACATTTTTGTGAAACTAAGCATAGAAATAAAGAAATAGACAAGAATACATTTTTATCTTATGTTCAGTTATATGTATTATAAAGCTCCAAACTTCTCCGTATACTGTGCTACCTGTCCAACTGTTTTCCTTCCTGTATTTCTGTATCTGGTTGCTCCTGCATAGGCACAACAGTTTTTATTGCCCCATTGATTTTTTTTCCTATATTTCAGTATATTTGGACTTATTTAAAACTTGGATACTGTACTGTCATGTCCCTACAGTTCATTCTAGATTTTCTTTTTATTGGTAAATTCAATACTATGCATTCCGTATTCTATTCCCATGTCATTAAAGAAAATACTGACTAGTACTTGGTTTAAGACATTCCTGTGGAATTGCATTCAGTAAATTCTTCCATGACAATAGCAGATTATTCATAATTATTGTTAGAAATTTGTCTAACCAGTTTTCCACCCACGCTGTTAAAGTTTCATCTATTTCATGGTGGATTATTAGAATATCATGTGAGATTCTTTGAAAACTTCAGGAATGTTAAGATAAGTCATTTGTAGAGTCTCCTATACATAAGGGTGCAATTCTGTCCTAAAAGAAACAAGGTCACATGGAATCTTTTGTTCATTTATTTGTTTCTTCACTACTTCAATCTATGAAGTTTACAGTCATTTATTGTTAACTGACTTCTTTCTGAGACTTGAACAGAAAAGGCAGAAGGACTGTATTTCCTGACATCATTTTTTCATCTTTATTTTTTCTGTGTTGAGCAACAGAGTAATCCTGTCTTCTATATCTCATTATTCTGAATGCATTTACACAAAATTTTGTTGTTGTTGTTGATATCTTTCATGGTGTTTTTCTTGGTGACGTCACTGTTTGCCTTGCCTTTCTGGTCCTGATAAGCATGTGCCACACACCTGGTCATGTCCTCTGTAGTAAGACTGATGTGCTGTTGCCTGGTTAGCTCCAAAACTTAATTCATATGAACTGAGCCCTGAGTTGGTTTTCCATCCTAGCTTGTAGACCCACTAACAATTGCAATGCCAGTCTTTGAAATCCAGATTTTTCTTTTCTGCCTTCTGAAATTATGATGTTTGAATTCAAAACCAGTGCAACCCACTGGATCTGTGTCTGAAGAGACACTCACTGTTTTGAGTGCTTCTGCTCTCCTCAAGTGTGAGAGATTAGCATTATTTTTCTGAATGAATGATTACCTCAATACATTAATAGCAGCTGGCAGAATTGAACCAGCACTAACATACAAGTTCTATTAACCTCAAATTATCATTACAGATTCAGGTAATGTGTTGTATAAATAAAGTATGCTACTTTATTAAAACAATACAAGAATAACAGGCCTTCCAGTAGCAAAAATGCTGCCAATTTTCTAAGAAGGCTGCGCAAGATGATTTGTGATTACATTACCTCTAGCTTCTTAATATCTCAAAAATATCTGATATGAACAGTGATAAATAGTATGTTTTCAGAAAATAGCAAACTATTATGATAAAGCCTATTTCAATGCTCTCTATCAACTGTATTTAATGATTCTGAAAGTGAATCAAGCTGACCTTATATAAATCTACAGTGAGGCATTCCTTTTACTAGGTTATCTCATACATCCTTGAAAGATCGTGGGTGAACAGAATCTCTTCAGCTGTCCCATATATCATGTTAAAATATATATATATGGTAAAAAAAAAAAAAAAAAAAAAATTGTAACCTGAGAATCTGTTTGTATTCCAGGGAGAGTGGAAGGGCGAGAAATTATCTTTGCACCATGTATGCTAAGTGACTAACTTTTATTAAGTTTGATATTAAATGTATGATTGTCTCACATGGGTAGTTACACAATATTTGAATATAATCAAAGTTTTGGACTCTGTAATGAGTCTTGAAAGCCTGTATATATCCTACATAAAACCATATACATATAAGGACAGGAATGCTCATTCCTATCTACAGCTGGTTATATAATTCACCCTGAAAGTCAGTGGTGAATTTGCCTTTAGGCTTCGTAATTTTATAATGCTTAGCTAAGAGCACTGTGCTCTTAAAAAATAAAACAATTTCTCTCATTTTTTCTTTTTGCAGGACACTTATTTTGAGATCTTTTCTTGAGATCTCTTGCACCAACAGGAGAGAGTAATGACTCATCTTTCTTACTCTTAAGATTTGTGAGTTTTTTAGTTTGGTTTGGTTTGTCTTCCTGAAGCTGTTTGTTTTTCAGATATTTTGCATTCTCTGAGCCACTAGGAGAGTCCATCATGGACATTTAAAATATCTCGTTCAAAATAGTGTTGTCATTGAAGTCATTGTCCTGGGTTGCCAGCTGCACCTAAGAAGTTGATTCATGATGCTAAACTACACTCAAGGATGTGTACACTAAAGTGTTAATATAGCTCTGTCTGCAGTCTGTCATGCTCTGTAGATCTCCATATCAAGTACAGCTGGCCAGTTGGTCATGGGTAATCATTTATTTGCTTGTGCTGTGTAAAGGAAAAGCAGAGTAAAGGAAGCCTGGATAAGAGCTATCTTCATGCAATGAAGCGTAGGGAGTGAGACAAAAGTAGGATTTGGACTCCATTCTTGAGACTTGAAATATCTGCTATGGGACAGCCTAGTGATTAAAACATTTTTTTAAAGAAGATCACTTCTATCAGTACTATTAACTTACCTCTGATAACCAAGACACTATAATATTAACAGAAAAGGGCTGTGTTAAAGAAATATGAAAAGCCACAACCGCTGATATCCTTATTAAGAGAATTCTTTTACTTGTGAATTTTACTTGTGAAGTGTTGCTTCGAGCCTGGTATGCTTTTGCAAGCATCTTTTTTTTTTTTTTTAATATATTTTGTACTGAAGCAACTTTTTATTAAAAAAAAATTAAAAAGAATATAAATGTCAAAGGAGACTTTTTCTATTTCCATTTAGTTGTTCAGTATGGGAGAAATATGGCTTATGCTAGATGTGTCTGCAAGATGAAGAAGATGTGGACCTAGAAAATATCAAAAGACTGGGAGGACTTTGGTAAAAGTTTCACCTAATATTTTCTATTCTGGAGTGCCTTGGAATGGGTGGAATAATAGAAAACAGGTTAAGGGAAGGAATAGGATCTCTGGGAGAAGATTCTTTTACCAAGAATGAAACAACGAGGACTTGAGAGTGAATGCATCTGTGCAGTCAGATAGCAGACATTGCCTACCCCGATCTCAGCCAGAAAACCTGTCAGACAACAAATATCTAACGTCGTTTATGTGTTGAAGGAAAAACAGACAAATTGTTTTTACATCTTTGCAAGAGCCTAAATAAAAGCTGGAGGTAATAACAAATATTGAAGCATTATTATCCTTTTACAGGGAAGGCATTCTTATAACAAGTACATTAGGTAAGCCTCAGTAAACTTATCATTTATTATAATCAGTGCTTTCTATGAGGGTTCAGGCAAATCCCAGAATTTTCTCTGCTTTCACAGTTTCATTCATTTTCCTACCTTGTAGTGTTTTCTTAAGGATCAAACCTGTCCACACAAATACTGTGTAGGTTTAAAATGAACAGAAGACCTACTCATTGTGAAGCAAAACAGCATTAATGAAGTCAGTAGAATTGTCTCCAATAGCTAATGTAGCTTAAATCAGTGGTTCTATGTGAGTGAATGTGAATGTTGTGGTTTAACCCCAGTAGGCACCATACAGCCACTCTCTCACTCATCTAGAGTGGGATAGCAAGAAAATCAGAAATGTTGAAGTGAGAGAACTTTTGGGTCAAGATAAAGACGGTTTAATAGTTAAAGCAAAAGCTGTACACATAAGCAAAGCAAAATTAGGAATTCATTCACTGGTTCCCATCGGCAGACAGATGTTCAGCCATTTCCATGAAAGCATGGTTCATCGCGTTTTTTTGTTGTTGTTGTTTGTTTGTTTGTTTGTTTTTAAAAAAAAAAGACTAGAGGTTTGGTTCATTTATTTATTTATTTATTACTCCAATTTTGTTCAGAATGAGCTTTTAGTATTTTGTTAGCTAAAATGTCCTACACTAACTTCCTAACGCAGCCTTCTGAATTGTTTCATATTAGTAAAATCTCATTCTAATTGATTGACTTCACTTTCGGGAATTCTCACTAATCTACTCTAAACAGAATATGTAACCATAAAGTGTCAGAGCTGAATGGAGTATTTTCAGTGCACAGATTACACTGAGAACAATGCAGTCCAGAATATGCAAAGATTTGTAAATATCACATTTGAATATGCTGAAAGACTGAGAAGGGACAAACGGGGGCAAATGAAAATAATCACTACAGTATCACTTTAAAAGGTGTCTTTTTATTGTTATTAACTTTTGGCTTCAATTCTGGATTTCTGTTGTTTTGTGGTGTTTTGTTGTTGTTGTTGTTTTTGTTTTATTTTAATAATTTTTAGGTTACAAGATCTGTTTTAGGTTAAAACATATGCCTGATGTAGAACAGTATTTAGGTATTTTTGGTTTTTCTGCCACTGTGAAAACTCTATTACTTACAAAGGTTGTCCAACAATACTAGTTATATCAGACTGTGTGAAAAAAAAAAAAAGTTTTTATCACCTTAGATCCTAATTATCTTCAGATGGTTAGAAAGTCACTTAGCAATTAACTGCCATTTTACTTATCTAACACTTGCTGCAAGGAATTATTTTCCACCTGTAGTGATTTTCAAATTGTCTAGTTTTAGTTTGAATTATTTTAAATCATTTTTGTCTTACTAGAAGATTAAAGATATCACCTGCTGAGAGACACTGCTCATTAGAAGGGTAGTAAGTAAACTTTTAAATTTGTCTGCGGCTATTACAAGAAGTGGCATTTTTAGATTTCTTTCCATGGTGCAGAATGCACAAAAAGAAGTGAAATACCTGACACTGAATTATGAAGAAAAAACAAATCATTGGTTCAGAGTTAATAATAATCTAATCCTTTACTTTACAGCTGCTGGGTTTTGTTTTATTTATTTATTTATTTATTTTCCATGTGCTTTTGATTTGTGGTTTGATTTTTTTGGTTGTTTTTTGTTTGTCTGTTTGTTGTGTGTGTGTGTGTGTTTTTCTTGTGTGGAACATTTCTACTTAATGGAACAATAGGTTTGAATATGACTAACTTAACATTGCCATGTCCTGCCTGGCCCTCAGCGCTCAAATAAACTTAGCAGGAGATGTTTTGGATGCAACCAGAAGAAAAAATTATTTCTGTAAAGCAAACTTAAAGCTTACTTGGATTTAGGAGATATGAAATACAAATCCATATATAATGAATGCATATTATGAAAGGTGTCTTTAGCTATTAATTGCTATATACTACAATCTACCTCATCAGGGAAAACAATCAAGCACCAAGGTCCTTATTTCTAATGAATAGGTTTGTTTCCTCCCACTCCTTTTTTTATTATTTTTTTAAACAAAATCAAACAAATAAACAAACAAGCAAGCAAGCAAACAAACAAACAAACAAAAAAGCCAAGCCCATAGACCAAAAAAGTTTCAGACTGAGTTTGACCATTATATGATCCATTTTTGAAGGAGTAACTGCAGATATCACAATTCAAATTACAGATATTCTTGTAATCAACAATAAATTAATTTAAAGAATTTTTACATTTTGATTGTCACTAAAATAATCTAAAAAGTAGCAGTTTTGTAGAAACAAAAAGTAGGGTACTACAGAATATTTGTGGTGGCTATATTTTAACTAAACTTTTCATAAACACCCTCTTCAGAAGTAAGTGCTACCTGAGAAAGTTCTTCACCATAGCTTTTGAGCGCTGTTTTTCTCTGTTTATGGATCTGTCCAAGAATCATAGAATCATAGAATCATAGAATATCCCGAGTTGGAAGGGACCCATAAGGATCATCAAGTCCAACTCCTGGCACCACACAGGTCTATTCAAAATTTTAGACCATGTGACTAAGTGCACAGTCCAGTCTCTTCTTAAATTCAGACAGGGTTGGTGCAGTGACTACTTCACTGGGGAGCCTGTTCCAGTGTGCAACAACCCTCTCGGTGAAGAACCTCTTCCTGATGTCTAGCCTAAACTTCCCGTGCCTCAGCTTAACACTGTTCCTGCGGGTCCTATCACTGGTGATAACGGAGAATAGGTCACCTGCCTCTCCACTCCCCCTTCTGAGGAAGTTGTAGGCAGCGATGAGGTCCCCCCTCAGCCTCTTCTCCAGACTGAACAGGCCAAGTGACCTCAGCCGCTCCTCATATGTCTTCCCCTCTAGGCCCTTCACCATCTTCGTCGCCCTCCTCTGGACACTCTCCAACAGTTTAATGTCCTTTTTGTACTGTGGTGCCCAGAACTGCACACAGTACTCAAGGTGAGTCCGCACCAGCGCAGAGTAGAGCGGGACAATCACCTCCCTTGACTGACTAGCAATGCCATGCTTGATGCATCCCAGGATACGGTTGGCCCTTCTGGCTGCCAGGGCACACTGCTGGCTCATATTCAACTTGCTGTCAACCACAACCCCCAGATCCCTCTCTGCGGGGCTGCTCTCCAGCGTCTCGTCACCCAGTCTGTACGTATAGCCAGGGTTGCCCCGTCCCAGGTGAAGGACCCGGCACTTGCTTTTGTTAAACTTCATGTGGTTGGTGATTGCCCAGCTCTCCAATCTGTCTAGATCTCTCTGCGAGGCCTTTCCACTCTCATCTGAGTCCACAACTCCTCCAAGTTTGGTGTTGTCGGCAAATTTGCTCAAAACACCTTCTAGTCCTACATCCAAATCATTTATAAAAACATTGAAGAGGACTGGCCCTAAAATGGAGCCTTGAGGGACCCCACTAGTGACCATCCGCCAGCCAGATGTGGCCCCATTTACCACAACCCTTTGAGCCCTGCCCGTCAGCCAATTGCTCACCCATCGCATGATGTTTATGTTTAGCTGTATGCTGGACATTTTGTCCAGTAGGATCCTGTGGGAAACCGTGTCAAAAGCTTTGCTGAAGTCCAAAAAGATCACATCAGCTGGTTTCCCTTGATCGACTAGATGGGTGATCTTGTCATAAAAAGAAATCAAATTTGTTAGGCAGGACCTACTCCTCATGAACCCATGTTGGCTGGGACCAATGACTGCACTGTCCCCCAGGTGCGCTTCGGTAACTTCAAGGATCATCCTCTCCATAATTTTACCAGGCACTGATGTGAGACTGACAGGCCTGTAATTGCTAGGGTCTTCTTTCTTACCCTTCTTGAAAATTGGCACAACATTTGCCACCTTCCAGTCCAATTGGACCTCTCCAGATTCCCAAGATCGTTGAAAAATAATTGAGAGAGGTCCCGCGATGATGTCAGCCAGCTCTTTAAGCACCTTAGGTTGAATTCCACCCGGACCCATGGACTTGTATGGATCCAGGTGAAGCAGCAAATCCCACACACGTTCAGGGTCGGTTGGGAGTTTGTCATTCCCGCCGTCATGGTCCTCCAACTCACGGTACCCTGGGTCCCGAAGCCCATCATCAGCGTTGAATACAGAGGTGAAGAAGGCATTAAATTCCTCTGCTTTGCCTATGTCATTGTCTGTGAGGAGACCCTCCCCATCTAGCAGAGGACCTATGTTTTCTTTGGTTCTCATTTTTCTGTTCACATATCTAAAACCCCCTTTTTTTTTTGTCTCGCACAGATATGGCCAGCTTCAACTCTAGTTAGGCTTTGGCCACACAAATTTTCTCCCTACAAACACGAACAGCATCCCTATATTCCTTCCTCGTTGCCTGACCCTCCTTTGTGCAGCCGTACACTTTCTTTTTTCGCCTAAGCTCCAGTAGAAGATCCCTGGTCAGCCAGGCCGGCCTTCTGCCCCGCTTGCCTGAATTCCGATATTTTGGAATCGCCTGATCTTGAGATTTTAGGAGGCAGTGCGTAAAGATGGACCAGCACTGATGGACGCCAATGCCTTCAAAAGCAGTTTCCCAGGGGACCTTGCTGACTAGTTCCCTGAGCAGCCTGAAGTCTGCTTTCCCCATATCCATGGCTGAAGTTTTGGTGGCAGTTTTCCTTCTGTCACCATAAATTCTAAACTCAACCACTTCATGGTCACTATGACCGAGACGGCCGCCAATTGCCACGTCTCCCACAAGACCCTCTCTGTTCTCCAGCAACAGATCTAGGAGGGCGCCTTTCCTAGTTGGCTCACTTAGCACCTGCACCAAGAAGTTATCATCTAGGTGCTTTATGAACCTCCTGGACTTGGTCATGTCAGCCGTGTGGTGATCCCAGTTGACATCTGGCAAGTTGAAATCCCCCATTAGGACGAGGGGAGTCAATCTCGAGGCATCTCTTAGTTCTGTAAAGAATAATTCACCAGCGTTGTCGTCCTGGCCAGGTGGTCTGTAATAGACTCCCACAATGACATCCCCTTTATTTGTTTGTCCCTTAATCCTTACCCAGAGGCTCTCAACTTTGCCATCGCCAACTTGAAGTTCCACACAGTCCAGCCCATTCTTCACATACATCGTCACCCCACCACCTCGCCTACCCTGCCTGTCCCTCCTGAAGAGCCTGTAACCATCTATTGCAACACACTAGCCACAGGATTCATCCCACCAGGTTTTGCTTATGCTGATGATGTCGTAGCTGTGGGACTGGGCCAAGACTTCCAGCTCATCCATTTTATTCCTCATACTGCGTGCATTTGTGTAGAAGCACTTCAAATGCGCCTCCCTACACGCAGCACCTTGTGTATCCGACTGAAGGGCCTCACTAGCACACAGTCCCCCTGATTCTAGCACACCATCCCTTAGCTCATCACTGGCATGCCTGGTTCTATCCCCTTCCCCCTTCGACTCTAGTTTAAAGCCCTATCTATCAGCCCTGCCAACTCCTGAGCAAAAATCCTCACCCCTCTCTGAGAGAGGCGCATCTCATTTGGTGCCAGCAGGCCCGGTGTCGCGTAGACCTTCCCATGATCGAAAACCACAAAATTCTGCCGGTTGCACCAATCCCGAAGCCACGTGTTAATGTGACGAGTCTGCTTGTCAGCATTGATCCCCCCTATCGGAAGGACAGAGGCAAACACAACCTGTGCCCCTGATCCTTTAAGTAGTCGCCCCAAAGCCCTAAAGTCTCTTTTGATCGCTCTCGGACTTCTCGTTGCTACCTCGTCATTACCAGCCTGAAAGACCAGCAGCAGGTAGTAGTCGGTAGGCCATACCAGGCGCTTGACTTTCTTAGTGAAGTCTCTCACCCAAGCCCCAGGGAGGCAACAGACTTCCATGTGGTTTGGGTCCGGTCGGCATATTGGGCCCTCTGTCCCTTTCAAAAGGGAGTCCCCCATGACAATAACCCTTCTTTCTTTTTTGACAGTTGATGTAGCAATGTGGGGGGGTAGGTTGCCTTGCCTTAGGCATCCTGTTCAACTGGGACGGGCTTTCGCTTGCTTCGTTGTTCTGGTTGTCGTGTTCTAGACCCTCATACCTGTTATATAAGGGTAGATGGGAAGGTGAGGTGGGCAGGGACAGGGCTTGCCTACCACCCTGAACAGGAACCTGCCTCCATTCCCCCCCTTGGACTAGGTTTCCTCCTACTGCTAGGCGGAATGAGGGAACTTTTGTCTTCTGCGTAGCAGGAGACACTTGTGCTGTGGCAGGCTCATGGGTCTGTCTCAGAGAGGGCAGAGTACACCTCCACCAGTCAATTTCCCTCTCTGACTCCCTGATGCTCCTGAGCCTGCTCACCTCCTCCCGAAGCTCTGCTACCTGGCTGCGTAGCTCTTCAATCTGGGCACACCTGCGACAGGCATACCCCTCACTGCTGCTGTTGGATACCGACAGAAGACTCAGGCACACCCTGCAGCCCAAGACCTGGATGGCTGCGTTTCCCCGAGGCCTCCGTCTGAGTAGCCACATTGGTGACTGTGGCTGGAGAGGCCGCAAGAGATGTGGAGGCCATGGTTTTTTGCCTGGTTGATACCATGACCAGGTTCCTCGCAGGCAGGTTACAAGTACCGAAGGGAAAGACCGCTGAAAAAGAGCGGCGAGGGGCCATCACGGCTCACCCTGCCTGCGCGAACTGCCCTGCAAACTGCCGTGCCCTGCCCTTCTGATGCACCATGCCCTGTTTGCCCGCCCTGTTCGCCGCGCTCCTGGTCGCTCATGCTCCCTCGGGGCTGCTTTTGAACGGCCGGGGAGGGGGCACTACTGGCTCCGCCTCCACCTCGTCAGCCTCCCTCACGAGGGCTGCCGGGCCCTGGCGGCTCCCTCGGCTGCTTCGAGTGGCCTCGATGCCGAAAAAAAAGCCCTGCCTGTCTCGATCACCCACTCCACTGCAGAACGCGTCTGTCCCGGAGCCAATTGCCTCGGCAAGTGGCTCCACACTCCACAGACCTCCACAGGTCTGTGGAGAACTCCAGACTCAAGAACTCCACAGACCATTTTGTTAACAAATTTCATTTCTGTTTCTAAGGATTTCTTCCACTCCAGTGGAAACACTCCAGTTAATGTTAACGTAGACAGCAGCAGTCACAGAGAAAAACTGCTCAGTTCACATAGTTTAAACCAAATCAGAACTGAAGCAGTTTATTGGTTTGCTAATGTCATTCAGTTAACTGGCAAACTGTGAATTCTGCATCCAGGATCAATACCAGTAGTACAAAAAATAAACCACAAGACAAGACATGAAATATTAACAAATACCAATTTCTAAGCACTCTTTTATCTAATGCCCTGGAGGTCTAATACTGTAAACAGCTATTTGCACCCCCCCACCTTATTCCCAGGCCACGTGGGTTGCAGACATGCACCTCCTCACTAGGGAGAGCTGCACCCACTATCTGAAGACTTTCCTGAAGGACATGTGGTTCTGTGGCTCTACCTGCACCTGCCCTACTCCCTGCAACTCCAAAAACATGTGCTAGTGAGAAAGCTCCTGCAAGGTCACTTCTGCACCCCTTGGGTTCAGTTCCCCTATGTCACACCCCCTTGAACACTCATCCCACGGCAGTGGGTTCTGCTTGTCCCACATGTAGGTGGTAATGCTGGTGGCTGCAGGCAGAGCCTTCACATCCTGGTGTGTCCATGTCTCTGCCTCCCCTTCCCAGGGTCCCTTACATTCTGTTGCAGATCATAGAATCATAGAATCATAGAATATCCCAAGTTGGAAGAGACCCATAAGGAGCGTTAAGTCCAACTCCTGGCACCGCACAGGTCTATCCAAAATTTTAGACCATGTGACTAAGTGCACAGTCCAATTGCTTCTTAAATTCAGACAGGATTGGTGCAGTGACTACTTCACTGGGGAGCCTGTTCCAGTGTGAGATCACCCTCTCGGTGAAGAACCTCTTCCTGATGTCCAGCCTAAACTGTCCAGCCTAAAAGATGCTCATGATTCTTTCAAACTGTTTTTCAAGTTCACCCCTTCTTTGTTTCAAAACTCTCAGGAATATCAGAATATTCTCTGTAAAAAGTATCAGGAATAGTGTAACCAGCAGGATGAGGGAGGTGATCGTCCCCTTGTACTCTGCTATGGCAAGGCCGTACCTCAAGTACTGGTCCGACCATCACCCTACCACCCACTAAGCCATGTCCCTATGCACCACATCCAACCTTTCCTTGAACACCCCCAGGGACAGTGACTCCACAACTTTCCTAGGCAACCCGTTCCAATGCCTGACTACTCTTTCTGAGAAGAAATGTCTCCTAATTCCCAACCTGAACCACCCCTGGTGAACTTGAGGCCATTCCCTCCAGTCCTATCACTAGTTATCTGTGAGAAAAGGCTGACCCCTAGCTCCCCACAACTTCCTTTCAGGTAGCTGTAGAGAACAATCAGGCCTCCCCTGAACCTCCTATACTCCAGACTAAACAAACCCCAGTTACCTCAGCCGCTCCTTGTAGGACTTGTGTTCCAGGCCCTTCACCAGCTTGATAGCCCTTCTATGGACAAGCTCCAGGGCCTCGATGTCCATCTTGTACTGAGGGGCCCAAAGCTGAACACAGCATTGGAGGTGTGGCCTCAGCAGAGCTGAGTACAGGGGTACAATCACCCTGGTCCTGCTGGCTACACTATTCCTGATACAAGCTATGATGTCTTTGGCCTTCTTGGACACCTGGGCACACTGCCAGCTCATGTTCAGGTGAGCATTGACCAGCACCCCCAGATCCTTTTCCTCTGCACAGCTTTCCAGCCACTCTCCCACAAGCCTGTAACACTGCATGGGGTTGTTGTGGCCAAAGTGCAGGACCCGGCAGTTAGCCATGTTAAACCTCATCCCACTGGCCTCTGCCCATCGATCCAACCTGTACAGGTCCCTCTGCAAGGCCTTCCTACCCTCCAGCAGATCAATACCTCCCCCCCAACTTGGTTTTGTCTACATACTTACTGAGGTTGCACTCAATTCCCTCATTCAAGTCATCAATAAAGATATTAAAGAGGATGGGCCCCGACACCGACCCCTGGGGAACACCACCGGTGACCGGTCGCCATCTGGATTTCACTCCGTTCGACACTACTCCCCAGGGCCTGGCCATCCAGACAGTTTTTAACCCAGCAAAGAGAGTATTTGTCCAAGCCATGGGCTGCCAGCTTCTCCAGGAGAATACTGTGGGAGACCGTGTCAAAGGCCTTGCTGAAGTCTAGGTAGACTACATCATCCCTCATCCACCAGTCGGGTCACCCGGTCATAGGAGAAGAGTTTGGTCAGGCAGGACTTGCCTTTCATGAACCCATGCTGACCGGGCCTGATCCCCCAGTTGTCCCACATACATTGCATGATTGTGAATATATGTGAATTGCGTGATCTTAAATGTGTGATTGCATTCAAGAGGCCCTGTTCCATCACCTTTCCTGGCACCGAGGTCAGGCTGACAGGCCTGTAGTTCTTCACCTCCTCCTTACGACCCTTCTTATAGATGGGCGTCACATTAGCAAGTCTCCAGTCATCCAGGATCTCTCTAGATGACCATGACCGCTGATAATAATAACAATAACAATAATAATAATAATAATAATAATAGTTGTAGGAGTATAACTCTGTTGGCAAAGATACTAAAACATCTTTTAAATCTTAGAAGCATTTATTTATGCATTAAAATATCCATTTTGACAAGATAAGATTCTTCAAAAGTATTTTCTTCTACACTTACTGCCAGAGTCCTGCTGTACATAAAATTGGTGTGGTATATTGTTACATTCAATAAAAGGAGAGAGAATGAGTGACTTCAGTGACTGAGATGAATGAGAGTACCACATTCACAGTGGAAAGGTAAAAAAGTCACAGGGAAGATAATGGCTTTGATGAATAAATTAGACATCTGAGAACTGTTTGTTACCAGAAAAAAAAAAAAAATTCCAATTTGCTTTTAATAAAGGGCAGGGGGGGAAGGATTAGAATGAATGGTTGAGACTTAATTTTCCTCTTACAAACAAGGTGTCCTACAACAAGATTTTCCTCTCAAGTTTCCTCCTGGAATACTTCCATTTTGTATTAAAAATATTGCAGAGTGGATTTGGAAGCAGACCTCAAAATCTTCAAGGGAACACAGAAACCCATGGGATGATGGCTCTCTGTAAGATATGTTTCAAAATATTTTTTTTTTTTCCTAATGAAGTGGTCTGTAACCAGCTAAAAAGGCTTTGGAGAGTGGTAGGACTTAAAGATATGGGAAATGGGGGAGGGAATCACCTTGCACACAAATATTCCCTGTGCATCTGCTAAAGCAGCTAACAATGAAGATTAGAAAGGGCTGCAATGCCTGCACTATTGTTTGCTCTGTGGTGAAAAAGGAGAACTAGGATAACATATGTATATATATATATATATAAATAGAAAAGGTCTAGAAAAAAATAATTTAAAAATAGCAGCAACAAACAAATGTCTTAGCCACAGATAGAAGTACTTATTAACTGGTAGTACATTACTGAACTATATTATTTACTGTTCCATATTAAAAAAAGAAAAATAAAAAAGTATATGAAAGAAGAACAAATCTTTAATCTTCGAAATGATACTGCTTTTTATTTTTACTTGCATTAGTACTATAATGATCAAGTATGGAAGAATCAGTTATTTTAATTCCCCCATGAACCGGTATCAGAAACAAGTATGTAAACATCACAGCATGGTCCTGAGAAATGAAGTTCAAGCTGTGAACTGTTGTATTTCATTTTTTGTGAATTTCTGATAATTTTTTATTCCAAAGAATGATATTTTTTAAATAAATTGAAAATATGGATTTAAACTGAAAAGAAAGAAAATAAATATATTTATATATCTATGACAGAAATACTATGCATGTAATGAAAATGTAAATTCACATTTCAATTTTTAATTAAGCTTTCATTTCCTCATTATATCCACTCTATTAACATTTTTCAATCACCCTTCATTAACTGTATGCATTCTGAATACAGTCATTGAAAACTGGAAAGATAGATTACATGACATATATAAATCTCTGGTGAACTGAGGCTAAAGTAGAAGACAGTAAGTTGATTTTTGTATCTGAAAGAAGGTGATGTGGAAACAATGTCTGAACAGTGCATAAATATATATTTTTGACTATGTTAATTTGTTTATGCTCTTAGTGGCAGCTAAGAATTCAAGACACAAATAAGATCTCATCTCTTTGTTTTGAGGCTTTCCATTTTCTGTAAATCTTCCTTTCTTCAGACAAAGAATCATTCAATCAGCACATCTTAGTTTGTTTGTGTTTTTTTTTTCTTTCATGAAACCGAGAACATGCATGATATGAGAGCACTTTAGTTGTAAGTGACAACTATAACTTTACAAATCCTTCTGTTGTCATTAAATAACTTTAGCATGTAAGGATGGTATAATTTTCTGTTAGCTGTCTGGATTTTGTCTAAGTTATTTACATTTAATATCTTGTGTTTAGGTAGAACTATTAGAAACGTAGTTCTGATCTCTTAATATAAGCTAACTATAATAAAGTATAATTTTTGTCTGTTAAGATATTTGAACAATTTGCATTTTCACAGGTTTTACAATCTTTCTTTAACTGGAAATTGAAATTGGAAGAATTTTTAAAAATGATTCTGTGTGAAGCACAGAACACCACACTGTAGAATATTGTTGGAACTACCACATTCCATCTGATCTGAAGTCTGTTCAAAACATTATCAGTTCCTGAATGTTGCCATTAAGCTGCTTCAAGACCTTTCTGTATCATGGATATCAGATGAGAAGTAAACATGTAACTATTGACATTTTGCTGATAATTGATAAAAGTTTAAAATTCTGAATTCAGTTCCCAGTAACATGGTTCTTCAAATATGCTTTCACCTGAAAGAGGAGTTCCTATCATACAATCTGTGTGGCATAACTGGCCTATAAGGATGAATTTATGCTCCTCTTACTTGGAACACTGAAAATGTGCTCATTTAACAGATGGAGATCTCACAAGGTCTGAAGGTCTCATGAGAAATATCCAGCGCAGAACCGACCCTAGTGCTCTATCAGTCATATATCAGTCGATCTATAAACCCAAGCACCGACAAATCTTTCTTTCTGCAGTATGGATGGAGAACTAGGGGGTGTCTATCACTGTCTGTTTCCCCCAGGATGTTACCACGGAATAAATATGAGCAAGTCATTCCATATGCTAAACACTCTTCATAGTGGAGGTATTTGCAATGGAAATGGAGGCAGATCTACATTGTCTTAACCCACAGTAAGTTGTCTTGCAGAGATACTGGACAAGATAACACTCCTGTGAGTTTAATACTGTGTATGAAAATGTATTTTCCACTATACTACTGATGTAAATTTTTAGCTTGAATTATTTGGGGGGTTAGACAGTACATGTTAATTTGTTTATCACTTTTACATGACATTTTTTATGGGTGTGGTTTCAAATTAGGAATGGATTTTAACCAAATGTAATATGTTTCTTTCACGAACACTTTCTGATTCATCTCTGAGTAAACTTGCCATGCACAAAGAGAATTGAGATTTGTGGGAAGAAAGCATATTTTTAGACTGAAAAATGTGCTGGTGAAAGAACTGACATCAACATTATATATTGCTCTAAAAGAGCTCTTTTTATCGTTCTATGAGGTAATCTGGAAGAGTAAATCCATGATGCAAGCAGTCACAGTTTATTTAATTACAGTTTTGTGGGTTTTGTCACCTCTGTGGGGTACGTGTCACTTGGTGAGTGAGATTACAACATAATCTTCCTCAATACTCTTCTCTATCAATTTAATTAAGAAATTACCATCAGAGAGGCAGTGTCTATTAAGCATTTATTTGAATACACAAAGAAGGTGTCTGTCCTCTTTCTGATTTGTTTTGTTTTTCTGTGTCCTACTGTTGCTACGGTAAGAAAGCACAGAGAGAGCACAAGCAGAGACAACAGAGGTGGGATAGCTGTATTATTTGAATACAACTGTGGTGTTGTTTACATTTAATGATTAATAGAAGATGATACTTGGCTTTGAATAAAATATTTATTTATTTATTTTCCTAGCTCAAATGTTTCTTGTTTAATTATAACAAACATTTTCACTGGATGAGGAAAAATAGGTACTTCATTAGAGATAACAAATTTTTTATTTGTCTTTTGACGTCATGGCATCAAATATTACTAGAGAAACATAACTCATTTGTATAGCATTTAAGTTAATGAAGCTTACTTTTGTATAATGTCTTATGTCTCTTGCCTTTCTTTATCCCCAGGTGCCACATTTCCAGGCCTCTGCTTATCACTTTCCCCCTAGACTGGAGAACTAGAAGAATATCCACCTGATGACAGAGAGCAAGCACTGCCTGCGTGGGCTGACCTCCTGTGCTTATCAGTTCCAGGCAGGTGCTGCCTCTCCCTTGGCCCTCAAGGAAAGCACTAATTGGAATGGCTGATCGTAGAACACATCTAATCTTCATGTATTTGAGATTTGCACCAAGCTTTCACATCTTCCAAGCTCAGTTGAATTTAGACAACTGGTTTTAAAGGATAGTAGAGACAATTGGAGAGCCAGCAAAATTGTATATATTCTGTCTAGTTAAAAACAAACAAACAAAAACAACCAACCAAATGACAAAAAAAAAAAAAAAAAAAAAACAGGATAAGGATTCTAAAATGAAAACCTCACATAAAACATACCTTGTCTTATAAACTGATAATTTCCAACAGTAACATCTGAAATGTGTTTTTTTAGAAAATGATTTGCTTGACACCTTTCCTTTAACTGTATGAAGTTTTCACTGAGATGGTATTAATGCCGACAGCTTCCATTACATTAGTGTTTCTACTGTTCTTCTGAAAAGTTAACAGTTTAGTCTTTTAAATTAATTGTAATTCATATAACATTAACAATTTCATAAAGAACATACTTAAAATTTACTATAACTGAATTTACAAGCTAAGCAGTTATATATTTGATGATCTTGTTAATATGCATGCATGTATATTCCTCCTTATCATTCCCTTTTAGAAACAGAAGGGGAATAAGAGAAGTGACTATTTTGCTAAACAAAAGGAGAATGTAGGAGATGACATTTTTCATTTCATTGCAAACAATAAACTGTAAAATAGAACAACTGCAAAGTCATCAGCTGCAATTTTCAGCTCTTCAGGATGTTGCTGTTTGCCAGATTTTTGAAAAGCTTCACTGCAGTAGCTGTGGGGCTTTTTTTTCTAAGTTTGGCCACAAGTATTACGGTGGGAATGATGATATGCTGAGCTCTATTGAAAATCTTGTTGATGCAGAACAACTGAATGTAAAAAAAATGGCATTGAGCCCTTTAGAATAGCAGGTCCCACATCACCAAGCTCATGGTTATAGTTTATAGCATCTGACAGGGCTCTGGTTCAAAAAAATGAATATTGGTCAGGAATATAAACAAGTATTTAATCATATCATTCATATTAGATATTCCCTGGGGAAAAAGAAAATCCCTGAGGCCAACATTTTGATAATATCCAAATGTTAGTATAAACCATCACAATAATAAGTATGAATACTGAGACATTTCTAGTTAATTTGTAGGACTTTTGTTTGTTTTTTGTTCTTTCTTTTTTCTTCAGTTTAGAAAAAGAAAGAAAACAAGAAAAAAATGCACAAATAAGCTAAACAGCAGGTAGAAAACTAAGTTATGTAAATGAAATTAGAAACAATGTCTTCAAAAAAGGGGGCGGGGGTGTTTTCTTAAGTGATTGCATTGCCATTTCAGAAATATTATAAAATTTCCAACTTTTTCTGTGTAAGATTTTCGTAGCATTAAAAAATAGACCATTTAACATTTGGATTTTGCACAACATAAATGTTCCTTAACACTTATCCCCTAAGCAAATGTTCTTATAGTGTCTGCCTAATCATCAACCATTGTAATTATTTCCCTTTCATCTGTGTTTAATCGGTGCCTTCACACCTTGAATAAGAATGAAGTTCTGATCTCCTTCCTTTCTATGTCTCCCCTCCCCTTAATCTCAAAGTACAGAGAAGGACAACGTGGATAATAAAGATACTGAATAGCTTCTGTTTAGAATAGAGAAGATATGACTTATGGAGGATATGAGAGATCTAAAAATCTAGACTAGCTTAATAAAAATCATTAGGAAACATTAGGAAACAACTACTTCACTCTTTTTCTCATAATAAAAGACTTAGAGACATCCAGTGAAGTTAGATTACAGGTACAGAGCAAATACAAGGGATTTTTATTTAATTAAATGTGTAACTCATTGCCAAACAACCTTGTGGATGTTCCAGGAGTTTGGGTTTTCAGATCACTAGAGGTGCTGCATAGTATCTGGCTGCCCCCCAAAACTAGTTAAAAAAAAAAAAAAAAGTCCTGCATTGCCCCTTTAAAAAGTAGTGAGCAGATGAGGTGGAACATTTTGGTAAGCAGGAGAGGTTGCGTGTACTTAGTTGAATATGATCAACATGCTGAGGATGGTGGGAAAGGAGACAAGAAACAGCCTTTTAAACATCAGAATAAAGCAGGCAGGTAAAGATGATTGTTATTGCATTACAACAACAGCTGTTGTTCTATAGGATGAAGACAATCATAGAGACAATGGCAAGTATACCAGAAATTGCTGTCAATTTGAATATATTATATACAAGTATGGCAACCATAACTACTTAGAAGTAGTGTAATGCCTCATATTGATGATTAATGCACAGCTTGCAAAGTCAATTGAATTGACTAGGAGTTGTTGGTGTTGGTCAGTGGGTAATAAAGATACAGAATAGATCCTGGTTTGGATAGAGAAGAATTAACTTAGGAAGAATATGAAAAAGATGTAAACATTTTGACTAGCTTAATTAAATGATTAGGAAATAACTATTACACTCCTTTTCTCATGATAAAAGACTCAGACTTCTGAGTCTTCAGTGGCAAGGATGTGATACTGAAAAATGAATTTTCTCTCTCTGATGTGTGCAGGTGGTGGTGCTGTTGGCAGTGTGTATTATGTCCTCCCATCATCACCTTCTACATGCACACAGTCAGTGCAGGATAGGACAAAGAAAAATACACTTTCAGGTTACCATGCCATGATATAATTATCAAGGTTAGTCAGATCAACAGCATTTTGATTTCAGTAAGCTACTCTGTATCCTACATGAGATAGCAGAAGAGGAAGAACAACAGCTCTTACAAAAGGGAGCTAATACAGCTAAACTAGATTCAGGGCTAACTATATAAAGTAGCTAGCTGCTCTTCAAACACACAGCCTCCAGAGCTTGAGAACCTTCCAGGGTTTTCTTTCACATATCCTTTCTGAGCCTGAGATTTGCCCATGTAAAGCGTTAATAAAATTTCCAGCCCTACCGAGGTTGAAGATCTTGGCAAGGTTAGCCTGCCTGACTATACTACCATGAAACACTCATCTAGGCTCCTGCTGTCTAGGCTATTTGGAATCTTCTTGATCTCTCATTTCTAGCTGTAACAAATGGAGCTGGCTTAGCTGAGAATTATAGCCACTACTGACATGAACCTGTTGGAGGTGTTATTTATTAAAATGCAGAAATAAATTATTAAAAAAAAAATGAAGCAAATATTTAACTATCTGCTAAAATTAATAACTAAATAAAAGTTGGCACAATTAAAATATTTTCCACACACTTCATTATTTGTTGTCCTGTATGCTTTGAAGTGCACAAAGTTGATTGTGTATTCTTTAAGTTCAATGCACCTGATGATTTATCTTTTAACATGACTTTTGAAATGATTTATTAGTACTGAAACAAAATCACAAGGGAATTTCATAACTGTGCTTTTCTGTCCAAGCTGGACTGAAAATAAGAGAAATATTTTTTTTTGCTGGGATTACTTCAGGCTCCCAAGATATATAGTACCACATTGGAAAGAGTCATCTGCTACATCAGAATGAAATCCCATCGGAAAAATAAATAAATAAATAAAATCTGTTATGTTGCTTTACAGACACTTCAATGCAATCATTCTGTGGTTAACTAAGGTTTGGGAACTAGTATAACCAATGCTACAAAACAAATGTCACACAGTGAAAATCTGTGATGTCCTGATTTTCTCCTTATCGGGTCCATGTCTCCTTGTCCAAGTCCATGTCTCCTTATCCAAGCCTCCTTACCAAGTCCATGAAAATGTGACTGATTTTACCTAGTGTTGAAAGAAGCCTGAAATGGAAAGGATTAAGGGGGATATATTCAAAACCATACATTAAAGAAGATGTATGCTGTTGATACGTCTTTATGTAAGATGTATGACACTGCAAAAATATTGTTTTCACAAGCTACGTTTACTGCTTTAGGCTGTTGACTGAATTACAGAGATTATTCTTATTCATTCAGCAGTTTTATTTCATGCTATCAACATTAATCAAATTGCAATAATCTTTTCTTATAGCAAGGTAAATTTACAATAAAAAGAGACAATGTGTAGAAGTTTCTTCTCAGAAAGAGCAGTTAGGCATTGGAATTTCCCAGGGAAGTTGTGGAGCCACCGTCCCTGAAGTGTTTAAGAAAAAGTTGGATGTGGTACTCAGGGACATGATTTAGTGGGTAATGTTGGTAGTAGTGGGATGGTTAGACCAGATGATCTTGCAGGTCATTTCCAACCTTAATGACTCTATGATTCTGCATAGTGTTAATTTTAATATATGCTTACAGAAAAGTGTGAGAAAAGTGTAAGTATAAGTATATTGCATTGTAAGAATGTTTGAGCAATCTCTCTCTCTCTTTTTCTTTCTCTCATAATTAATAATAATAATAATAAAAAAAATTCCAGTGTTATGATTCATCCTTCCATTTTAGGAACTGTTAATGCAGACAGTCAAAACACCTCATCATTTTTCCTAGTGCATTAAATAGAGTCAGATTTTCACCTTTTGAACATCCATTTTAAAAGATGCCCTTGGGAAACTGAAAGGTCCTACTACCTAAACCATACATTAATTCCAATATTAACCCATGATGAAGGAGTGTATTAATAACTTGGTAGTTATGTCTACACAAACACATGTACATGTAAATTACCATTAGAAAAGATTATTTAAATAAAGTCTTCATGGAAACTTATTTTCTCACACTTCCTGCAGAGAGTTTTGTATTCTCAGAATCTTGTAGACCTGAGCACAGCTGAAAGCTGAATTAATAAGAGAGTCGTCTTTGTAAATCTTTTGAAGACAGAAATAATTTCAAAAATATGTGGTCTGTGGTTGGCTTGAGACATCCCAGAAATATTTCTTGATAACTGTGAAGAGCTCTTCAAAGACCTTAGTATGATTTTATTTTTTTTAATCTCTCTAGTTAAATTCATAAATGCACTGGGGAAGGGTTTAATTATTTTTGTTTGTTTGTTTGTTTGTTTTAGTGACATATTAATTAAATCAAATAAGTGTTCAAGGAAGGAGAGTCTGGCCAAATAATTAATATATGTACAACTTACCTGTTAAAGGATATTTCAACAACCTTTTCAATATTAAAAAAAAAAAAAAAAAAAAAAGTGTTCTTTTTCTCCTTTCCTGGGTCATTTACTTGTTTCAAAGAATGTATTTTTCTGCTTGTATTGCTTTCAGAACCTATATCTTCAACATTCTCCTCTCCCTCGTTAGTTTGTAAGGGTGACTATTAAAAGTTCCAATTGAGTGTCCTGCTAGAGTTTAATTATTGTAGAAAACTCTCATGAGAATGAAAGACCTTTAGGGGAATCTCAGATGCACAGCTCAGTAATCCTAATCAATCTAATTAAATTTCTGTGAAACAAGCATTTTAAAAAGACTTCTGGAGGTCCAGTAAGTTTGGTTTATTGTTCAGTGTTACAGACTTTATCTTAAACCTGGGAAGGTTTCTCAAATGCTGCAATGAATTATGCATTAGACTTGAATGGAAAAGTCTTTGCACAAAACCACTGCAGTAGCATAGTAGAGCATACTTTCCGTTTGAGGACAGGCTTGCTGCTGTAATTTCCTGACCCCTGAATTTCCAATGCTTAAATTACAAGATTCTTGTAAATGTCAGCAGATTATTTTAACAGGCAGAGGAAGTTCTAATGCTAACAAAAAGCAAAGTGGAGGAAATTGCTATTTACACTGAAGTCTTTATAGTATAAATGTCTGAACGTGCAATTCCGTGATCTTGGTAACCACTCATTTTGCTGTAACTTGCAGCCCTGACAATTCCTTAAAAGAATAAAGCTTTCATCTAGACTCCCAAACATTGTTTCAGCTGAGATCTACTTCTATGTATCACAATCACATCAATTAATATAGTTATGTATTGTGTTTACATGGCAAGGTTTTGGTAGCAGGGGGGCTGCAGGGATGGCCTCTGTGAGCAGAGCCCGGCAGCTGCCCCATGTCAGATCAGAGCCAGCTCCAAAAGAGACCCGCTGCTAGCCAGAGCCGGGCTAGTGAGCAATGGTGGTTGGGCCTCTGTGAGAGCAGACTGAAGAAATGGAAAAAAAAAAAAATGCTGCACAACAGCAGCTGGGAGAGAGGAGTGAGAACCAGCCCTGCAGACCCCAAGGTCAGTGCAGCAGGAGGGCAGGAGGTGCTCCAGGCACACAGCAGCAGTTCCCCTGCGGCCTGTGGAGAGGCCCCTGGTGGAGCAGGCTGTCCCCCTGCAGCCCACGGGTCCCACATGGAGCAGATCTCCACGCTGCAGCCCGTGGAGGAGCCCCCGGTGGAGCAGGTGGATGTGGCCTGGAGGAGGCTGCGGCCCATGGAGAGCCCCCGCAGGAGCAGGCCCCGGGCTGGAGCTGCAGCCCGTGGAGAGGAGCCCACGCAGGAGCAGGGGGTCTGGGGGGAGCTGCTGCCCGTGGGGGACTTGTGCTGGAGCAGTTTGCTCCTGGGGGATGGACCCCGTGGTACAGAGCCATGGGACGCCACGTGGAGCAGGGGCAGGGCGTGACTGTGAAGGAGTGGCAGAGAGAAAGTGTCACAGACTGACCACAGCCCCCATTCGCTGTTCCCCCACGCTGCTCAGGGGGAGGAGGTAGAAAAGGGTGGATGGGGGGAAGATGTTTTTAGTTTGCTTTTAGGTTTTCATTGTTCTAGTTTGCTAGTGATAGGCAATACATTATATTAACCTCTATATTCTGAATCTGTTTTGCCTGTTACGATAATTGTTGAGCGATCTCCCCATCCGTATCTCTACCTTGAGCCCTTTCCATCATATTTTCTCCCCCTTTCTCTTTAAGAAGGGGGAGTGAAAGAGTGTTTTTGGTGTTCAGCTGCCCAGCTAGGTAAAACCACACGAAGTTATCACTTGATCACCATTTTCATAGTTTGTTAAAGGAATGCAATCATCTCTAAAAAGCTGTTTTAAACATCTCTGAAGAAAGAATACAAGAAATCATATGGCTAATGTCTCTGTGTTGTATGTGCAATGTGGGAACCTCAAGAAACTTTTGCTCTCAAGACTGAGCCACAGATGAATCTCACTGAGTTCTTGGCTACCTCCCTGTATAATCTCATAATTTATTCACATTCCAGGATAATTGCTGAGACAAAATATTTGCATTCCCAGAAACAGAAATCTCTCACAAAGATTAATTCAGATCTTGTCCTGGTTCGGACAGGACATCCAATGGAATGGGGGGCAGGGGAAGAAGGGGGAGTGCGCAAACGTCTGTGTGGTGCTTAGCTGCCCGATGGGTTAAAACACAACAGATGTATAGAAGGATGGTAGTCTTTGTGTTTATTTTCTTAGGGTCATACTTGATCTTCCTTCTACTTGGCTGAGTACATTGTGCTGCATTTCATATGATAGGATCATAGGATAATTCAGGTTGGAAAGGACCTCAGGAGTTCTCTTGTCCAACCTCCTGCTTACAGGACAGTCAGCTCTATGGTCAGGCCAGGTTGTTCAGAACTTGAAAATCTCCAATGACAGAGGCAGCAGAGGTTGCAACATGCTCCATTATCCAAATGTCCTTTTGAGGAAAAAGATCCTCCTCACATCCAATACAAAACTATTTATTTTTCCATTTATGCCCCTTGTCTCTTGTTTCCTTACCATGCACTTCTCTGAAGCCTGCATGCACTGCTTCATCCATCTTCCCAATAACTTTACTGTAGGCAATGGGAGGTTGCTGTTAGGTGCCCCATATCTTTTCCAGCCTGAGTTAAACTTGGTCTCCCAGCCTCTTCTCCCAAGGCAAGCACTCCAGAGCTGACAGTCCTGAGTGCACTGCACTGAACTTTCTTCAGTTTGTCAACGTGTTTTCTGTACTGGGAGGCTGCAAACTGGACACAGCATTTCAAATGAAGTCTAACAAGTGCTGACCAGAAGGGGAAACGAGGATCCCATTGCTTCTTATTGGTAATTGAGGAGGATGTTAAAAAAGACATATCCATGGATACAACCCTACAGTACTCCCTTTGCTACCAGCCTCCAAGTAGAGCACAACCCACTAACTGTGACCTTGAGAGCACCAGCATCCAACCATTTTTTTAATAATTTCATTGTCCACCCATCCAGACTGTAATCATCCCAACTTACATATCAGGGTTTTGTGGAAGACAGTGTTGAACACGTTTCTGAAGTTGAAAGCAATGACATTTACTGTTCTCCCCTCATCCACACATCTAGTCATTTTATCATGAAGTCAAGTTTGTTAGGCATGATTTACCTATGGTCAATTCATGCTGACTGTTTCCAGTTACCTTCTGCCTTGGATGCCCAGAAATATGCTCCAGGAATACTCACTACATGACTTTTTCTGGGGATGAAAATGAGGTATGGCCTGTAGTTACCCAGATCACCCATTTGACCTTCTTTGAAGAAAGGTGCAACACCTTTGCCTTTTTTTCAAGTTGTCAGGGATTTCCTCTGCTCTCCAAGACCTTTCAAAAATGATAGAGAGCAATCGGCTTTCTCATGACTCTTGGATACAGTCCATCATGTCTCATGAACTTGTAAGGGTAAAGTTTCTCCAATAATCTATGACCCACACTTGATCTATGTTCACTGCTGGTTTTCATCCTTGAACCTTCTCACCAATCAAAGAGGCCTTGGAGACCTTGCAAGAGAAAACAGAGAAACTGGAAACCTCAACTTTAACTGTGTCTGTAGTCACTAAATCACCTGCCCCATCCAGCTATGGTCCTACATTTTTTTCTTGTTTAATCTTTTATTTTAGGTGTAATGATGCAAGCTCTTGTCCTATGCTGCATTTTTACCTTCATTAAATATGTTTTACCAGAGGCACCAGAAAGATGGCTGCTGGGCTCAGTTGTGTCCTTTTATGTGTCCATTGTAGCCAGATGGATCTGTCTGTGTGGAACAGGTCAACGCTGGCCTCTTCTCATAGAGACCTCCCTGCAACTCCCCAGCTGTCAGTGCATTGCCACCTATATCCAATGCATGTGGGTTCCTCCTTGTAAACCTTCCAGGAGCTGTCAGGAAGATTACAGATCTCTGTGACAATCAGGGTCTGTGGTACAAAGAATTTCATGGTTTGTTTAAAGAAGACTTTGTCCACTTTTTCATCCTGAGTAGGTAGTCTGTAATAAATTGCTCAAGTTGTGTGAACTGTCCCACCATATCAAAACTATCCCAGTGATATTGCAGTTTTGTGACTGCACATAGAGTTCTAGTTTCTCCTGTTTGGCTCCCTGGATACATGTAGATATACTTGAGTTGGGCTACTTTCATCCCTACTCTGTTCTTTATGAGGTCTCCCTTGTTCCTGGTGCATTATATGCTTTGTTTTCTCACATTTTTGGACTGCCTCCCTTCCCCATTGTTCATAGTTTGAAGCTGTCCTTAGCAAGTTGCTACAAGCTGGAATTATATTGCTACTGACAAATCTCAGTTATCTTACTACAGCACATAAAATTGACATTGCCTTAAAAACCAGGCTTCTCAATTAGTATTTCACAATATAATTATATTTCTATATATTTTAAAAGGAAATACTGTAATTGCCCACAACTTGCCCTGTGATTTTTTTCTGTTTATAAACCCAATTGGATGCCACGACACTAGATTTATTCCAGAAAGTTAGAGGATTGTATTTACAAACAGAATATAATTTTTCAGTCTTAGCAGTATCCAGAAGGCGATGAATCAAAAAAATACAATTCCACTAGCATAAGCAAAGATCCCTATCCACCCTCAAGACTTATGTCATTTGTGCACCTGCCCGTGAGCCTCATCATTAATTCAAAGTGACCCTAAAGGCCTATAGATGCAGCCAACATGGAATCCTTCTGATACAGAAGATGAACTTAGATGTCTCTGTGAGACCCCCCCCCACCTTGTTAGTCGCTGCTGCTAAGCCTCAGTGGCATCCACATATGCCTAAGTAAAGCAGACTTTAATCTAAAGGCAAGCAGCACTGAGTCTTTAGTCTGTCTCTAAACTGCTTCAAGCTGGAGACAATATTGGTTAATCACCCATACATGTCATGATTGTATAAAGCATAATGGTTTATTCTGTGTTTCTTTCGGATGTTGCACTGACCAAAAAGCCTGAGGGACCTTCAGTCAGGCCCACTAAAAATCTCAGTCAGAACTGGCTCATGCTTGGCTGGCTCGCACTGTGATTTTAACCAGAGTGTAGGAAAATAATGATTTTCTATGCTCAAACATTTAGACAGGCCTTTTCGCTTTAGCTCCAAACCGAAGAATGAGAGTAAAGTTCTTACAAGCTTCAAGGCTGTGGCCCTGGTTGCATTTTTGTTCCTTTCTGATAGAGTGTTTCCTGCCCTGATAGCTCTTCGGCTTTTACCTATCTTCAAATGACATTTGTTTTTGATTGTGCTCTTCATCTCAGTCTTGTAAGCTGATCTTGCTTGAAAATGCCTGATGGAGTCCTTTTTCTTTCTTCCCTGTGACCTGTGATGAGAGAGGGAAAAATGACCCTTCTTAAAACAAAAGTTCTGCCTTGGTAGATACAAACCTTTCACTGAAAAGAACTTAAGCACAGTCTGACAAACTGTTTTGTCCTCTAGCTCCATAGCAACATTTGCTTGCCCTAGACAGTGTCCTCTGCCTGCTTGTTTCTTCAAATTATTACCATTTCCTTTTTTAAATAAATAAATAAATAAATAAATAGTTGGATGCTAAATACAGAGTAGTTGGCAGAAATATCCTGAACATTTTCTATGCTCTTCTACAAGAAAAGAGTGATAAAAGAGAGTGAGTTCCTAAAGAGTTTTATTTTTTTTTCTAAATTTATATGCAGATATAAAATATCTTTATATACATAATATAATATAATATATAATATATACAATATAATATATGCAGTCTTTTAAAAATTTCTGAAGGTTCAGAAACTAGTACAAGGCCAAATTTAAATGGCCGAATACTTCCCAAAACTAAAGTTCAGTGTTGCATGCATCCACAAAATCCTGCCAGTGGATTAGTCTTTAGTAAAGCTGGCTAGAGAGTTGAAGAAGAGAAAAACTGACATCCAGGATGATTATGTTCCCCCAGTAATAAAAAGGGTTTTTATTTTGCTTTGTTTTTTTCCCCTATGATTGCAAACTTATTTTTGATACAGCCTGATTGAAGGGTGAAATAATAAACAAAAGACAGATCTGCATTAGGAATCAAAATAATTCAGAGCAGGGGAGTTTAATTGTTATGATCTATTATTTTGAACTAAGATTGGGAGTGAAAACAATTTCAATGAGTCCTAGAAAATAATACAAACCAAATGAAGTAGGTGATTGGGAAAAGTCAACATGGATTTAAGAAAGGTAAATTATGCCTGATTAACCTGATCACCTACAACAAAATAACATTTTCTGTTGACTTAGGGAAAGCAATGGAGATTGTTCACTGGGGCTTCTGCAGTGCATTTGACACTGTTTCCCACAGCTTTCTCCTAGGCAAACCGCCAAGATACAGATCGGATGGGTGGTCTGCAAGATCGTAGGAATTTGTCTAACAAGTGACATTCAGAGGGTGGTGATCAGTTGTTTGACTCAGTTTTTACTTTCTTAAGTGGGGTCCCACAGGGATCAATACTGAATTAACAACTCAAGTTGTTCAACATCTTCAAATGATCTGGATGAGGAGATTGAAGGCACTCTCACCAAGTTTGCCGATGGCATTAAACTGGGTGGTGAGATGGACGTGTCAGAAGGGCGATCTCTCTTACAGAGAGACTTGGACAGGCTGGAAGAGTGGGCAAGCAAGAACTGCATGGAGTTTAAGAAAGACAAGTGCAAGCTCCTGCACCTGGGACAACATAACCAGAGAGTGCAGTACAGACCAGGATCTGTGTGGCTGAGGAATATCCTTGCTGAAAGGGACCTGGGGGTCCTGGTGGACAATAAGCTAAACATGAGTCAGCAGTGCATTGTTGCAGCAGCGCAGGCAAATCACAGCCTGGGCTGCATCCACAGGGGCATTACTAGCAGAGCTAGTAATGCAATCATCCCACACTACTCATTGCTTGTCAGTACCGTGTCCAGTTCTGGTCTCCACAATTCAAAAAAGACATGGCCAGACTGGAGAGGGTCCAAAGGCGGGCCATGAAGATGATCAAAGTGCTGGAGAACCCACCCTATGAGGAAAGACTGAAGGAGCTGTTTTTGTTTTGTCACCCTGGAGAAAAGAAGCTTTGGGGAGACTTCATCACAGTACTACTGTACTTTAAGGGCAACTACAAAGAGGATACAGGATCTATATGCTAGTTATACTAATTCCATTTATTAGATACATGGTATTGAAATTCAGAATAATAACAAATATAGCAAGGCAAAATTACTGGGGGGGAGTATATTTTACATGCAGAAATTGACTAATATATTCAATATGGTTAATAGCAGTATTATTCAGCTCAACAGGATGTAGGCTCAAGGTTTGGGAAATTTGGAAAATTTGCATTCAAAAACATGTATTTAAGTTATGTCTTCTCTACTCACTGTTCTTTCCCGTTCCATTCTCAGCTAGGTGCTTATTTCTTAGTTTTTCAAGACATTAATGACCTGTAAGCTTCAGAATGCAAATAATTTCAATTAAACTTAGAAATTAAAAATAAAACTTGGATTTTAAAACTGAACTTGCTGAAAGTGTGAATCATATTCCCATTATTCCAATGAGGATTGATTTCTAATAAAATTCCAGCCCATTTTAGTCTCTGTAATGAGCCTGAAATAGCTGCCAGCTTGCAGTGCTGGAATTAATGATAATTAAATGTAACACAAAATGTATTTCCATATTTTGTATTGCTTAAATGATTTCATCTCAGATGTAGTATGATTCTTTTTAAAGATGACTACTTCTATTTAATCTCTTTCCCAATTTTAATTTGAATTTCATATTGTTGCTGACTGTTTAATGAATATTTTGGGAGATGGCCATAGTGTTGTTAATTATACCGGAGACCGAGTATAATTAATTCTTTTGGACCTGAAGTCAGCTAGTTAATCGATTTCTGATGAAACTGAAGATTAAACACAGATAGTGCACTTCTTCCTTCCTTCATTTTAATTTTTCCCTCTCTGAATTCAATCAGATTACTTTGGAAAGTCATTGCTGGCAAATCAATTTGTGGCCCCATTTTGGGTATTATCCAGATGTTAATAGATGGATGATCCACTCAGACCAGTCACCTTCCTATTGATTTTTTTTTTTTCATTTTTAAAGAAAACCTTTTAGTTCTTTTCAGTAGATTTACCAGCATTATTTGTAATTAGTATTTAAATGATTTTTAACTGCCTACTAACAATAACTTCATTAACTAAGAAAGGGATAAAAAGGGGTCTTTAAAAGAGTTCTCTGAAGACCAGACAATTCACACAGCAAAGGGGCTGTAGTGATGTAGAAGACAATTCCTCATATTAGCGAGGCATTAACTCATGTAGCTAAATTTGATTTTAGGGAATGGTTTGAAAAGGCTTAAATGAAAAAGAGAAAAATCCATTAGCATGCCCAGGAGTTCCTATCCCTATTTTATTTTTTTATTCTGGTGCTATAAATAATGGTATTTTTTAATTTTTGACAGCAGGAAAAGCCCTAAAGGCTGTAAGAAGATAATAAAAAAGGGCAAGGAAGAAATTAAAATGAGCAGGAGGAGGCCTTTCTTATAGTCAATGAGAGAAACCTTTTGCATTTTTCATCTATTACTCTACAGATAGTAATAGATAGCTCTACGATCCCTACTGTAACGGCTTACAGCCCAAGTACATCCTATCACTGTGATACCCTTCTGTGAACAGACGTAAGACAGCTTTTAATGTTATTTCTTCATGGCTGAGTAAGAGAAGAGTAGAAATGTGCCGGTGAATCATTATCTACACTTTCTGGAGAATTAGGGCCAACATTTAACAACAATTACTTACATAAATTAATCCTTTTTCAAGAAAATGTGTAAACATAAATTCAATCTCCTCAGCACTTGACAACTTTGTATGTTAAATTTACATTAAACACATTATTGAATTAAAGCCTAGGTATTAAATAAGAAATATTTTCTGTTTCTCAGATGAAGATCTGATGTGCATGATTAGTCAGCATTTGCACTGGAGGTAAGTATTAAATGGAGGTAAGTATTAAACAGTCATTAAAACGTAAAAACAAAAAATAAATAATATTATATATATTTATATCTAAAGTTGAAGTTACAGAACTGCAGAGTGCTAGCTAAGGAATATGTTTTGTCTCAAAGTTATCACAGGAACAGAAGACTAGCAGGAGTTCCACTTCTATTTCCACTTATGAAAAAGTTTGTCTTTAAGTTCTGCTTTGTTCTTGGAGATCGTGAAGAAAACTAGCAATTGTTCTCGACCCCAAAGACTTACTCTTTTAATTTTCCTGTTGTCTGGACTGTCTGAATCTGGGAATGTAAGATAACTGTTAGAGGATAGCCTGCCACTTTACAAGCCTGAGGTCTAAACACAGTCTAAATACGTGATTGGATCTTCAGACTCATGACATATTAAGATTTAAGACTTAGTCTTGCCTCTGGAAACAAGCCTGTATTTCCAAAGCATTTTGGTGCTTTGACTGGACACTTACCTGGCTGTTGTATTTAAGAAATACTAGTTGAAGGTTAGAGGTTTGACTTTTGTTTTGTTTTGTTGTTGTTGTTCAGTTTATAAAAACTATTTTAATTTTTATTTTATTATTATTAATAGTAATAGTAGTAGTAAAGTGGTGAGGGGAAATATTTAAAAAATAATCATTAGTAATTTTTTTCATTAATATAGAACTTTGTATGATCAAAAAGATAGCAACTCTTGAATTTTTTGAAGTTTACAAAACTAGTATATGTTCTAATAATTTCCTTCAGAATTACAATTGTTTTGCCTCAACAAAATCATTTAATATTCAGAATAGAAAACCGACAGGGAAGACTAGACAGGAGATTGGGTGGTTTATATTTTATGTGCATTAATTAATTTATTTATTTATTAACTGGCAGACATTCATGTTCATATTCATGTTTCCTTTGGAGATAATGAGAATCAGGGATTCAGACTGTAAGTTTTAGTAAACTCACATTTGCAATGACATTTAAAACTATGAATTCAGAAATGTGAATTTCAATGGTGCTCTAGTTTTGTAGCTACTTTCACGTTACCTACCTATAAATGGACAAATGATTTTATGTGTATAGTTACTGGATGTGAGGTGAAGAGCAGATTATAGTATTAAAAACATTTTTCCCTTCCTTTCTCTTTCTACAGCTTCTTCCCAAACTAGCATATTATGTTAATGTTAATTTAGCTGGATACTTAGCCTCAAAAGGTCATCGGACCAAATTACTGAATCTACTATTTCAGAAATACCCAATTAGTACTCAGTGGAATAGAGTGTCTTTTTCTATTTCTATATTTGGCTTTTAACATGTATTTACCTAGACAAATTACATGGAAATAATAGGAGGATCTACTGAGTTGCAGGTGTTCCCTTTTTAAAGAAAGAAGCAAATTCAAAAAGAGCATTAATCATACAATCAAAACAGATTCTCAGCTTCATGTAGAAAATAAATAATTTCATGTTGTTTATTTATACCTTTCATAAGAGAAACAAAATAAATCACCATTAAATCTAGTAAACATAATCAAAAGACACTAAATAACATGATGCAGTGAACTGCCACAACACAGACAGCAATACAGGAACAGGGGTAAGGCTCAGAAACAAAGGACAGCTCCGTGTCTTGGCACTACATCTTTCCACTGCTGCATTCCCTTGATTTATCTTTCTAAATGTAATTATAGTTATGTTGATAATGATCATGATGATGATGATGGTGATAACAATAACAGCTGGTGTGGTAGAAGATACTGCAAGCAAAATTAGTTTCATTTAAAGAATAATCTGATCCATCAAACTGCTGGATATTGCTGAATGAAGATATTGGTTACAGTATATGCCAAAAGACTGAAGCAAAAACATTGCAAAATTTTATGCTGAAAATGTTGAGAATGACTCCATATATTTCAGCTTTTTCTCTTGCCTAGAGCCAGCTTCAGCTTTTTTTACATCCAAGCACAGTGTTATGAGATGAAGTTTTTTGCACTGAGCCTTAATTTTGACTGCTGACATATTCTTTTTTTTTTTTACAAAAACCAAGCATAGTCAGAAATCTAAAAATCAAATTATATTACATTGTCTGTGTTTTATTTTCCTGTAAATAGATTATGATTGTTTAATGAGCTTGTTGTGCTACTATTTTATGCTACTAGTTGTATTTCATACCAAGGAGAAACCTTTCAATGCTTCTGCCCTAATTTTCATTTTTTTTTCACAGGATTGTCCTTAGATATGTAAAAAAAAAAAAAAGATTATGATCATATTTTCTCATGTAAAACTATACTACAAGCTGTCTATCAAAGTGATCCCATGGATAAGGAAAAAACAAAACAAAACAAATAAACAAAGGAAACAATCTAGACATAGGAACACTTTCAGGAAGAAAAAAAAAAAAAATATATATATATATATATAAAATGACCAACTCTGAAGTCTGGATGCAGAGACTAAATGGTTTCTGTTTGTCATACACATACATGACAGCTTTTCTTAAAAATTTATCAAATGGAAGAAAAGCAGGATTACTGCCACTACTGCTGCTGCTATTAATAATTAATTTTGCCCACTTTACCGGTTCCTCAGTTTCGCTATTGGTCCTTCAGCAGAGTTCTTCTCTACACTTAGCTCTTCAGCAAAATCACTCTACTATTTTTTCCTCTTGATTAGATTCCTTATTAGGCTGATGGAGATTGACATCATTTCAAAGACTAAGGTTTCTTATGAAAAGGCATTTCCATTGAAAGGTCAAGCTGAAGAAGGAGCATGATTCCGTAATGTAATAAGTAAACTCCTCACTTCAAAGAGAATAAATTGCCTAGAGATCCAGTACCTTCTTGCAAAATTACTCATGGATTTAAACTATTACTGTCCAGAAACCCAGAAACAGTTCTAAGGGCATAACGTTGATCTCTATGATCCCAGCCTCTCTGAAGGGTTTCTCTCTGAAGAGAACCAGTTAGTTTTGATTGCTCTTTTTCTTTGGGTTTCTTCAGAGTGGATTATTTTCAGCATTCATTTCAGCACACAACCCAGCTTCACAGAGACAGAAAATGAGTCCCACTAAAAGATTAGCTTATAGCCTGGAAAAGAGAGCTCTGTCCTAGAGGTAGTTATCTCTCCAGGTTGAACTCTACTGTGAGTCAGCCAGTGATTACAGCAAAGACCACTATGTGCTACTTAAAAGGGTACTGTTAAAACCTTTTTCAGGGGAAACTTTTGAGCTCTGGATCACAACAGTTTAAATATACTGGTGCTGAAAGAGGAGGAAGAAGTTCAGAATGGCCCTTACTTTTCCTGTTGATTCACTGTAGATGGCTCTTTCATTAACGTGATTCTTTTGAGGTAGAAAACTATTCCCATTCATTTCAGTCTAAATCTGGCAGTGCTAAGGCTGCCTAACCCAGTGGTCCTTCTGTAGAAAAACCTTTAAAAAACACAGAATGAAGTAAAGCTGCATTTTGCTGAGGACCATATTTACAAGCCAATATAGGCTTATTAATAAAACTTTTTTTTTTTTTTAATGAAAGGTTCTCTTTACCTGAACACATTTTAAAACTAGCTGTTATTCAAAAATTATAATATTGTAGAGATCGTGGCCATTTCATACAGAAATCTTATCAAAAATCTGTCTCTCATCCCAATCAAATTGCTAAGAAAATATTTAATGAGAGGAAGCATGATGTTGTTGTATAAAGAAAGCTATTTCTGTGTGTTATTTGTATTTAATTTTTATGAGTATAAATATTGAACACCTGATGCTTCACAAAATTAATTGTCTGATGCTGGATAGACCAGCTAATATCATTATGGAAATATTCTGAGTGATATACTTTCAATTGCCATGCATATTGCAATAAGGCAGTGTAGTGGGAACTCTTATTTTCCATGGCAACCATTAATTGGATATGCAGGAGGTGGTGTTTTAATTTAAATAAATCTGACTGGGTCAGCAATTGAATGTTTCAAATAAATGATTTATATTTTACACATTCTTTCACATTTTTTCTGGTCTTGAATTATTTTTTTCTTCACATCTATGTGTTCCTCAGAAAGGAATGGGATAAAATTGAGTGGAACCTTGGGACATTATATTTTATGATTATTTTTGTGAATGTATGTTTTGTGTTTCTAAGTCTGACAAATAAAAGCTGATTGTAATTACATTTGTGCTCCAGCCACGTGTTCTCAGGCCTCTTTCTCTGTTATTTCTTTCTCATGTGACTATTATTTTGGATCAAATGACTGTTTTGCATAAATCATTTCCATAAAAAATATATAGTTGCTTTTTGATTTACAGATAGCTTGGCATAGGAGACAGTCTTTATATGTATGAGACTTGGGTTTTGATTAAAATACATTGGGATGAATACATGCAAAATTAGCTTGGAAATAAACAAATCATAAGAAAGTACTCAGGGATAAATTAATAAAATTTGAAGACAATGAATATTTCAAGTCAGGAAAGTGTGAAAGGCAACAAAAAGATTCTACGCCGAGTTATAGATTCCATAGCAATGACATAGTCAGTAATAATTTTTAGAAAGAATCTGACTACTCTTCTGTTGTGAGCCATGGTCTCAAATTACGGTGTTTTTGTTGCAAATGCTGTCAGAATTAAAGACAAATAGATGCACCTCTGAAGGCACTTATGAATGTGATTAATTTTATGAAAGTGACTGGTAATACATAAGTCAAGGAAGACAACTGTAGAAATGAATTTCTTATTTTCCTTGCTTATCTGTGGAAGCTTCTTATTAAACTAATAAGTCAATATACATATTCTTCCATAATACATTGGGGGAGATATTTTCCTTGTTTAGGAAAGGTTCTACATTCAGTACAGGACAAAATCATCCCTCTATCATTATCTGATGAAGATACAAATGCCTTGGAGTTAGTCCCACAAAATTTCATCCTGGAGTGCAATCCAGGACTTAGCTGAACACCTGGGGATGTCACTGTTCACAGGGCTGAACCCAGCCCCAGAGCTGGCTATCCATGCAGTAATACATACTTTGTGTGGATCAATATATGAATACTGTAGGCTGGGGAAGACTTATCTCTAATGCACCACAGCCCTGAATAATTTCCTGAAGCATTCCAACTATCTGCAATATTTATTTTAAAGGTGTACTCAGGGTTTTTGTTTCTTTGCTTGCTTGTTGTGGCTTTTGTTGTTCTTGTTTTGTTTTATTATTATTATTTTTAAGTAAAATGATTGTGATTTATTTTTTTTTTTAGCTATAATAATTTGTTAAGTGGGTAAGTCACCCAGAAATGGTTCTTAGACCATTGCTTACCTGACGAAAACAAGCAGAGGAGCTAGTAGCTGTCATATTCTGCCTAAAGAAACTTCTTTTCTGTGAAAACCACACCATCATATTCCAACCAATAGATTGCTGTGTAAAAGGTACAATTCCTTCTTCTGCATATGTATTTCAGTCTTCCTTTTTCATGCAGTTTCATGCAGTTCTAAGAATGTGTTTTGGATTGGGTTTCTCTAGAAGATACAGACATTGAAATCTATATTTAGTATTTGCTGTCTTTATTACTTGTTCTTAATGGTTCTTTAGGGAAGAAAACAACAACAAAACAAAACAAAAAAAAGAACAAATATTTGAGTACATGTGGATTTATGTGTTTTCCAGATTCTTTCCCTACTCAAGGCTATAATATTTTTATATCTTGAGGAAAATTCTTTTTATTAGCATGAACTTTGGCTGAAAACACAATGTCCTGTTTTTCATAGGTGTTTAATAGTTTCCAGATAAGGCAAAATGCTTAAATGAATTTAGTCTTGCTATACCAGAAACTGTTTGTGACAGCTTTGTTCTAAACATAATGAGGACACATTAACTTTGAGGTCATCATTAAGATTCATTGAACTCAAGTGCTGATGCACAGCTTCAACAGTCAAAAAGTTGTGTTGGAGACACAAGAAAATCTGTTTTTATTATCTGCTGACATGTAAGCAGTTATATCTGCATTCATCTAAAATATAAGCATAACCTTCTAAATTATTCTGTTACATTAACCCCAAATTATTGCTTTTTGTCCATGATAATGAAAATAATTTCAAGGAATATTATCAAAGGAATGAACAAAATCAATTTTATAAAAGAGTGCAATAACAAATAAAATAATATTTCGTAATACTATTTTCAGTTGATGTAACAAATACATTATTTCCTGTGAAATCTGGCACGTTCGAATATTTGTATTTTTTTTCAAGCAAGGTTTCCTACTTCTTCCTTCAGGCTTTGTTGTGCTGGGTATTCATGGATTTAAATATGACCTGTGTTATCTTTGTTACCTAGCAATTATCAGTTTCAAAATTAGTGTACTGCTTACATATAAACAATGAGATCATTAGCAACAAGACTTCAGCATAATTATACTCTAATGCACAGTACAATTATGTGCTGGTGCTCAGTTTACACCAAAGCCCTTAACCAGTATGGCGTCTTTTCCTGTATTTATTTGGTCAGAACATTGTCATACGCTTTCATAACATGGTGCAACGTGAGCCAAGCTCTTACTAATGTTTTAGAGAAGCCTCCTGTAAATGAGAAGTCCTCTCGATCTCTTGATTTGTTCTTCATTTTTAAATATTTCAGAAAGGCTACAGACATCTTCTCTTCCATTCCCCTGTCCAAATGTAATAATAACAAAAATAATAATATTTTGTTATGGAAAAAAATATATATTTTGTTTATTTTGTTTTGCATTGTTTTGTCTTTAAGCTATATATTATTTTTTTTTCTGTGTGAAATGCAGCATCTCTTTTTGGGGTTATTGCTGCCATCCAGGCAGCAATAATTTTCACAGAATGCGACGTTACTTGTTTAGAATTCAATTATTTTTTCTCTCATATCAGTCAACATTAAATGATTATTTGAATTTTGGTCCTTTGACATCAATAATAGTAAAAATTCATTGCAGATGACTCCTCAGATTTCAGAAGCTTGGGACAATGGAGAAAAATACTTGTACTGTCCCTACATGGACATAGCTTCTGACATAGCAACTTACAATCAGAATGATTCAGCAGTGCGTATTACAGTGGACATAGTCTTTATTCATTTTCACTTCTGCATAAAGAGATTCTCAAATGTTTTACTGTACATTCATTAATTCTAGAAGACAGAAGTTTTCATGATACATAAGTTGATGACTGGTTTTCTTCACTTGGGGAACCCAAAAAATCCTTCTCATCCTTCTTCCTCCCCGTCTTGGCTCTCAGTCACATCAGGGACCAAAACACTTAGAATGACTGGGGCATTTACACTGACTGTCTCTCTTTTATCAATTATATTTAATGTTTTTGAACTTCTCACTCATTGTTTAGTAGAAATTAAAGCATAACTGATAGCAAGAGCTATTTAAGAGTTAAGATACAGTAGGTGGTAGAAAAGACTGTAAGGGATGAGCAAATCTGCCACAATAGTGAATGAGGGTGTGCAAAGTTACTTAAGAATGAAATGTAGATGTCTGGTTAAATTTCCATCTAGTGTTTGGAAAACTGTATAGAAGTACTGATCAAGATAAGTGAACTTTTCTTTTTCTTCCTCTTGTCCTTCTCCATTTTTTTATTCCCTTTTTCTTTTCCTTTTTAATTTACCCCTGCCTGCAAATTATGAAAGTTCCTTTATGATACAAATCTTGCTACAGTCATGTTTGCCTACTTTATTTCTAGGTTAATGACCCGCAGGGGATGGAGCTTAAATCTTTTCAGAAAATATAGTTGTTCAAATTCAGAAACGTTGGTTATTAACTGCTGTTTTTTATTAAGGGAATTATACTTCTAATCTTTCATCCACAATGATTTAATTTGGTTTCCACATAGCTTTTACAAGTTAATTGTTTTTGACCCAATTTTCCCAGAAGTGTTGATTTTTGAATCTTCACATATGAAATAAAGAACCTGTTGCCTTTCAACAGAAACTACGAGCTTGTCCTTTGACCCTTTTGAAGTCTCTTCCTTAATGTTTTAACATGATTTTCCTAAAAGTAATTACTCTCAAGTATATTAAAGTTATGACTTTGTTTGGTAAATTGCTTGTTTTATTTAAGAGTTCATGAGATGATCTCCTTTTTGGGAGATGCTTTCATTTAGTCATTAGCCTCCACAATTTGTATCTCTTTAGGACATTTTGCAAAGCCCACTTTTTTTTTTTTTTCCCAGGAGTAACAAAAAAAATATGTCTGAGTGTTGATTTTCTTTATATTGTGATTATTGCCTAATATAGATATTTTTGTTAAGTTTGTATCATGGATTTATTTTTTTACTCAAATTTGCCTTTGAAAAATGGGCAAGGTGTCTCAGCCACACTGAATAAATGACAATGACTATATATCTATTAAATTATGGTAGTTATTACTTGCAGTATCCTATTAAAAACTATTAAAAATGGGTGGCTTAACATATGTCTCAGACTTAAGGTTGCTCAGATATAAAACTGAGAGTGAACAGTAATCTATCGAAACTGTTGTGGTTTAACCCGGCAGGCCGCTAAGCAATACACAGCCATTTGATCACTCTTACCCGATACATACCCAGTCGAAAGGGAGAGAGAATTGAAAAAAAAAGAGCAAAAATGTGTGGGTTGAGATAAAGACAGTTTAATAGGACAGAAAAGGGAGGAATAATAAGAATAAACAATAATAAAAGACTATACAAAGCAAGTGATGCACAATGCAATTACTCACCATCTGCCAACCAATGCCCAGCCAGTCCCCAACCAGCATCCCACAACAGCCCCAGCTAACCACCCTAGTTTTATTGAGCGGTATGATGTCACATGGTATGGAATATCCTTTGGCCAGTTTGGGCTAGCTGCCCTGGCTCTCTCACCTCCCAGATTCTTCTGAACCCCCGGAGTACTCCTGGCAGGGCAGTATGAGGAGCTGAAAAGTCCTTGACTGCGTAAATATTGCTCAACAACTAAAACATCAGTGGGTTGTCAACATAATTTTCATCCTAAATCCAAAACACAGCACCATACCAGCTAATAGGAAGAAAATTAACTCTGTCCCGGCCAAAGCCAGGACAATATCCACCCCTTATGCCATACTATCTACGTCATGCACAAGGTCCCACACTTTCCAATACATCCCAGTTAATCACCACCTTTTCTGCCTTTTGTTATCTACACACACACAGAGAGATACCATTCCCTTAGTCTATGGGCCATCCCTTTAAGATGTCTGTTGAGTTTGTTTAAGGTCCATGACTTTGGGCTCCATCTGTCATAATAGTCCTTCAAGACAGGAGAGATGGTAAGTGGTGTTGAACAGTGGCATGCTGAGGCCAGCTCTGGTTCTATTGCTGCTGCACTTCGCTCGGTTCCATCAACATTCATTTTTCATTAATTTCCATGTGAGGAAGCCGACTGAGGCTTTCCCTCAGTCTCCTCTTACCTAGGCTGAACAAGTGACTTCAGACACTCCTCATACTTCCTCCCCTCTAGACCCTTCATCATCTTTGTAGCCCTCCTTTGGACACACTCTAATAGTTTTATGTCCTTCTTATACTGTGTTGCCCCAAATTGCACACAGTACTAAAGGTGAGGCCTCACCAGCACAGAGCAGAATGGGACAATCACTTCTCTTGACCGGCTAGCAATGCCGTGTCTGATGTAGTCCAGGGTACGGTTGGCCCACATGGGTGCCAGGGCACACTGCTGGCTCATATTCAACATGCCATCAAACAGAACTTGCAGATCCCTTTCCACAGGGCTGCTCTCCAGCCTCTCACTCCCCATGTAATATGGACATACATACCCCCCATTGGTATGTATTTCTCCAGCCCAGCTGCAAAATCCAGCACTTACTCTTGTTAAATTTCATGCTGTAGGTGATTGTTCAGACTGCAATTTGTCAAAGTCTCTCGGCGAGGCCTCTCTGCCCTTGAGGGAGTCAACAGCTCTTCCTAATTTATTGTCATCTGCAAACTTATTTAGCATGCATTTGAGTCCTGAGTTCAGATCATTTATAAAAGCATTGAAGAGAACTGTCCCTAAAATGGAGCCCTGGGGAGCCCCAGTAGTGACTGGCTGCCAGCTTGATATAATTCCATTTACTATAACACTTTGAGCCTGACCCGTCAACCAATTCATTGTATTATGTACTTGTCTAACTGTATTGTGGACATTTTGTCCAGAAGGATACTGTGAGAGATGGTATCAAATAATATGATCTTTCACTATGGTGCTTCACTTGCTGTAATTCCATCTTTGATTGTTCAGTCTTCAGAATTAAAAAATAATAAATAAATAATAAATAAATAGACAAGCTGATAGAAAAGCTATGATTAATTATTGAAAACCAGACTACAACAATTGAACAACATAGACTATAAAAAGGAACATTAATCCATGTTCCACTCTTTCAGTTTGCAGACTGCACAGTCACCAGGCTTTGAACTCTTCTTTCTCCTTGGAGAAATACAGGTCCAGGTGGCTCTAGGATATGTCTGACTTTCCACACTGAGCTGTATTACATTCGAATCTTGGACTCATACATGAGAAAGTCCACCAGACAGACTGAAATTCTATTCTGACATATGTAGAAAAAGCCACAGGTAACATGACCTTCTGAACACTACAATAAAACATTTGGAAACAAACAAACAAACAAAACCCTACATATTAAAATATCAAACCTTTCTGAAACACTCTTGCGGCTTGGTTAACAGTATGGCAATACCAGGTTTTCAGCCAGAAGAAACTGTGAAGAAAAATAAATAAATAAATATATTCCGGAGATATTTAATTCTAAAATCCAATAGTTTACATTATTTAAATATATATATATATACATAATATAGATTTGCTTAGCATGTGTTCATGAGATATAGAAGAATATGATTGTCCTCCCTGAAACAGGCAGTATTGATCTCATTTGTAAAGTAGCAAACATAAACAGATGGCAAAGCACTACATTGGCTGATGTTGCTGGATGGATTCCTTTATACCTATTCTCAGCTGCAAACCTGCAGTGACAGTTTTGGATGCAAAGTAAACAGGATGACATTATCAAACCATTTAACTAAATCCAATTAAAGAATTACTACTGTACAAACTTTCCAGTAGTTCTTACATTGAAATAATTAATCTGGACAATATCTACACACTACATAACCACTAAAACTTCTCTGTAGATATAGTTTTAATTGAATATCTTCTTCTCAAAAAAAAAAATCTAAAAAGACTTGTTGTCCAATTAATATCAAATACCCAAAAAATAATGTAAAAAGCTTAAAAGTATGTTTCTCATTACAGTTTGACTGTAGATTTCCACAGCACTGTACACCCAGATTTTGCAGGGTTAAGAGTAGAACTTTTCTGTGAGAAGTTTTAAAAGGTCTCTGAGAATACATAGTAAAAAATTGTATTTATCTGAAGATTTTCTGAACTTTTGGATCAGCAATAATAAATGACATTTCACACAAAAAAAATCATTGACTTTTTACTTTTCCTGGCCACAAATGTCATGAAAAAAACTTTTTTCAGTAAAGAATTTGAGAAAGTTTTGGCTTTCACTAGAATCTTATAAAAAAATAAAAAATCAGAATGTGAAAGACAGTATAATAACTTATTTGAACTGATACTATCCAGATAGAAATAATGTTCTTGTTATTGGACCACAGTGACCCTTCTTTCTTCCTTTAATTCAGACAACTCTCTTTCTTATTTTCTCCACCCTCAAAGAAAGTAACATTTAACTTAGTAACCCTCTTTAAACACCTGTTGATAATGCAGTACTCTAATGTTCTTCATAGCAGTACTATCTTCCAGTGACTTCTGCCATACAAAATGAGAAAATAAATCTTCCACTTACAGATTTTATTTTGTTATTTTATTTTATTTATTTTATTTTTATTTTGTTTTATTTTATCTACTGAGGATCCCTGTAAAAATGTATATTCCTAAAAACTAATATGTAATTTTTCTGTTTTATCATTTTGAGTGTAACTATGCATTTCAGAATCTTTGCATTGCCAAATAGCTACACACAAATATATGCAATTAAAATTATTATAAAATGATTATGTATATGTTGCTGAGGGAATAGTGTTTGTAAATGGTGCTTATAAAATTACAACTGTTTCATATGAAAACCAACCTTGAAGCTTTATCTAATTTTATCTTATCTTATCTTAATCTTTTATTTTTCTCTGTTCAAAATAGCATCGTCAATGTTACAGGGGAAGAGAAAGGAAAATTTAAATCAAATCAAATCCATAAAAGAATCCATAATACTCTGGACAGAGTATTGTGGATAATATTCCTATTCTGATTATTATTATTAATTATTATATATTAATAGATATCAATATTAATAAATATAATCAATATATAATTAAATATATAATGATAATATAATATATAATATATAAAATTAAATATAGTAAATAAATTATTAGATATAATTTAATAATAATAATAAAAATAATAATAATAGACAATTTTTTGATGCTTACTGTTATTTGAAATTGTACTAGCATGTCTGAAAAAGTCCAAGGTATTTGGCTGTTTCAGCTTTTGGAACTTCCACTCCAGAGCACTATTTAGCAGGCTTCCAGTTACGTATGGTCAAAAAATCTTGAGACCTATAAATAACTGCTTTTAGCTGGTTATGTACTATAGATATGCAGAATTGTGTTTGCAGAAAACAGTGTTGTTCTGGTGTAATTAAGTTGTACCACGGTGTCTCTACCACAGCTCTTCACACCAGGCTATGCCATGCTTTACCGAGGTATTTGTTGTGACAAGGCCAAACTCTAAATGATAAAATGTAAAACTGTGCCAGGGACAGGGATGAAAAACTCTTGGTGACCTTCCTGCTCCAGAGTAGCCTCCGTGGACCTTAATGGGCAATGCTATAGCATAGGAATAGACAGCAGCCCTGTTCAGAACTGAGTTTTGACAAGGATTTAAATTCAATGATAGAGTAGAATCCAAAACTGAATTATTCACCAGATTGTTGGACATCTAGAAAGGTACACAGCTCTTCAGCATTACTAGCTATTTCAGAAATGAATAAAAGAAAGGTATCCCAAAGCTGTTTTAAGTAGCAATTTTTGCATTCATGACACACACAAATGCTACTCATTAAATGTTGGACTTTTAAAAATATATAAATCTATTTAATGATATTTATCAAAAGAGCTTTAGAATATGCCACTCCTTTGATACTTGGCATTGGCACTAGTAGTTGGACCAGAGTTTATAACCTAAGAAGGTGCTGTTGAACAGTAGAAACATCTGTGACACAGGGAAATGTCAATAATTCATCATTCACTCAGTATTTGAAAGTACTCATTTAAAAGATATCTACTTCTTTTGCAATATAATGATGTAGCTGAGAGGAAACATAGGTAACAGTTTAACAGTTTATTTGCAGGACTAACACCATCATATCAGTGTGCTTACCCATTCCTGTATAAATCAGAGCACTGACTATTTCCTGACCTACCTAAAAATATCATAAAGAAATGGGGGGAGGGGGAAACGGGGGACAACAAGAGATATTATCAAGTAGATATCAAACTTATATATTTATTTTTTGGTCTTTCCTCTGCAATGAAAAAAGTTACATCTATTCATCAAACAGAAATATACATTTACCGAATGTGTAAATTCATATTTTTCACCTTATAAAAGATTTTTTGTTTGAACTTGTTTGTTTCCTTGAATATTTGTTTTCCCAATTCACAGAACTGGGAATTCATAGAATTATTATTATATGAATAGACTAATTATTTCAGTTAATAAAAAAAATGTTTTGGGGAAATAAAATTCAGATTAAAAAAAAAAAAAATTACCCTGGGTAAATTATTAAAACGGAAAGAGAATGTATCAGTAAATAAATAAACAAACAAATAAATAAAACTATACATTAAGAGCATATAATCTGATTGTCTAGTTATTGTAAATTCTCCATGCCAGATGAGAATAAGAAGCTGTGCTGAAATTAAAAAAAAAAAAAAAAAAAGACAATGAAGCAAACCAAATAAATAAACATACAAAAAAAAAATGCACTGATATTTTAAATATATGGCTACTACAAGGAGTGGTCATCTCAGAGGAAAACATAACAAAGCAAAACTAAAACTTTCAAGTTGATAAAAATTTTCTACTGGAAAAGAAATATTTTTTAATTGTATTCTAAAGTTTTACGTTTTGGCAGCAACAGTACCTGTAGCAACTGGATTCAGTGTGCCTACCTTTCAATGCTCAAAATTGTGCATCTAGCAATGTCTATAAAATTTCCATTACATTGTAATGGAGTGAGATATCAGATTTGTTGGTTTGAAATTTCTCAGACTGAAGAATATTTATTAATTTTACTTACAGGTTGGAATATATTCCTTGTTGGAAATATTGTATTTAAAGATTTAATTATTGCTCATCTGCATTCTAGTATGGAAGATTTTAACTGGTTATGTCTCTACTGGCACTTAGTTTCCATTGTATGACTTAAGTCAATGGAAATAAATCAGTAACTTCAGTACCCTTTATAACATACACTGAATGAATAAACCAAAAGTCTACGTAAGGTTTGCTCTTTTTTTTTTTTTTTTTTAAATACCCTCTATTACCCTCTATACCAAAATCAGTGAACAATAATATTTGTGCGTTTAGTTAAAGAAACTTTTCCTTCCCACCTTTCCTGTTATATAGGTTAGAAAGCAAGGAAGTAATTTGTTTTTTTTTTTCTCACAGAAAGTGAATTTTAAGTGTTCTGAAAAACTAGGTCCTAAAACTTTTAGTCAGTTAACTCTATGACTTGTTCCTATAAAAATATTATTTGTTTCAATTGCACCTTCAAATCCCAAAAGCTTTGTATAGATAATTGCATTCTGTGAGCACGACAATAAGCAATCAGTCAATTCTATTACTGTGAGTGTGATTGGGCTATACCCAATGTCATCTGCTTCTCTGTAATGCATGCACAACACATTCTGAATTCCAGTGTTTTCTTGTTATTGCATTTTAAATCATGCAGCTAACAATAGCTTTATAGAGACTTTGAGGCACTTCTGCTGTGAATACAAATACCAAGAGACTAATAATTTTGTTTTTAAAAAAAGTTTGATTTATAAAGGGATAAGTGGGTAGAAAAATACAACGTTGTCCCTTTCGTCCAAAATAATAACAACAATAATAATTTTATTATAAAATAGTGTAAAGAGGAATTGTATACCTATTGTCAGAATGTTATTTTCCTCTGTTTATTTGTGCATCAAAACCAAACGAAAAGGCAAGAAAGTACTGGTTAAAAGTCGTTCTCTTTTAGTACTATAATGAACATGATCTTGATTTTCAATGGTTTTAAACAAAGAAATCCAAATATCTTATTTAGAAATTTACCTTGACACAATGCCAGAATTGTAAAAAATACTCCTTTTAACCAACTTAAAAGAATAGCAGTAGATAACACAGTGTCCTGGACCTCACATTTGTGGAGTACTGTGTTTATCTGTTGACACAAAATGGGTATAATAGTACCCAATAGTAACTTGCCCGTGGGATTTTTCTCCAACGTAAGGGGGATCCTGAAATGGCAAAATGCCATCAGAATAATTCCTTCTATTTTTCTTATCAAAGGAAGGTAGAGGCAAGCCCTACTTTAAGAAATAAAGTTGCTGTCTTTGTGGATACATTAAAAGACAAAACGCACAAACAGAATATGAATTGAATGTTATAAATTGTCGTTCTGCATTATTCTGACAGTTGTATTTTTATAATGTTAAGGGAAAATGTCTTATCTATGGACTGAATATTTGCACATATATCTAAAAATAAATAGGAACAGTGAGGAACTCTTATTGTAAGACATTTTGCTTAGCACAATGGGTACAAGATCAAGATGAACTTTGGTGAAAATATTCTGTTCAAATATTCAGTAGATATCCAGGAACAAGAGAATATCATAGAATCATAAAATCATTAGGGTTAGAAAAGACCTCCAAGATCATTTGGTCAAACCATACTCTTACCACCAATATTAATAACTAAACAATGGCCCTAAGCACCACGTCCAAACTTTCTTTAAACATCCAAACATCCCCAGGGACGGTGACTCCACCACTTCCCTGGGCAAACCATTCCAATGCCTGACTACTCTTTCTGAGAAGAAATGTATCTATCCTAATTTCCAACCTGAACCATCCCTGGCCATTCCCTCTAGTCCGATCACTAGTTATCTGTGAGAACAGGCCGACCCCCAGTTCCCCACAGCTTTCTTTCAGGTAGTTATAGAAAGCAATGAGGTCTCCCCTGAGCTTCTTCTTCTCCAAACTAAACAACCCCAGCGCCCTCAGCTGCTCCAGGACTTGTGTTCCAGGCCCTTCACCAGCTTTGTAGCCCTTCTCTGGACACGTTCTAGGGCCTCAATCTCCTTCTTGTACTGAGGGGCTCAAAGCTGAACACAGTACTCAAGACGTGGCCTCACCAGAGCAGACTACAGGGGGACATCCAACCACATGACGTTTAACAAAAGCAAGTGCCGGGTCCTGTACCTGGGACAGGGCAACCCTGGCTATAAGTACAGACTGGGCGACGAGATGCTGGAGAGCAGCCTCGCAGAGAGGGATCTGGGGGTTGTGGTTGACAGCAAGTTGAATATGAGCCAGCAGTGTGCCCTGGCAGCTAGGAGGGCCAACCGTATCCTGGGGTGCATCAAGCATGGAATTGCTAGTCAGTCAAGGGAAATAAGGCATTGCGAGTCAGCCAAGGGCCGCTCTACTGTGCGCTGGCGCGGCCTCACCTTGGGTACTGTGTGCAGTTCTGGGCACCACAGTACAAAAAGGACATTAAACTGTTGGAGAGTGTCCAGAGGAGGGTGACGAAGATGGTGAAGAGCCTAGAGGGGAAGACATATGAGGAGTGGCTGAGGTCACTGGGCCTGTTCAGCCTGGAGAAGAGGAGGCTGAGGGGGGACCTCATCGCAGTCTACAACTTCCTCAGGAGGGGGAGTGGAGAGGCAGGTGACCTATTCTCCGTTATCACCAGTGATAGGACCCGTGGGAACGGTGTTAAGCTGAGGCATGGGAAGTTAAGGCTAGACATCAGGAAGAGGTTCTTCACCGAGAGGGTGGTTGCACACTGGAACAGGCTCCCCAGTGAAGTAGTCACTGCACCAACCCTGTCTGAATTTAAGAAGAGACTGGACTGTGCACTTAGTCACATGGCCTAAACTTTGGGCAGACCTGTGCAGTGCCAGGAGTTGGACTTGATGATCCTTATGGGTCCCTTCCAACTTGGGATATTCTATGATTCCATGATTTTATGACAATCACCTCCATGGTCCTGCTGGCTACACTATTCCTGATACAAGCCAGGATGCCTTTGGCCTTCTTGGCCAGCTGGGCACACTGCCAGCTCATGTTCAGGTGAGCATCGACCAGCACCCCCAGATCCTTTTCCTCTGCACAGCTTTCCAGCCACTCTCCCACAAGCCTGTAACACTGCATGGGGTTTTCGTGGCCAAAGTGCAGGACCCGGCAGTTAGCCATGTTGAACCTCATCCCACTGGCCTCTGCCCAACAACCCATCCTGTCCAGGTCCCTCTGCAGTGGCCTTCCTACTTTCCGGCAGATAGACACTTCCCCCCAACTTGGAGTTGTCTGCAAACTTACTGAAGTTGCACTCAATTCCTTCACCCAAATCATGAATAAAGATATTAATGAGGATGGGCCCCAACACCAATCCCTGTGGGAACACCACTGGTGACCGATCACCAGCTAGATTTCACTCCCTTCACCACCACTCTCTGGGTCCGGCGGCCCAGCAGAGTGTACCTGTCCAAGCCATGGGCTGCCAGCTTCTCCAGGAGAATACTATGTCAAAGGCCTTACTGAAGTCTAGGCAGACTACATCAACAGCCTTTCCCTCATCCACCAGTCGGGTCACTCGGTCATAGAAGGAGATGAACTTGGTCAGGCAGAACTTGCCTTTCATGATCCCATGCTGACCGGGCCTGATCCCCCAGTTGTCCCACATACATTGTGTGATTGCATTCAAGATGCCCTGTTTCATCACCTTTCCTGGCACCGAGGTCAGGCTGACAGGCCTGTAGTTCCCTGGATCCTCCTTATGACCCTTCTTATAGATAGGCGTCACATTAGCAAATCCTCAGTCATCCGGGACCTCTACAGATGGCCATGACTGCTGATAGATGATGGAAAGAGGCCCAGCAATCACACCGACCAACTCCCCCAGCACCCTTGGGTGGATCTCATCTAGCCCCATGGACTTGTGACAGTCCAGGTGGAGCAGCAGGTCTCTAACTGTTTCCACCTGAGCTATGGGGGGGGTTCCTTCTGCTCCTCGTCCCAGACTTCCAGGTCGGGAGGATGAGTACCCCTCATAAGTGGTCTGGCTAGTAAGGACAAATGCAAGGAAGGCGTTAAGAACCTCAGCCTTTTCCTTATCCTCTGTAGTCATGTTCCCCCCTGCATCCAGTAAAGAATGGAGATTCTCTTTGGCCCTCCTCTTGCCATTAATATATTTATAAAAAACATTTTTTGTTATCCTTGGCCACAGTGGCCAGGTTGAGCTCGTGCTGAGCTTTGCCTTCCTGATTTTTTCTCTCTGCATATGCTGGCAACTTCCTTGTACTCTCCTCGAGTTGCCTGCCCCTTCTCCCACCTTTCCTAAACTCTTTTTCTCCTGAATACACAGGAAGAGTTCCCTGTTCAGCCACACCGGTCTTCCCCAACAGCTCATCTTATGGCATGCAGGGACAGACTGCTCCTGTGCCTTTAGGACTTCCTTCTTGAGGAGCATCAGGCCCTCCTGGACCCCTCTGCCCTTCAGGACTGACTCCCAAGCGACCCTCCCTACCAGTGCCCCGAACAATTCAAGTTCTGCCCTCCGGAAGTCCAAGGTGGTAGTTTTACTGATCCTCCTCCTGACTTTACCAAGAATAGAGAACTAACACGGTCCTGGGCAACCTGTTCAAGCAGGCCCTGCTCAAGCAGGAGGGTTGGACCACATGACCTCCAGAGGTTCCTTCCAACTATTTTGTGAGTCTGTGATATTTTCAGGAAATTGTAAAGATTTGTTTATGTATTTGTTGTATTTATATATAATGTTAGTACACACAGACTACACTAGATGTCTAAGTATTTTATTCTTTCAACAAGTTTAACAATTCAAAGTCTGCCCTCCGGAAGTCCAAGGTAGCAGTGTTACTGACCCCCCTCCTGACTTCACCAAGAATGGAGAACTCTACCATGTCATGGTCACTCTGTCCAAGACAACTCCCTACCACCACATTTCCCACCAGTCCTTCTCTGTTCCTGTTCATAGGTGTAGTGGGGCACCCCTTCTGGCAGGCCCACTGACCAGCTGAGTAAGGAAGCTGTCTTCCATGCACTCCAGGAACCTTCTAGACTGCTTCCTCAGAGCTGTATTGTATTTCCAGCATATGTCTGGGAAGTTAAAGTTCCCATGAGGACAAGCGCTGGCGACTGAGCGACTTCTGCCAGCTGCTTATAGAACACCTCATCTGTCTCTTCATTCTGGTTTGGCGGTCTATAACAGTCCCCATCAGGATGTCCGCCTGTTTACGGCCATACCTGGGTCCCACATTGCGTTCTGGACGATAGGCATGCCTCTGCTCCACATGGCTGTCTGGCTGACACTCCTGTCTTCGCCCCATGCCACCATTGTGCCAGTGGGAAGGCCCAGGCTGCCAGGCGCTGCATGGTTGAGGGGACAGCCTGTGCCTCATGCCGTTGCAGTGCCAATGGTAACGCCAGGGCCTTGTGTCTTTGCCGTACGTGTCTGTGGGCTGCACACCAGAGGTCCCTGGAGCGCTGGTGTCTGTTCTTGTGCCACAGGCGCTATCCCTCTGTCCATGCCACTTCCCCTTACCATCAGGTGCCTTCCTTCTCGGTGCTTGCTTGGACTGCATCTCTGTCCTCCCACACTGAGGAGGGCTGCCGCTTGCCTTCCTGCTTCTGGACTAACTGCTGCCACACAAGCTGGCTGTCAGATGGCCTAGAAGCTCATCGAATGGTGGGCCAGTTGCAGAGGGTCCTTTTTTATAGGGCCCAGAGCAAAGGCGGGGCAATGGTGGGCACTGTGACCTCAGCAAGCCTCTGTGATGCCCATGCCCAACGTGAGTGGCCCACGCGTGGCCAAAGGCGGCTGTGTTGGGAGCAGCCTGGAAGATGCCCTCACGTGGAAGAAGGAGGAGGGTCAGGGGGGCTGAGGGCCCCTTTTCTGGGGCTGGCTCGCCCGGGCCATTTGGCTTGCCAGAGAGAAAGGCTGCCCCTTGGCCACAGGGACTGCCCTGCACATCCCATCCTGTGCCCTGGGTTTATTTTTAACACTGGTTTTGAGGTAATTTCATTCTATTCTTTATGGAAAAGCAAAGAAGTAAGATGCATCTTCAGCCCAAATTCCCATGTGTGCTTTGCACATGTACTTTCTGGTGTAAGCAGGTAGATGCACAAGGAAGTTATCGTGTACCAAAATGGCTGTTTTACAATAAAAATAATAAAGAATAGGATGGTACCTACCACACAATGCTATTTGTAATAACAGAAAATTACTAAGATACAGAAACTCAGTCCTAATATAAGAAATTAGCCATCTGTAATTGCTTACACACTACTATTTTGAATCATCACAAAATTATAGAATTATTAAGGTTGGAAAAGACCTCCAATATCATCTGGTCGAACCATCACCCTACTACCAATATCACCCACTAAACCATGTCCCTGAGCTCCAGGTCCAGCCTTTCCTTGAACATCCCCTGGGACATTGATGCCACCACTTCCCTGGGCAACCAGTTCCAATGCCTGACTACTATTTCTGAGAAGAAATGTCTCCTAATTTCTAACCTAAACCTCCCCTGGCACAACCTGAGGCCTTTCCCTCTAGTCCTATCACAAGTTATCTGCGAGAAGCGGCCGACCCCCAGCTCCCCACAACTTCCTTTCAGGCATGTCACTTAAAAAAAAAAAAAAAAAAGTTGTTGAAATTCAATTTGGAATGCACATTGAATGTGGAGTCTCCAGTATGCTGTGACCATAATATTGATAGTTATTCTAGAATATTTGTGAATATTTGTCTTACAATTTCAACATTTGTCAAACAATCTGATAAGCAACTGTGCATTCAGTTCTCTTCTATTCTCTTGAATATCAGAACTACAGGACTAAATTATCTGTCTTGTAATGAATGTCTAATGCAATGTGTTTTTTAATTATTTGGTACCAATTGTAAAAGTCCCAGGCTGGATGTTCATGGTACATGACTGCTGGGCAAAAGAGTCTCTTTTCCCCTCCAAGACCTCTATACAGCGTGCATATTCTGGATTCTAAATACATATTTTGTTAAATATGTTCTTTTCTTTCACTTGAGCAATACATGTAGTCATTTTGTCAAAATACATAACTCTGATTTCATATATACACATTTTCTTTTATATATTTATATCTTATACAGTTCAAAGGGGAGTTCTTCAGTGCATGATACCTCTCTATCTCCCATATCCCACAAAACTGAGCAAGAAGAAAAAATTTCTGAAAGTCACATGCTATTGAAATACTTCTGTAGCTGATTCACAATAGCATCACTATCATTACAACAGTTTACGTAGAAGAAAATATTGTTGCTGTTTGCAAGATGAAAAATGTTTTTCACTATGTGAAAATACCACTACTATGGAGAGATATTTTCTTAAATATATTGACTATATTGCCCTTCTTTTTCTTTTTTTTTTTTTCTTAAGAAAAATTACAACTACTTTAAGAATATGAAGGAACTAGTGCCTGACTTTCTCGAAATTACCATAAAATTAAATGAATGCTGTACATAGGAACCCAAGTTATTTTTTATGATACCGACAATGACCAAGAGGCAAAGATAAAAAAAGCCTTCTGCCATCAGTTTTTCTCTCCTCACTTTTAAGGAAGACAAGGAAATTACTTAACAAAATGGTTATTCATGTGATATTTGGGCTTTGCACAAATGTCAAAGGGCACAAAATGATGTAAGGCTAAATACAGTATAAAGTACACTCCTAAAAACACCAGAATCTTAAAGCTTGCTCTGTATGTCCTCAAGACAACCATGAGCAAGAGTTGTAGAAAGTAAACTGTGAAGCACACTAAAGGCAGTTCTGTTGTAAATTTTATCTACCTGTACTCCATGAGCACATGAGAAATCTCTTCCTGCTAGTGAATATCTGCTATATCCCATAAGGGCGTATTCGTATCTGCATTCCTTTTCCTTGCACATGAAATGCATCTTTCCTTTCCCTAGATCCTTTTGTCGGTTGTTTTTTGCCAAATAAAAAGGAAATGATTTGTTGTATTACTGTAATGAATGGAATTTGTAACTGCTGCAGCTCACCTTTTGCTTTTGGTCAGTTTCTGTATTAGAATTTTTTCTGTACAATAATTTTTTAAAGAGCAAATATTGGGAGGAAACCTCTGTTTCTGTGTGATAAAGGGACACAGAGAGGTCTTTATTGATCTATCTCCCCACTGCAACTCCAAACTCTGTAAAGGTTCCTGTTTGTCTCCTCTGGCCAGGCAATTCCAGCAGCTGGAGAGTTCAAACAGACCTACTAAATCAGCAACTGAAAAACAAAACAAAGCAAAACAAAACCACTAAATTTCAATTTCATTATTTCGGAAACTGAACTATTCCACAAGGGCTGACCTGGGTAGTATGGGATATGATACTGTAGGATGAAGCACCAGAAACTTCAAATTGTCTTGCTTTCCAGCAACTCAGCTAGCATGTATCACAGGCAAGCCACAGATTGCTGGTGTAGAAGTTATCACAGAGAGAATCAATAAAAGACTGAGAGATGCTGGGCCAAGAAGTGATGCACAAAATATCGATAGATTTAGGTGTGAATAAAATATGTGTGTAAAATAATGAATAATTTATTTTTAGAAAGTGTGTGTGAGAAGGTGTATAGCTTTGTATATGTTGTATGGTTACCTAAGAAATTCTGCTTGTTTCATGAACTGAAGCAGAAATCATGACATATTCCCAATTTTAAATAATGGACAACTTTTCACTGGGCTGGTTGTCCATAACTAAGAAATAATTATAAGTGAGTATCATTTTAATCCCAGTGGATACCCTGACTCTGAAAATTTTGATCAGTTCCTGAATATTTCATTTCAGCAAAAAATATTGTTCAACATTTCACTTAATTAGAACTAGGTTGAAACCAAAATTAATACTGATCTTTGAGAGAATTTAAGTCAAGGTCTGAACTGTGTCTACCAGTAATTTACAACTATGAAAATAAGTCTTTAAAAAGACACACAAAGTATCAGAAAGGAACGAATGTGTATTTCAGCTGAGAAGTAAAGATATCCTGAACACTGTAATCAAGCAAATATGAATAATGGCAAGGCCAGTCAGAACAATGAAAGCAATGAAAAATAAACAAACAAATGAACAACAACAACAAAAACCTACCAACCACAAGGATAAAGTTAAAGGCAAAGGAAGAAAGAAACTGAATGATTGCAATCCTACTAACAATTTCTTACCATTCAATAAAAACCTGTTGGTAAGAGAGAACACACATGTAGTACCACAGACAAAAATCTAATACTTCCTCAGGAACAAACCATGGCAGGTTAGTAGTGACTAAGCATTACTAAACTGGCAATTTGAGCAGTTAGGACATGTTGGCATAATTATTTTGTGAGACATCATGGAGTTTGGTCTAAGAGGATCAGTCTTTCTTCACTTTCCTTACTCTACTTTGCCTTCCTTTTAAAATTCTGTATTTTAAATCTAGATTTCAAACTTGCATTGATGAAAAGAGGAGAAGCTAAAAGCAAATCCTGTAGATATGATAATTTTAACCTGCCCAGAACTCTGTTGTGTGTAACCCAGGTCCAGGAGCCAGTGAGGGCCTTCTCTGAACCTGTCCTTCTCAAACCTCCAATCACTTTTTTTTTTTTTTTGATACTGTTGGCTCAAAGTGTCTCTGTACCATTCAAAATCATATTCTTAGCACAGTCTGCTTTTGTGTTGTCTTCTCATTCATACTCATTTATTCTATTTTTGTTTTCTATCTCTAAAACCATTTTTACTTGCTTCACAAGGTTGCCCACTTGTAGTGACCATTGCTTGACTGCTGCAATTTGCATTTACAGATGGGAACCTGCTGCTATTACCCAGTTTCTCCATCTTTCCTTACCACATTTCACTTCTGAGTAGACAATTCAATTTTATGCAAAATAAACTGCAACTGTACTGGTACCAAACCTAGCACTGGACGGAAAACACAGCTAAAAAAACAAATAAACGCCCAGGTGATTGTTCTACATGCAGTTCTTTGCTAGGGTGGTCTTAAACTAGGTAGTGCTTGAGTGGCTAATTTGGGAATGATTACATGGAGTGCAGCTGCTGTATTAATTGCAGTTTTCCTACACCCCCTTTCAGGCCTTGATTCAGAGATTAGGAAGGGTTGGTTTAGAAAGACATTGAAAGGATTACTATAAGTAAGGGAAGTTGTATTGGAATGTAATGTTAAACTCTCAAGTTTTTTTTCAAGATTTTGCTTGGCTATGGACTGAAAGAAAACTTATACAAGTTGTAATCTGTAAAAATTGTAGTGTTTTTAATGACTGAGATTTGGACCATACAAAGATAGAAGATTTAGGCAGATATCTGCATCAAAAGAAGCATGGCCAGCAGGTTGAGGGAGGTGATTCTCCCCCTCTGCTCTGCTCTTGTAAGACCCCACCTAGAGTGCTCAGGGGCCCCCAGTATAAGAAGGACATGGCTGTATTTGAACAAGTCCAGAGAAGGGCCACAAAGGCGACCAAGGGGGTGGATCACCTCTGCAATGAAGACAGGCTGAAAGAGTTGGAGCTGTTCAGCCTGAAGAAGAGAAGGCTCTAGGGAGACCTTATAGGGGGCCTATAGGACAAGGAGCAGTGGCTTTAAAATAGTAGATTTAGATTAGATATAAGGAAGAAAGTCTTTTCTCAGAGGGTGGTGAGGCACTGGAACAGGTTGCCCAGAAAAGTTGCAGATGCCACTTCCCTGGAGGCGTTCAAGACCAGGTTGAATGAAGCCCTGGGCAACTGATTTAGTGGGTAGCGTTCCCTGTCCATGGTATGGGGGTTGGAATTAGATGATCTTTAAGGTCCCTTACAACCCAAAAGGTTCTATGATTCTATGATTCTATGTGTAAGGGCAATTCCTGATAAATTAATATATATATATACATATATATGAAGGTCTGAATCCTCTGTTTACATTATCGTTTTATCCTCATGACAGAAAATGTAGAATTTTATCAGTGTTGGAGGGAGCTTTCCTAGAGATTCCTGGGAAATCATTGCAACACTTGAGAAAAATTTTGTAACTTATACAGTATACTGGGTGGGTGTCAGGAAAAAGAACATGAGGCACCAATTACTAGCAGTATAAATGTAGAATTAAAAGCAACTGAATGCTTTATATTCTGACAGATATGGCATAATAATATGTTAGTATATAAACTACACTTAAAAATAGCACCTTCTTGATAGTTCCTATATTCTGTCTTAATACTAGCTTCACATTATTTCAAGTGGTCCCCTCTATACAACAATTTTAACACAATCCTGCTTGTCTATATCAGAAAATTTTGTATGTAATTTAATCTCAACATTTTCAGTTAAAACATTTATTCCCATGCTTTGGACTTCATATCTTAATTTTCATTTAGAAATATTTCTACATTTCATGGTTGCAAAAAATATGGAAATATAACTTTTCTTCAAGACTCCAAGTATAAAATATAAATTACAAAGGATCTTTTAAAGATGCTTTGGTTATTTTCAGGAGAGATGAAAAGAATGGGAGAAAAACATCAATTCTTACTTTTTAGTGCTCATGATTACCTTCCATATTTGTTTTTCCTAGATCTTTGCAACTGAAAAAAAAAAAACAGTTAATGAAATATTTCTGAACCAAATAATTTTACTTGCTTGCATGCATACATGTGCAAAAAGGGATCATATTCACCTTACAATCAACATTTTTGCATTACAGGTTTTAAAAATACCTCATCTATTTATTAGTTACATCTATCAGCCATTTTCTAACTCTTTAATATTCTATTTTTGCTGAAAAGCAACCACCCTTGATTTGTTAGTTAGTTCTTTTTTCAATGTAATTTCTGTAAGTGAATGGGTAAGAACATCCACATCACTGAAAAGATACATCCTTGAAGAACAAGAAAATATATTTCTCAAGAAATGTGATAAAACTCTATAGTTATTTAAATTGGCCTATTTGAGAACAACTTTTTGGTTTTAGTACTGAGATCACAAAGATGTAGAAAACACAATGTCTCTGACCTGTACTTTAAAAATTACTCTTATTCATATTATTGCTTATATGAAATATTCCTGATATAATCCATGAAAAAGATGCATAAAATGACTTTCTACAATCAATCCTTGAAATGAAATATGTATATAAGCTCTGAAAACCTTAGCAAAGGCAGGTGTATTACACACCATTAAACCTCCAAGTGTCTTTTTTCTTCCTAAGTGAAATTCCAAAAATAACTCTACTCTCTCACAGCACAAATAAAATCAAGAATGAGAGAGGGAAAAATAAAGAAAAGGAAAGCTAGAAAGAAAGGGAAAGCTAGAAAGCTAGAAAGAAAGCTAGAAAGATAGAAAGCAAGAAAGCAAGAAAGCAAGAAAGAAAAAGAAAGCAAGAAAGCAAGAAAGCAAAAGAAAAAGAAAAAGAAAGCAAGAAAGCAAGAAAGCAAGAAAGCAAGAGAAAGAAAGAGAAAAATAAAAGAAGCAAACTGCAGTAACAAACAACGACGCACGTAAATCGTCACTGAATTTGGCCAAGTATATTCAATAAATGCTTGAATGAAAAATTAAAACTGCCTTGTATCTTAATGGGAGATTGTGTTTGGAAGACTGTGTTTGGAAGAATCAAACATGCGTTAGAGCAATGCAGTCACCAGTAGCTGTCAGTTCAGCAAAATGACTTAGCAGCAGGATGCCTTCTGTGTGTCACAGAGCCTCCTCAAACTGACAAATGCTCTGCCATTTGCTGCAGATGCATGGCTATTGTGCACAGCAAGGACTGCATATGTCATTACAACCCTGCATATCCCTAATTTGTATTGTCACGTGAGAGCTCAAACCTGGAATGAAACCCTGAAGGCACAAGAACTAATGAACTCTGCCTGGCGTTGGAAGAGTAATCTATCACCTACATGTGGTGGACCTTTTCTTTTGACTGTGTTGATGAAATTTCTCTAATCTCTCAGGCCAGGTGATATTTTCTTAACTGTGCAAGACAGAATGTTCTCCAACCATTAACTTTCCAATAGCAAAATACACTGTGGTTAGAATATTCTAACTGGAAGTACATTAAAACTGGGGGTGAGATGGAGGAGGAAAAAAAAAAAAGATTAGCTTAATCTTTTAGCGTAGGCTTCTCTTTTTAGCTACGGACTTAAAAAAAATAAAGATAGAATTAAATGAACACTGATATAATGTTAGCGTTTATCACAAACCAAATAGGCATGTGCCTGAATTTTAGTAGCAAGCCAACTTCATTAACATTAACACTAATGTCAAGCGGCTAATATAAAGGCAGCCTACTAAACCTTTTTTTTTTTTTTTTTCCCAAGTCCTTCTAAAATTTAATATATAGGCTTTCAGATTGCTGGTTTTCTGCAGAAGAACCTTTGTCTCAATACAGCAAAATTTGAAAATAATTTCTATCAATGTTTTTGAAGAAAAAATACTATTATATACTAAGCACTATTACTATTACTATTATAGACTTAAAAAAAAAAAAAAGTATACTTGTATTTGTAGGAGGGGTTGGACAAACAAAAAATGTATCAGAAGTCAATAGGAGAGCACTTGAAGAGTAGCACAAAGGAATACCAGCCACTCCAGACAATAAAACAGTTTCATCAGGGGCCCAATTTAAATGCCTCTACACAAATGCAAACAGCATGAGGAATAAACAGAAGGAGTTAGAGATGTGCACACACCTGCAGGGCTATGATCTTATTGGTATCATGGAGATGTGGTGGTATGGCTTCCATGACTGGAATGTTGTAATGACTCTTTAGGATGGACAGGCAGGGGGATACAAGGAGAGGATGTCAAATTCTATGCCAATGACCAGTTGGATTGCATGGAGCTCTACCTTGGGACTGATGATGATACGACTGAGAGTTTATGGGTTAGGATTAAAGGGAGGCCAGGGACAGATGATATTTTAGTGGTGTCTGCTACAGGCTACCTGACCAGGAAGACCAAGGAGATGAGGCCCTCTACAGATAAGAACAGCCTCACATACACAAGCCCTGGTCCTCATGGGGGACTTCAACCACACCACCATCTGTTGGAGGGACAGCACAGCAAGGCATAGGCAATCCAGGAGGTTCCTGGAATGTATTGATGATAAATTCCTTCTCCAAATGATAGAGGAGCCAACAGGGAGAGGTGCTATGCTGGACTTCGTTCTAACCTACAAGGAGGGGCTAGTGAGGAATGTGAAACTCAAAGACAGCCTTGCAGTGTCCATGAAATGGTGGAGTTAAAGATCCATAGGACAGTGAAGAAGAAGCACAGCAAGCTTACAACCTTGGACTTCAGAAGAGCAGAATTTGTCCTTTAAAAGGATCTGCTTGGTAAAGTCCTGTTGGACAAAGCCCTGGAGGGAAGAGGGGCCTGAGAAACCTGGTTAATATTCAAGGATCACCTTCTCCAAGCTCAGGAGTAATGCATCCCAACAAAGAGGAAGTCAGGCAAAAATGCCAGGAGGTCTGCATGGATAAACAAGGTGCTCCTGGCCAAAGTCAAACACAAAAAAGAAACCTACAGAGGGTGGAATCAAAGATGGGCAACACGAGAGGAACACAAAGATGTAAGCAGACAGGGATTCAAGTTAGGAAAGCTAAAGCCCTGTTAGAATTGAATCTGGCCAAGGGCAACAAGGGCAACAAGAAGGGCTTCTGTAAGTATGCCAGTGATAAAAGGAAGACTAAGGGAAATGGTGGGCCCTCTCCAGAAGGAAATGGGAGACCTGGTTACCTGGGATATGGAGAAAGCTGTGGTACTCAATGACTTTTTTGCCTCAGTCTTCACCAGCAAGTGCTCTAGCCACACCATTCAAGTCGCAAAAGGCAAAGACAGGTACTATGAGAATGAAGAACTGCCCACTGGAGGAGAATCGGAGAATCATAGAATACTTTGGATTGGAAGGGACCTTAAATATCATCTAGTTCCAACCCTCCTGCCATGGGTAAGGACAAGTCCCACTAGATAAGGTTGCTCAAAGACTCATCGCACCTGGTGTCATCCACAAACTTGCTGAGGATGTACTCGCTCCCACTGTCCATGTCACAAAGAAAGATCTTAAACAGCATTGGTCCCAGTACAGATCCCTGAGGAACACCACTCACCACTGATCTCCATCTGGATTTCAAGTCATTGACTGCACCTCTTTGAGTGTGACTATCCAGCCAATTCCTTACCCACCGAGTAAGGGTTTGATCCATCCATCAAATCCATGTCTCTCCAATTTAGAGACAAGAATATCATGAGAGACAATGTTAAATGCTTTGCACAAGTCCTGGTAGATGACATCAGTTCCTCATCCCTTATCCACCAATGCTGTAACTCCATTGTAGAAGGTCACCAAGTTTGTCAGACATGAGTTGTCCTTAGTGAAGCCATGTTGGCTCTCTCCAAACATCTTATTTTCTGTGTGCCTTACCTAAGTTTTCAGGAGGAACTGCTCCATGATCTTGCCAGGCACAGAGGTGAGATTGTGACTGGCCCCAGGTTTTTCTTTTTTCCCTTTTTAAAAATTGGGGTTATATTTCCCCTCTTCCAGTCAGTGGAACTTCACCAGAATGCCACAACTTCTCAAATGTAATGGATAGTGGCTTAGCAACTTCATCTGCCAGTTCCCAGTTCCCTCAGGAACCCTGCATGGAATCTCATCAGGTCCCACAGTTTTTGCATCTTCAGGTTCCTTAGATGGTCTTGAACTTGATCTTTTTTTTTTTTTTTTTTTTTTTTTTTTGGCTAAAACCAGCAGTGCTGCAGTTGACACACTGCAGGGAAGGGATGTCATCCAAAAGGACCTTGACAGGCTTGAAAGGTGGGCTGTGTGAACTTCATGAAGTCCAACAAGGCCAAATGCAAGGTCCTATGACTGGGCTGGGACAATGCCAAGCACATATATAGGCTGGGTGGAGAACGGATTGAGAGCAGCCCTGAGGAGAAGGATTTGAGGGTTTTCGTGGATGAGAAGCTCAACATGAGCCAGCAATGTGCACATGCAGCTCAGAAATCCAACTGTATCCTGGGCTGTATCAAAAGAAGCATTGCCAACGGATCGAGGGAGGGGTTTCTCCCCATCTTCTTTGCTTTCATGAGACACTACCTGGTGTACCTTCTTTCACCTCTGAGGCCCCCACCATGAGAAAGATATGGACCTGTTGGAATGAGTTCTGAGAAAGGCTGGACCAACCCTCTTATGAAGAAAGGCTGAGAAAGTTGGGGTTGTTCAGCCTGGAGAAGAGAAGGCTCCAGGGAGACCCTATAGGGGCCTTCTAGTACTTAATGGGGGACTAGGAAAAAGCTGCAGAGGGACTCTTCACCAGGGAGTATAGTGATCAGACAAGGGCTAACATTTAAACTGAAAGAGGGTAGATTTAGATTAGATATCAGGAAGAAATTCTTTACCATGAGGTTGGCAAGAGTGTGGATGTCCCATCTCTGGAAGTGTTTGAGGGCAGGCTGGAAAGGGCTTTGGATAGCTTGATCTAGTGGGAGTTGTCCCTGCCCATAGCAAGGGAGTTGGAAGTAAATGGTCTTTAAAGATCCCTTCCAACATAAACCGTTCTATGATTCTTTAACACCAGGTTTGCATTAATTTCTTTCTTCTTCTTCTCCTTCTCCTTCTCCTTCTTCTCCTTCTCCTTCTTCTTCTTTCCTCTTCTTCTATTTTTTTTGCTTGTTTTCTAGTTTTCCCATGAGAATATTAGCCATAATTTTGATAATCCTAACAAGACCCAACTTCATGGATATGCCATGAAGAGGATTTCAAGATGTCTACTTTCATTATCCATTTCTTGCCCCAAGATGCCAAATCCTCCATAAGATATGATACTTAGCAAGTGCCTACTACATATCTGAATAAGAAAGACTACCAGAGATTTGTATCAGACAAAACAAAACACTTTCTTCCCATGTTGACCAACTTGACTGAATCTATTCAATTCAACAGACCATAGTAGCCAGTAGCAGATATTTCAGGAAACAAAAAACAATTCTTTCCCTGAGGCATTTAGCCCCTTAAAGATTCCAGAACCTTCATCCAAGTCACTATGTCACCATAGCTAGCAGCAGTGCAGCTTACTTTACACTCTTGAATATTTTTTCCTTCAAAACTCTGATATGTTGAAACTCCATGTAACTAATAGTATCATCTCAAAGCCTAGGGTGATGACATCCGTGGCATTAAAAAATTATAATTTTATTTTAATCTGAGTGTGTTCATGAAGACAAGCCTCATAATGCTCATAAACTGTAAATGTATGTAAAATCATAATAATCTTTTCAATTACAGTTATGATGAAGATTAAACAACAACAACAACAAACATCTAGGCCAAGAATACCTATTAAATTTAGAGGATGAACTGGTATAGAGGAGTCGTTTGACCTCGATTCTTGACTAAGGGCAGGGTAAATCATAACTGTGGTCTCTTCTGCATTAAAGTTAATAAAATTGAATCAAATTCAGTTTATTAATCTAATGCATTTAGTTTAAGATGGGATGCTAAAATACACTCTCAAGACAAATAGTCCTTAATATTAGGTTTGCCAGAAGGAGCCATGTTTAAGTTTCACCTATTACCCATCTCAGGTCAGGAAGCCATACCTTCTTGGTAGCAATAGGTTCTTTAAAAAGAGAAAGGGACAGATTGTGATATTCAATTCTAGTTATAGTTTGGCAGAAATGTTTAAGTAGAAAATCCCATCAAGGACTGTAATACACTGAAGCACAGTTCTGGGACTGTTGAACTGCAGCTACAGCTTCCAGACTTCTTGCATTAGAAAAGCTTATTTCTCTGGGGAGCAGAGTCAGTAGCCAAATGGCTCAGTCCAGGTGCAGTAATAAATGACATGCACATGGCCTGAGTGTATTCCTGCTATGCTGGTCCTGACCAGAGGAAGCTAAGCCTCTACTTCAGTGCTCTTTATTTCACTATTCCACTTAATTTGATGTTTTTCTATATACCCATTTGGCTTAGTTCTAATATCTTTTCTTGACCCTCTGAATGATCATCACTAATGGCACTGACACCTGGCACCTTCAATTACACTGCTTAAAATGCTCTTAAACCAAGTGCTGTAATGAGACCCTTCAAGGAGACTATTCTATGGAAATTGATAAATTATGCTCTTACGTTTTTATGGAGTTATGTCAAATGCTCAGTCCCCACTGCACAAAAATAAGAGAATTTTATGCGGACCAGTTCTTATTAGGATGCTTGACACCAATTTAACCCAAATAAATTCAGTTCAGCTACAACATTTTTGGAAGACTGTTCGTCTGACCTCGGTTATTCTGATTTCAGAAGTCTTACATTATTACAGATAGAAATTAATTAGCATGCAAATAATAAATCCCCTTTTTACTTCTATTAAATTACTTAATTGTCTTTTTTTTTAAGAAATGTTGTGCTTTTATTAATCACTTTTATGTCACCATTTTGTGTTCTAATTTTTTTAACTTTGTTTACTATGCACTTTTTTTAAAATAGCAAATTACTATTGCTTGCCTCCATAATGAAATGGGAAATAGATGCTTATTTAAAGCTTTTTAGAAAGAAAAAAAAAGTAAATAAAATCCAAAATTGTATTTTTCCAATTTTTAATATTACTGCAGATTTCCACAGAAAGTTTTAACATTTTAAATTATAAAATGTCACGAGAAAATAATTTTGAATCCTGATGGAGTAAATATTACATAGATTTTAATGAAGAGAAAATAAAAAATAAATTACTGTTGGCAGCCTCACACAAAAGAAATGAAATCTAGTTTGCCTTCACAATGAAATCTAGTTTGTCTGTACAGATTTTTAAGGAACTTCATTCATACAATCAAGTGACTTTGTGAATGCCCTATTTTTGATGTTATTAGCTTGCTTCCCCTTAGGAAGAAAATGTAAATTCTAAATTAGATATTGATAGACAGTCTATTTATATTATTCTTGAGATTACTCTTATGATTACTGTTTTAAAATATCCTAAGATATGTTTAATATTTCCTGAGATATACTAAAGGAAAAGTGGTGGGTGAACATATATCTGGGTATTGTTTCACAGACAAGGAAAAAAATGAAAGCTAAAAATGTGCCCTGCTCAAGTTTTGTACAACAAACTTACTCCTAAGCATCCTAGAAAAAAATGCTGTGCCTCTTAAATCTTCCCAAGAAACCTGCTCTAACTCAATAACTGTTTAAATTGCTTGCATTGAATGTTTATCCCAATGGGGATGCTTCTTAAAAAATACAATAAAAGGCTGAATAAGGTGGAGATAAGTTAAAACTACAGGAATGAATAAGGAACATTTAATCGTCTTTTCATTCTTAAGTGTTCATCACAAATTCTTCTTTCTTCTTTATTTTTAATCCTTAAAGCCATATTGTCAGAAGTAAAAGAATGATTTTGTTGACAAAGCACAGCAATACAAAACAGTACTGTCTTCTGACTGATACTTTTATTGCTTAGTAGTAGAGCATACTGATGCTAGACATAAAAAAAACCCTCTTGTTTTTATTGTTTGTTTTCCATCTGAATGAATTATTGCTGCTCTAAATAAAGGGAAATAATTTCTATTATATTTTCCACAATTACAAATATTAATCTTTTAATCATGATTTCTGTATTGTTTTGTATTTATTCCAAGCTGCTGACCTTCAGTTCCTAGTAAGACACTTCACACTCTTTAAATTGTTAACTATATAGTTATGAAATTAAATTTTAATACGTGCTAGCATATTAAATGCAGAATTTGTTCCTATTCTAACACTTATTCTTTAGATTCTTTCTTTTCTTTCTTTGTTTAGATTCTATTATTCATGACATTGGTAAGAATCATCAAAAATCTTTCTGATGATTGAAATTTTTAACCATCACACACCACAGTGCATGTCAGAGTTTCTGCCACTCTGGCATGGTTTGCCGAACAATGTCAGCAATACCACCTTGTGGTAGTTTTACTCAGGTGGGTGGCCGAGCTCCACCACAACCGCTCTCTCACTCCCCCTCCTCAAAGAGGAACGGGGAGAAAATACGATGAAAAGGGCTCAAGGGTTGAGATAAGGACGAGGAGATCGCACAGTAGTTATCGTGACAGGCAAAACAGACTCAGCGTAGGGAGACAGTAAGATTTATTACCTATTACTAACAAGCTAGAGAAGTGAGAAACAAAGGAAAGAAACCAAAAGCACCTTCCCCCCCATCCACCCTCTTCCACCTCCTCCACCCGAGCAGCACGGGGGAACGGGGGAATGGGGGTTATGGTCAGTCTATAGCGCTTCTTCTCCGCCGCTCCTTCTCGATCACTCTCGTCCCCTGTGCCGTGAGGTCCCTCCCACGGGATGCAGTCCTTGCTGAACTGATCCGGCGTGGGCTGCCCACAGGCAGCAGCTCTTCAAGAACTGCTCCAGATATGGGTCCGTACCACGGGGTCCATCCCTCAGGAGCAAACTGCTCCAACCTGGATCCCCCACGGGCAGCAGCTCCTGCCAGGTCAGCTGCTCCTGCATGGTCTCCTCTCCACGGGATACAGGTCTGGCCTGGAATCTGCTCCGGCAGGGGTCTTCCACAGGCCACAGTCTCGATCGGTGCAGGTCCACCTGCTCCACCGTGGTCTCCTCCACAGGCTGCAGCATGGAACCCTGCTCCACTGTGGTACTCCATGGGCTGCAGGGGGACAGCCTGCTTCACCATGGTCCTCACCACAGGCCTCAGGGGACTTCTGCTCTGGTGCCTGGAGCACCTCTCCCCCTCCTTCTTCACTGACCTTGGCACCTGCAAGGCTGTTCCTCACTCCTCTCACTCTCCCAGCTGCTTTGTGGCGCAGCGTGTTTTTTTTTCCCCCTCTTAAATATGCTCTCACAGAGGTGGAAAACAACATCACTTATTGGCTCAGCTCTGGTCAGCAGTGGGGCCCTTACCTAACATGGGGCAGCTTCTAGATCCTTCCCACAGAAGCCACCCCTATGGCCCCCTGCTACCAAAACCTTGCCACATAAACCCACTACACACCTCTTTCAGAGTGCATTGTGAAAGGTGAAGTTGTTCTGTTGTCATAGTTGTATTTCCTCACTAACTGACCACACCTTTCTTCTTTTGTAATAATGAGGCTCACAAACAAGACCTCTCTGATTAACAAGATCAATAGAAATCTAGAATGATAGAACCATAGAACAGCCTGGGTTGGAAGGGCCCTTAAAGATCATCTAATCCAACCCCCTGCCATAGGCAGGGATGCCAACAACTAGATCAGGTTGGCCAAGGTCAATCTGACCTTGGTTCAAGGTCAGCCTGACCTTGAACACCTCCAGGATGTGGATGGGGCATCCACAGCTCCTCTTGGCAACTTGTTCCAGTGCCTCAATACCCCTACAGTGAAGATTTTCCTCCTAACGTCTAGTCTAAATCTATCCTCTTTTAGTTTGAGATCATTCCCCCTTGTCCTGTCATTATCTACCTGAGTAAAGAGTCCTTCTCCATCTTTTTTATAGGCCCCCTTTAAGTAATGAAAGGTCACAATGAGGTCTCCCTGAAGCCTTCTCTTCTTCAGGCTGAAAATCCCCAGCTCTCTCAGCCTTTTATCATAGGAAAGGTGCTCCAGACCTCTGATCATCTTTGTAGCCCTCCGTTGGACTTGCACGAACAGGTTCACATCTATCTTGTGCTGGGATCCCTAAACCTGGACACAGTACTCCAGGTGGGGCCTCACGAGGGCAGAGTAGAGGGGGACAATCCCCTCCTTCGACCTGCTAGTCACACCTCTTTTGATGCAGCCCAGGCTGCAGGTGGCCTTCTGGGCTGCAAGCGTGCACTGCCAGCTCATGTCGAGCCTTTCGTCCATCAGAACCCACAAGTCCTTCTTTGCAGGGCTGCTCTCAATGAGTTCTTCTCCCAGTCTGTCCTCCTGTCAAGAATTGCCCCGATCCAGGTGCAGCACCTTGCACTTGGGCTTGTTGAACCTCATGCGGATCACATGGGCCCACTTCTCCAGCCTGTCCAGGTCCCTTTGAATGGCATCTCTTCCTTCTTTGGTATCAACTGCACCACCCAGCTAGGTGTCATCTGCAAGCTTGCTGAGGGTGCACTCAATCCCATCATCTATGTCATTGATGAAGATATCAAAAAGCACCAGTTCCAAGACAGACCCCTGAGGGACACTGCCCATCACTAGCCTCTACCTGGACATAGAACCATTGACCACTGCTCTCTGAGTGCAGCCATCAAGCCAGTTTCTTCTCCACTGAATGGTCCCCCCTTCAAATCCATATATCCCCAGTTTAGAGATTAGGATGTCATGCGGGACTGTGTCAAAGGCCTTACAGAAGTTGCGACGGGCTCCAGGAGTCTCCTGGATTGCTTACTGCCTGCCACATGGCTTTCCCAGCAAATATCTGGGAATACGAGTTTTGTCGACGTTCAGACGTTCAGACTGACATCATCGTTCCTGCAATCTTTACCTGTGGGCCTCTATAGATAACCCGAACAATAACACCAGTATTTCATTGCCTAAGGAGACAATATAAGGAATAAAATAATGTTTTCCAATATAATCATGACACTTAATCTGGTCCACTTTTATTTATTTTTGTTTCAAGGAGTACGAGTGCTTAAGCTGTAAGTCTTAGTAGTAGTTAACTAAAATATGATGTTTATGTCAGTCATGTTTCCCAGAATGTTTTCTTTCCATCATTCCCTTCTTTCTCCCACCAGATTTGACAATAAAAAATAGAACTAGTAAAATAATGAACATAGTTTTTTTAACAAATATATTATTCTATTCTATTTTCCCTTTCCCCTTTCCTTTCCCTCTCCCTTTCTCTCCCCCACCCCCCCCACTCCTCTCTGCTCTCGTGAGACCTTCCCCAGAATACCTTCAACTCTGGAGCTCCCAGCATGGATGTGAAACTGTTAGAATGAGTCCAGAGGAGGGTCATGAAGATGATCAAAGGGCTGGAGCACCTCTCCTATGAAGACAGGCTGAGAGAGTTGGGGTTGTTCAGCCTGGAGAAGAGAAGGCTCCAGGCAGACCTTATACCTGCCCTTATATTGTTATTGCTGTTTCTTTCTTTCTTACTAAACTCTCCTCATCTCAACCCATGAGTTTTTGCAGTTTTCTTTTTAGTTTCCTCCTCCCTCTTACTGGTGGGGGTAGTGAGAGAATGGCTGTGTGGAGCTTAGCTGCCTTTGGGGTTAAACCACAACAGTCCAAGTCAAAGGCTGGGAGCTACGTTCCTAACAGACCCGAAGTACATAATGCTAGTGCTCTAAACTAAAATGTGTTTCTCTTAACTAGTTCTGAGAAAAATACCACATATTTCTTTTATCTTCTGTTATATTTATCACTAAGTCTGCGCTATCATAGCTTTAGTATTATTAGTTAAGAAAATGTGAGGAAAACATTAACTCAGTCTTCTAAAATATAGCTGTTCTAAGCATCGCTTCTTGATCATGAGCCAGCCTTTGTCTAAACTGCTTATTAGAAAGTTTCTTTGGTTTCTTAGGAGGAGTTGTAAGTTTCCCTACCTCACTACCTCATTAGAACCCATTGCCTGTATCACCTGCTAGAATATTATGGACCTGTGAAGGCAACCTAATTGATTGGGACAGAATTTGCTTCATATATTATATAGTGCTGCAATATAAACTTTCAGGTTATGTTTAATGTTTTATGTGAAAAAGACAACCACCAACAACAACAAACCAAAACTTATTGTGCAATCTATTGTGCAAATAGAATCTTAGTGTATTATTTTTTCTTCTTACTCATTTGGGTACTTTGTATAGTATTGTACTTTTAAACTACTGAGATTATTTCTTTGATAGCGTTACTACATTTTACCTAGGCTCAGTCTACTTCTGGCAATTCAATTTTCTGATTTTAGAGGTAAGCCTCTAATACCACATTCTCTTCAAATTTAATAAATACAAATAATAAATACAGATCTGAATGTCATAATCATTCCCTAAACGGATCATATTCACAGATTTACAACACATCTTCCACTGGGATAATGCTCAAAAGTCAGGCAAAAAAAATGCAAGTTTAAAATACAGCCATCAATAATGAAGTTGGGACACCTGTCTAAAGGGTGCACACCAAGTAACAGCAATACAACTGTCTGTTTGGATGACAGCAGAAAAATTGTAGTGCACAGGCTGACTTGCCAACCACACCTGCAGCCTCATTAACAAGTTATATATATATATATATATTTCATTTACATATATACACATATATGTATATGTAAATGAAAATTAAAAGGCACAGGATAAGCTTAGTAAAATTATTTTTTCTTCAGAATAATATTGTTTTTCAGTTATGATAAATAATCATGACTCATGGACTTGACTCTTTTAAAAAACAAGAAACAAGTTTCTTACAATTATAAGAGTTAAAAACAAGTTTCTTAGATATTTCTAGGGGAGTATATCCAAGTATATCCCAGGTGTCAGAAGTTTAGTCTTTTCCCTACTTCCTTGGTTTCAAGGAACACTTCCTTGAATATAAGGATTGGGAAAGAACTGGACACACAAAGCATTGAAGAGGTGGGGCTTTTCTTTGTGTTTTTGGTGGTGGTGGTGCTTTTACTTTTTTTTTTCTTTCCTTTTTTTTTTTCCAGCACAAACATGCTTTCTGCAAGTAGATACCTGAAGCCCCAAAAATACAAGCTGACCATTTCTCATGCTTTATGTAAGCTCCAAATTTTGTAGATCCAAATTGCTGGGGAGGTCTGACTGCTTGAAAATATGCATCAGCTATGAGACAATACAAACTTTAGATTTATTTAATGCAGAAAATGGAAAGCTTGAACTGCTGTCAGCACCTTAACCTTGTGGATTTCATAGTCCTCCAGAATGGAGGGTTTTCATTTTATCTCTTCATAATTTGGATAATAATAGTCCAATGAAGTCTAAGTACAACAATCTGTTGTCAATAAACTATAAAGTATTGGTAGTTTTAAAAGAAAAATAAACTTGCTAATAATGGCAGAAGATAAACGAGTAGCTTCTCATTTGCCTCTGACTATCTGAATTACATAAGCATTGAATTCTACTGATTAAACTTGGCTTAATAGACTTGATTTAATTAAGTGTAAGAAATACAAGAATATCAATTACTTTGTTTAAGCCAAAGACTAAATAGTACAAAATAAATTTGATTTAGCACACTATTTGCCTTCATGGTATTATAGATTTATATATCCACTTTTATTTTTTTCCCTATGTTAACATTAAGTAATCATATGAAGTTCTGCAATCTCAAAATTCTGGATTTCAGAGAATTATGACTACGAACTCTGAATTTTTGGAGAAAAATGTAAAGTTAAAGCAATTCCAATAGCAGCTCTTAATGTAAAATTCCATATAAATAAGGAGAGGGGATAAATAATACAAACGATGTTCACAAAAGTTTCCAGAAACTATATATATATATATATATATTTTTTTTACCAAAACACTATCCATAGATATATTTTTGGTTTCCTGAATGAATTTGCAGAGTTGCATATCAAAAGAAAATTAGCTTATTGCTTTACAGAGTAGAAAACTCAGGGGAAATTAAAAGAGAGAAAAAAAAAGTGACATGAAAATTTATGTTGATGTCTAAATGAGGCTCATTCATCATTTTTTCTCAAGTCTCTGTGACAGTCATCACTTGGACTGCATTTTTGACAATGTAGTGCACACCAGTGTACATGGAACTAAATAAAACATGCAACCATTAACTGCTTCTCAGAGAGATCATCTCCAGACCTGAACGATTTCTTATGCTTCACATCATTGCATTACCTCATCAGAAATTGGTAGTGGACTGGCATATTCCCACAAACATTGTAACCCCATTTTATATGAGCAAAACAACTTTCAGAAACAACTGCTTCTAATCAGGTCACTTAAGTGTTCTCCCGATCACTGAATATTTGCTATTATGATCACTGTCCATCTGGGCCAATAAAAAGATTATGATTTGAATATATTTTAAAGTTAAAACTTTTTTTCCCAATAACAGACTAAGTGTTAAATTTTAGAAAAAGTAGTACATCCCATGAATGTTTTCCTTTGCTTTCTTCAGTAATTGAGATCGGCAGTCCTAAAAGCACTCTTGAAGATCAGCAACCCTAAAACCTACAAACTAAAACTGAAGTCTATCAGTAACTCCTTTGTCATATTTCAACCACCTCATACCTACATAGAAACAGATCTAGGCAGATGAAGATACTTTGGAAAAAAAAAAAGAAAAAAAAAAAGAAAAGAAAAAAAAAGAATGTTTCTCCCAGATACACAAGAAGCAAGGAGAAAGGAACTGAGAGATGCAATCACATATGTGCGTATATAGAATTTGATACTTACTACCACCCTAAGCTCATATTTTTCATCTTCAATTACTGGAACAACTGAACTACAGTTTCTGAAAGGGTGTGATGTCTCAATAGGTATTTTTAGATAGTAGCTGATGATTACCTCTCTCTGTGACCATTACCACAATAACTATCCCATTCTACTTTCTTCCTTACTTTGTATGTTGTCTGCTATCTCTCATATTAAACAGAGATCATTAACTGTTTTAAATAGCAACTAACTTTATATAACTCTACACAGCATTTAATATATAAGAATCCCGACTTACAAAAACTAATCCAAAACTAAGCAGCACTTAAAGTTTTATTCAAACTGCTCTCTAAGCATTATAAATATGATTAGGTACTTAAATGTACACACATACACATTTGTTGTTTTTGTTAGCTGTGGTGGTTTTACTCAGCTGGACAACTGAAAATATGAACTACAATGATGAAGTGTTACAATAATTCTTAACATATTTCTAACAGATGAGAAGTAAGGAGACACTTGTTTCCTGGACAGCTTTTCATGATCTGCCTGTTTAGAGATCCTTGTGAAGCCACTTTTAATTATTTATTTATTTTTAGAAATAAGAGAATTTTGTATTATGGATGCAGCTCATCCTTGTCAGATGGGCTCTTTGCAAAATGATAACCCCAGACATATTTAATGTATGTAGCCAACAGCTCTTGCAAAGAGTTTGTTTCTTAGTCACTACGCTGATGAGGAATCGTATTGCAGAATGTCTGTGATTGTACGCTAGCTATCAGATAGCTCACGTAGGTGATTTTGAGGGTAAGTGACCACAGGAAGATTGATCGTCATAATACGGTCAGAATGGCAGAAAACAAGAATAATTAAGTACAGCAGAAAGGGCTATTTGAAAGAGAGACTCAATCAGTCAGTAAGAAGCAAAAGAAAAAAAAATCCTTGCAAGTAAGGGGAAGCCATTTGGCTCCCTTCATAGATAAGTAGTCACAGAAAGTATTAATTATTAATAATATCAAAATCAGTTAACAAGGTAAAACCCCACTCCTTCGAGCTAAATTGAAGACACACAAGCATTTTACCCTGTATTTCTTCCATTATCAGTTGCTAAAAAAGGCTCATAAATGCCAGTTGTGGTGGTTTTACCCAGCTGGGCAGCTGAACTCCACCACAACAGCTCTTTCACTTCCCCTCCTCAAAGGAAAAAAAAATAAAAAAATCTCAAGGGTTGTGATAAGGACAGGGAGATGTTTCAACAATTATCATCAAAGGCAAAACAGAATTCACTTAAGTAATTTATTACCTATTACTAACAAAGTAGAGAAGTGAGAAACTAAAAAACAAACTAAAACCACCTCTCCTCCATTCACTCTCTCCTACCTCCTCCCCCCAGGTGGCACAGGAGAATGGGGAATGGGGGCTGTGGTCAGTCCCTAACTTTTCGTCTCTGCCGCTCCTTCATGGTCACTGTCTGCCTCTGTTCCACATGGGGTCCCTCCCACGGGATGCCGTCCTTCCCAAACTGAGCCTGCGGGGGCTGCCCACAGGCAGCAGCTCTTCAAGAACTGCTCCCACATGGCTCCGTACCACGGGGTCCATCCATCAGGAGCAAACTGCTCCAGCACGGGTCCCCCACGGGCAGCAGCTCCCCCCAGACCCCCTGCTCCTGCGTGGGCTCCTCTCCACGGGCTGCAGCTCCGGCCCGGGGCCTGCTCCTGCGGGGGCTCTCCATGGGCCGCAGCCTCCTCCAGGCCACATCCACCTGCTCCACCGGGGGCTCCTCCACGGGCTGCAGCGTGGAGATCTGCTCCGTGTGGGACCCATGGGCTGCAGGGGGACAGCCTGCTCCACCAGGGGCCTCTCCACAGGCTGCAGGCGAACTGCTGCTGCGTGCTTGGAGCATCTCCTGCTCTCCTGCACTGACCTTGGTGTCTGCAGGGCTGGTTCTCACTCCTCTCTCCCAGCTGCTTTTATGCAGCAGTTTTGTTGTTGTTGTTTGCTTTATTTTGTTTTGTTTCTCCTTTTCTTACATATGCTCTCACATAGGCCCAACCAGAGTTGCTCACTGGCTCGGCTCTGGCCAGTGGTGGGTCCCTTTTGGAGCCGGCTGGAGCTGGCTCTGATCTGACATGGGGCAGCTGTTGGGCTCTGCTCACAGAAGGCACCCCTGCAGCCCCTGCTACCAAAACCTTGCCATATAATTTTACCCAATCCATTAGCTTTTCTGTAAATGACAATTTGTTTTAACTATCTAAGCTAGTTGTCCTGTCAAGGCCCATCTTCTGGGCTGCTTTTTAGTCACCAGAGTGATAAAGATGTTTATACATTTCTCAACACAGTTGAGAAGGTACCTTTCTCTGCTGAATTTTTGAATCGTTTCTACTAAATGCCTAGATTGTATGTGTCTAAAATGAAAAGAGATGAATACCACTGCAAGTAAGGAGTGCTTTGTTTTGTTTCATTTAAGAAAGTGTTGGTAATTTTTTTTTACTTGGAATGATTGGTTTAGTCTGCCTAAATATAACCTGTATATGTTGTCTGATTGCCCTTGAAATGTGTGGAAAAGTCAGTACCTCCATTCTCAGCTACCTTGTATCTCTTATTAAGATTCAGTTCCACAGGGCAGGAATTTAAATTCAGGGAACTTTACCATGTACTCAAAATTAGTTCATGTTTAAGCACTTTCAGACTTTTCTCTCATCAGGTTTTAAAAGGTTTATAGTATGGCCGTCTTAATGAAACAAAAGTTTCATTAGTTTGGGTATGGTTCAAAAGTTTGGGTAAGGAAATACAGCAGAACCATTACTGAACACAGGTTTCAATTAGTGCTAGGGACTGAATGCAGTCTCTTTCATTACTATTGTAGCCACTTTCCTTGCTCTCCAAGCTGTGGTGGCTGTTCACATGCTGTAGTCAGGGACACAAAGCTGGTGGCAACATTACAGAGGAGAGAGAGGTTACTGACTGTTCTGCACGCCTAATTTTAAGACCTGCATTTTTTACATCTGTAATTATTATTCCTTGTTTCATCTGGAGTATTTTGTATTGGTCTGTGTGGCACAAATTTTAAGGCTTTTGGTAAACAGTGTACATACTATGGAACTGAGGTTACAGTTGCTTTTGTTTTTGTATCTCTGAAGCTTTCTCTGAAATCACAAGAGCCTGGGTTGTCATTAGAAACCATAGAAACTAGAAACCATACCACCCAAAATGTGGAAGGGAGGTCAAGTCATATGCACACATATGGACATCTCACAGTCAGATATTTTCTAATTTTAAAGTGCTTGACGTTTCAACTGTAAAGACATTGATTTTTACAAATATTTTGCATAGGTATAAATGCAGCTGTACATGCTGCCATGGCTGTAATTTCCCTAGGTAGGAAAAAAAATAAAATACAAAAGACCAAAATTGTATCTTGAAAATTGAAATTCTATCATGGTGGTCCCTACAAGTATCACCACAGAATACATGTTTTCTGGATCCCTGAAGCTAATGGATTAGCCAATATCAATCAACTTTATACCATATACAATGAATAAATGAAGTGATAAAACTAATGAAATCAAAGACACTTTCCTGAGGTACACGTTTTAATGAGTTTCCTATAATACATAAGAAAGAACCAGACTCAGGAACTATGGATTTCACTTTCAAAAAATCAGAAAGTGACTTCTAAGAAATTTGTTCTGTCCGTTTTTCCCGCCTCAACAATTCTAAACACCTCACTTCAGGCTTTTCATTCCAGAAATGTTTATTTTTTACCATTCTGTAATTGTATTTCCATTCTTGGCCTATGTTCTTGACAGACAGGCTTTTCTCATATATTTCAAGTCCTTGATTCTCTCTTTAAAGTCCATACTGTATCTACATTTTCCTCTTACCACTTCTGCCCACTAAAGCTTGCCAATGTTTCCCAGTGGTTCTGGGAAACCAACCTGAGGGTCCTAATCTAATTTGTCTTCCACATCACCTTATCTTATGGTAATAAAAAAGAGCCATTCCTTCAGCAGCTCTCTCATGCCATAATATAAGCTCCCTGTTCATAATCCCTATGTTTCAAATAGCCCCAGAAACCCTGAACTGAACAGATCCACATCTCTTTTTTATCATGTGTAATATACGTAGTTCTTAAGAGGTTACAGTTGCTGAAATGTATAACAACAATTCTCAGCACATCTGATGAGCAGGGATTTTTCAAAAGCATTTAAATTATCTAATTTTTGGCAGAATTTCCCAAGATTAAAAGTATATATATATACGTCACAAAGGGATTCTTTCCTGATTCTGAATTTCGGGTAAAAGATTTAATATGTATTAATTATCTGCATATTGGGGAAAATCCCTTCATACTCCAGCCAGAAGACTCTTGGGCAAATATATACTCTTACAAAATAGGCTAATCTCAGGCTCAACAGGGAAAAATGGGGGCCCTGGCAATGTGAACTGGGGAAAATTCCTTCCTCATCCCACACCTGGCTCAGACTCTTGACCTTAAATACACAATCAAGATACAGTAACCCATCCCTGGATTTTTTCAAGGCCAGTTTGTGTGGGGCTTTGAGCAACCTGGTGTAGTGGAAGGTGTCCCTGCCTATTGCAGGGGGGTGGAATTATATGATCTTTAAGGTCCTTTCCAACCCAAACTATTCTGTGATTCTATGATTCTGTGAGAGCTACTGATTTTTTAACATGACTGGCCACAACAATGTTCCTTCTCCAGCATTTTGCTTCTAACCCTTATCAAAATCCTACAGCTCGGAGACTGGAAACATTTTACAAAATGAAATGCTAAATGCTGTTATGATAGAAACTATTTCAGAATATAACCAACAATAACTCTAGATCATGTTATTAGGAGCATTTGGTGCATGCCTGAAGGGAGGGTGCAAAGGACCAAGACACATTACTTTCAGTGGTGCCAAGTCGCAGGAAATGAATGTAGAATCATGGAATCATTAAGGTTGGAAAAGACCTCCAAGATCATCTGGTCCAACCATCCCCCTACCACCAATATTAGCCACTAAACCATGTCCCTAAGCACCACATCCAACATTTCCTTAAACAGCCCCAGGGACGGTGACTGCACCGCCTCCCTGGGCAACCCATTCCAATGTCTGAATACTCTTTCTGAGAAGAAATGTATCCTAATTTCCAACCTGAACCATCCCTGGCACAACTTGAGGCCATTCCCTCTGACCCTAGCACTGGTTATCTGCGAGAAGAGGCCGACCCCCAGCTCCCCACACCTTCCTTTCAGGTAGTTGTAGAGAGCAATACAGTCTCCCCTGAGCCTCCTCTTCTCCAGACTAAACAACCCCAAGGCCCTCAGCTGCTCCTCACAGGACTTGTGTTCCAGGCCCTTCACCAGCTTCGTAGCCCTTCTATGGACAAGCTCCAGGGCCTCGATGTCCATCTTGTACTGAGGGACCCAAAGCTGAACACAGTACTCAAGGTGTGGCGTCACCAGAGCTGAGTACAGGGGGACAATCGCTTCCCTGGTCCCGATGGCAACACGATTTCTGACACAAGCCAGGATGTCTTTGGCCTTCTTGGACACCTGGGCACACTGCCAACTCATGTTCAGGTGAGAATCAGTCAGCACCCCCAGATCCTTTTCCTCTGCACAGCTTTCCAGCCACTCTCCCCCAAGCCTGTAACACTGCATGGGGTTGTTGTGGCCAAAGTGCAGGACCCGGCAGTTAGCCATGTTAAACCTCATCCCACTGGCCTCTGCCCATCGATCCAACCTGTACAGGTCCCTCTGCAAGGCCTTCCTACCCTCCAGCAGATCAATACCTCCCCTCCAACTTGGTTTTGTCTACATACTTACTGAGGTTGCACTCAATTCCCTCATTCAAGTCATCAATAAAGGTATTAAAGAGGATGGGCCCCGACACCGACCCCTGGGGAACACCACTGGTGACCAGTCGCCATCTGGATTTCACTCCGTTCGACACTACTCCCAGGGCCTGGCCATCCAGACAGTTTTTAACCCAGCAAAGAGAGTATTTGTCCAAGCCATGGGCTGACAGCTTCTCCAGGAGAATACTGTGGGAGACCGTGTCAAAGGCCTTACTGAAGTCTAGGTAGACTACATCAACAGCCTTTCCCTCATCCACCAGTCGGGTCACCTGGTCATAGAAGGAGATGAGGTTGGTCAGGCAGGACTTGCCTTTCATGAACCCATGCTGAGCGGGCCTGATCCCCCAGCTGTCCCACATACATTGCATGATTGTGAATATATGTGAATTGCGTGATCTTGAATGTGTGATTGCATTCAAGATGCCCTGTTTCATCACCTTTCCTGGCACCGAGGTCAGGCTGACAGGCCTGTAGTTCCCTGGATCCTCCTTATGACCCTTCTTATAGATAGGCGTCACATTAGCAAATCCTCAGTCATCCGGGACCTCTACAGATGGCCATGACTGCTGATAGATGATGGAAAGAGGCCCAGCAATCACACCGACCAACTCCCCCAGCACCCTTGGGTGGATCTCATCTAGCCCCATGGACTTGTGACAGTCCAGGTGGAGCAGCAGGTCTCTAACTGTTTCCACCTGAGCTATGGGGGGGGGTTCTTCTGCTCCTCGTCCCAGACTTCCAGGTCGGGAGGATGAGTACCCCTCATAAGTGGTCTGGCTAGTAAGGACAAATGCAAGGAAGGCGTTAAGAACCTCAGCCTTTTCCTTATCCTCTGTAGTCATGTTCCCCCCTGCATCCAGTAAAGAATGGAGATTCTCTTTGGCCCTCCTCTTGCCATTAATATATTTATAAAAAACATTTTTTGTTATCCTTGGCCACAGTGGCCAGGTTGAGCTCGTGCTGAGCTTTGCCTTCCTGATTTTTTCTCTCTGCATATGCTGGCAACTTCCTTGTACTCTCCTCGAGTTGCCTGCCCCTTCTCCCACCTTTCCTAAACTCTTTTTCTCCTGAATACACAGGAAGAGTTCCCTGTTCAGCCACACCGGTCTTCCCCAACAGCTCATCTTATGGCATGCAGGGACAGACTGCTCCTGTGCCTTTAGGACTTCCTTCTTGAGGAGCATCAGGCCCTCCTGGACCCCTCTGCCCTTCAGGACTGACTCCCAAGCGACCCTCCCTACCAGTGCCCCGAACAATTCAAGTTCTGCCCTCCGGAAGTCCAAGGTGGTAGTTTTACTGATCCTCCTCCTGACTTTACCAAGAATAGAGAACTAACACGGTCCTGGGCAACCTGTTCAAGCAGGCCCTGCTCAAGCAGGAGGGTTGGACCACATGACCTCCAGAGGTTCCTTCCAACTATTTTGTGAGTCTGTGATATTTTCAGGAAATTGTAAAGATTTGTTTATGTATTTGTTGTATTTATATATAATGTTAGTACACACAGACTACACTAGATGTCTAAGTATTTTATTCTTTCAACAAGTTTAGAGAGCTCAATAGTCGATTCTACATTTTGAATTGATTGCCTTTAAATTTACAAATTATTAATCTCTAAATATTTATCACTATATTTTATGCTTATTTTGCATACATTTAAACTAGAAAAATACATGAAAATATTATATCTAAGTAATAATAGTTGATTAATATTTACACATATGAATTAAAATTGCATTTATATGCATGTAAATTAATATTATATGAGATACTTTTATATTACATGACATTCATATGTGTGCATGCATATATATATATACACACATACGCGCATACAGGGAACTACACTCACTATGAAATCCCAAGCTGCCCATACTGGAAAATCTCCATTGTTCAGCTCTAGAGACAAGTTATTTGTAGAATTGTGTTAATTGTCCTGTCTAGTCACTGTAGTGGTCTTCAGGTGTTTTTAGTTAAGTTTCATTTAATGTGGATACAAGGATCTGGCTCCCCAGACAGCACCTAAAACCAGTTGTAATTCTGTCCCTGGATGCATGAAAAGGACACAAATATTTCTGAACAACGTACAAGGACATTAAGAACAACTTTTTCATTGTGATTTAGCTCAAATATAAACCAGTGTTTCATGAAATTTGCTACCTGCCTAATTTAGTGCATCATGCTCACTGTTTGTCCTTTACTTAAGGTAAATAAAACTAAAGTTTCTCAATTAATTACAAGTTTTCATGATTTTACTGTCAGATAAATTGATTCTGTTTTACACTCAATTTGATTTTCTGCTAGACAGCAAATGACTTGGTTAGCAACGAGAAAGGTGGTTTGAAGAGGGCTTTAATTAATTCCATTGAAAAATACCTCAAATGCAACGCACCCTGAAGAAATACTCCTCCAACTATATTCAATAAAGGTTGTTTATCAAAGTAATTATTTCCTTTAGGGAATTTCTTGGAATTTTCTCTTTAGATATATGAAGGCTCGAATAAAGCAAGCTTTTACTTCTGTGACCTTGTAGAAACACCTTAGCTTGAACAATTTATGTCAGCAGGGGGAAAAAAAAAGTGTTGTATTAAAAAAAAATAAAAATATTGCCTGTGTTATTAAATCTTGCAGTAAATTTACCCATGCTTGAAGCTCTGCTGAAAATTCCCTATCTATCTTTCATCCACAGTGCATCTTTGCAGGTATGGAAATAAATTAAAATGACACAGGATAAAATATATAATGTATAGGATGTAATACTTTATATCATATTTTTGTTTGCATCTTTATATGTAATGAGAACTATGTGCTTTGAAGACAACAGTTGTGTACCTAAAACCTGTTGTATCTGTAGTTATGTATTATTTTTAAAAACTGTGGAAGATTCTGTTACTGTAAAGTAATTTTGACTGGTCACACTGAGAGTGGCAGTGATGCTGATTCACTTTTTCCATTTGTTTGCTTGACTTAGTGCATTAAATCAGGAGTCCACTCAACTTCCATAAACAATAGTATCTAGCTGCGTGCATTGCAGTGGTTATGAGTTGCTGATTCTCTTTAATAACTCACCTAAGCCAGTCTAAAACAGAAAGGAAAGAACCTCCTCCTATTTTAAGAAACAAAAAACTACAAGAAGCAGTTAGTCTTGAACACCTTCGTTTATACATCCCTAGAAAGATATTCAATATGACAGAAACCCATACAAATACAGTTACATATAAATATATACTTATATATATATACGTATATATACAGATATTCATACGTGCAGACAAGCAGACATACACACTCCACTTTGTGGATAAAGGTGGCAGGGTTGAGAAATCAGAACCCTTTTATTCACCTGTGTTTAACCTGGAAAATTGGCTTCTATCTTATTCAGAATACTTCTAAGCAAACTGATCTCCCAGTTATTTCATGCAGTATGCTATGTGTTAAAAGTGAGACTAAACTTAAGCGAGTATATTTACATATTGCCTTTGTAGCAACAGAGGAAGTTCAATTTTTTCTGTAAATGTTGTCTGAATGCAAACATTTCAATAAGGCTGGAGGCAATTTTTAATTTTTTTTTTCCCACCTTCATTCATTCGCTGAGTTTCAGACATGACTGTACACAGATTAAAAAGACAAAAACAAAAACAAAAACAAAAATTGTACTTAATAACTATGAATACTTTTCATTTCCACTTTTTTTTTTTTTTTCCAGACTCAACTTTTCACATCTTACTGTGGAAATCAAACTCCTTATATGTACTAACGTTTACTTCTGGGGTTCTATTTCTACTGCTTCCTCATACATACGGGAAAAAGCACAAGAACTTGCTTAGTTTCTTCTCCTAAAGTTCAACAGCTAGAACCACAACTTCTTCTCCAGCTTGCAGTGATATTTTCAATGCTGTCTTATAATTGGAGAAAGAGTATTTTTTTTTTTTTTTTTCCTCTCTCAGGCAAACGGTAATCCCTGCATGTTACCCTGAGGTTATATTTAACTTAAAATGAAGAATGCTGACTATACTCTTTTTGCTCCTGGAGTTTTCCAGCAGGATAATATACTGTCTTCTGGCTTCCATGCTAGTTCACAGACATTGAAACTTGTGAGTTTTTATCAGAAGTGGCTCCTTTATCTACAAGTGATTTTCATTCCACTGTACACATTAGTAGGCATCATCGTCTCTAGTACTTTTCAAAATGGATGGAAAAATATAGAATCATCGAATCATTCTTGTTGGAAAAGACCTCTAAGAACATCTAGTTCAACCTTCAACCTAGTACTGACAAGTTCAACACTAAGCCATGCTACTAAGTTTACATCTACATGTTTCTTGAAGACCTCTGGGAATGGTGACTCAACCACTTCCCTGGACGGCTTATTCCAATGCCACACAACCTTTCAGTAAAGAAATTTCTCCTAATATTCAAGCTAAACCTCCCTTGGTGCAAGTTGAGGCTATTTCCCCTTGTCTTATCACTTGGTGCCTGGGAGAAGAGACCAATACCCACCTTGCTATAGCCTCCTCTAAGGTATCATAAGCACGATAAGGTCTCCTCGAGCCTCCTTTTCTCTAGGTTAAACAACCAGCTCCCTCAGCCGTTCCTAGTGAGTTGTACTCTAGACCCTTCACCAGCTTTGTTGCCCTTTGTACATGATCCAGCACCTCAATGTCCTTCTTGTAGTGAGGTATTCAAGGTGCGGCCTCTACGGAGTCAAGTACAGAGGGACAAGCACTTCCCTAGTCCTGCTATGATGCTATATGATGGTTATGATTTTTTATTTTTTGGGGGGGAAAGGGGGGGAAGGAGCAAATAATTGCTTTACTGTTGATATATGCTATTTTATTTTCATAAGTGCATCTTGAGTAAATAACTCATTGAACATCAAATCACAAGCAGAAATGTCATATTTGATGCAAAGTGGTGTTAATTGTAACTTCTCATTGTAACCAATGGTTTCTTTTTGACTATAGTCAAACACTTTTTTTCCTAATAAATAAATTTGAAAGTTCTTCAGGAAAGTTTTCAGAACAGTGTAGTTATATAGTCTAGTATATAAACGTAGTTATATATTACTGATATTGTTAAAACACATGTGCTTAATAACATGGGTAGAACATTTTTACTGACCTCGAATAATCTTTGTTTTATGTAATAATCTTTATTAGAAAGATTTTTTTTACTAATTTACTTATCATGTCTTTCATTTATTGTGATATCCCTTCAATTTAAAGTAGCCATCAACAATAAATGAGTGTTTTATTAACTATTCTGCTAATTATTTATATTTCCTGGGATGTATTTTTATCTGTTCAGATTTTTCAAATATTTCTTAATCTGCCCTAACTTGTTATGTATATACTGTTCATGCTTCATGGCCTAATTAATGTCCCAAACTTTGTCATCCATTTACATGCATCAATTTTGAGCTTTTTCCAGACTTTGTTATCCATTTACATGCATCAATTTTGAGCTTTTTCTTATTTAGTAATTAAAATATTAGCTGATCAGTATTTATTTTCTTGTTACACGCATCCATTTTAATCGCTCCATGAATTGAAGTGGAAAAGTTGTTGTGGTTGGTTGACCTTGGCTGGCTGCCAGACACCTACTCAGCTCTTCTCTCACTCCCCTCCACAACACGATGGGGAAGAAATACGACAGAAAAGCTTGTGCGTTGAGATAAAGTCAGTTTAGTAAGAAAAGCAAAAGCTGCGTGCAGAAGTACAGTAAAAACTAATTTCTATCCACAATTACATGTTCAGTGACTTCCTGGGAAGCAGGGCCTCAGTACCTGTAGCAGATGCTTGGGAAGACAAATTGAAAACGTCCCCTCCTCCTTTCATACTCCTCAGCTTTTATTGCTGAGCACAGCATATAGTAAGGAGGCTTGGATCCATTGGCTTGGATAGGCTGTTCTGGCTATGCTCCCTCCCAGACGCTTGCCCACCCCCAGCCTACTGGCCTTGCAGTAAGGGTATGTGCAGTGGTTGGAGAGAAAACTTTGAAGCAGTGCAAGCAGTGCTCAGCAGTAGTCGGAACACGGTGTGTTGTCCATACTGTTTTAGCTACAAAAACATAGCATAATACGAGATGCTATGGGGAAAGTTTACTGCATCCCAGCCAGACCCAGTACGGTTGTCCTTTTTCTCAGGGTCCAAGATATGAGAAGTTGTACAGGAAGAATGTGACGTAATATATACCTGGCTTATCTGATTAACCCACTTATACTGCTGTATTGATACACACTTAATTGAAAATGCAGAGAAATTCTCTGGGTTGCATGCAGTTTGTAGTTTATTGCCTCATTTCAGCTTTTGACTTCTCAGCTTACAGGATTTGTAAGCTCAAAAGCTAGATAATTTGCACAAATAAAAAATATTCTCTGTACCTACATAACTCTAGCTCTCCCCAGTTAGCATTCCTTCCTCTCTCTTTTTTTTTTCCCAAGTATTTCTATTTTCCCTTTTTCATTTGTTCCCAGACTTTGTTTCTTATAAAAAATCTTTAAATGAGTCAGTGATTCTTTACTGACTTCTTCCTTTACATATTAGTCTCTCAGATGACTGAGGTCTCTCATTAAATATATCAGCCATATTTTGTTTCTTATGTTATTCGACTCCTTGCTTTCCCACATCAAAACAATTAAAGGATCTTGAACTTCAATTACAACTACTTAGATATTCATTGCAAGCGAAGTGTGTTTGTTATACATCTCCAATCCTACTTGGAGAAATCCATGGGAGCTCAATTTCTGATATTTGTGTCTTTAAGATATACCTGTAATTATCTTCAAGATTGCATTCTTGAAATATGCTTATCTACTGTGACACATTCTGTGTATTTATGGAATGAACTAAAATTAAATAAACATAATGGTAGTTTATAGGAAAAAAATATCCTTATGCCCCAAAGTTCTGAATGAGTGAGACTTGCCTCCTGTCATACTGTTTTTGCACACCCTGTGAACTTCTCTGTCATGCTGGTGCATTCTAGTGTCTCTGATGTTATTTACTTGTTCACTACTTCCATTCAACTTTGGGGGAAAAAGTAAAAAAAAAACACAAAACAAACAAAAAAAAAGAGCCTATCTTAATATAGGTCCTATCTAAGAAGTAGAGGTTAAATAAAGGAAGAGAAAATCTTATTATATACTTTTATTTTCCCACTGAATTCAGACAACAAGGGCTGACCTAGGAAATCCTCTTTGGAAACAAAAATGGGAAATCAGAAAGTTTTCCAGAATCAAGGACGTTAACCTCAACATTTATTATAGAAAGAACCAAATGTAATGCCTACCTATGAAAGTTGTGTTGTGTCACATTACTTGTTGCATTTATGCTGTTGTTTATACTGTAAACTATATTACTCCTTCCAAATAAAAAGAATAAGTTGTTGTAGAGAGAATAGATAAACAACCATCTTAGATTTGTAGCTCAGTCTTTCTGCATAAATGGTCTTGCCTCCATTTAATTTACAATTCTTCATGTCCAGTCTGAGGAATGAAAAGCGACATGACAACACTGAGTGCAATAGCTGTGATTTTCCAAATTGCTCTAGAACAAGCTCTTACACATGACACATTATATGCTTTGTTGGCATATCTTTTCTGTATTATAGCTGTTGCTTGCAAAATCATAAGCTGTATGTCCAAAGGAAAATATATATATATATATATAATTTATTTATTTATTTATTTATTTTTCTGTAGGAACCAGAATTAATAAAGATAGATCTTTAACAAATCATGCAGTCTCTCTCTCATACAGGTAGACTCTCCAATATCTAATACTGTGCCAACATGCACATATAGTCACTCCAAGAATCACAGAATCACAGAATTGTTGGGGTTGGAAGGGACCTCAAGAGATCATCGGGTCCAACCCCCCTGCCAAAGCAGGTTCACTAGAGCAGGTTGCCCAGGTAGGTGTCCAGACGGGCCTTGAATATCTCCAGAGAAGGAGACTCCACAACCTCCATGGGCAGCCTGTTCCAGTGCTCCGTCACCCTCACTGCGAAGAGGTTCTTTCGCATATTGGTTTGGAACTTCCTGTGCTCCATTTTGTGGCCATTGCTTCTTGTCCTGTCCCCACAGACCAATGAAAAGAGGTTGGCCATAAGAAATGAGCTGAATTTATGTATCTGGCCATTTGCTTTCACAATGTCTATAAAAAAATACATAACTGTTCAGATCTTTCACCCCTTGCCAAGTTTTTATAAAATTGGAAAATAGATTCAAAAGTTATGAGCAGGGCCATCCAGAATAATCATATATTTCTTATTTCCCTGAGAAGCCAGGTAACATATTGTCAATACTCACAGCAGACTTGGCATGATTCAACTTCTGTAGAGTTTAAGATTTAGATCCGTACATATACCTTTTTCATTTTCCTGGAAGGGAGATGGTTCATCCTATGCCTTTTTGTCCTTATCTCCCAAATAAGCAATGGTCTTTGTATTTCTATTTCTGCAGCTTCAGCCATCATTGCCCAATAGACACTCCCATGTTTGGTATTACAGAAGTGGGAACTGCATGGTAGCAGGTAACAGTAGAAAAGTGGAGAGGGAAAGACGGGAGTCAGGGCTGGGCTGGATGGGACCACAAATGCTCTTTGAATGGTTGGGAGAATGGAGGGGAGGAAGTGTGTTAACAAAAAGAGAAGGAGTGAAGAGGAAGAGGCTGATCTGAACTGATCTTCATTGAGTAGGAGGTGGTGGTGCCTGTTTTGGGAAGACTTTTTTTTTCTTTTTTTTTTTTTTTTTTTTTTTCCACAGAAGAGCATTTCATGTCCATAAGCAAAATGTGGCACAACCCAAGTAGGGCAGCATCTTGCATGCTACATCTGACTGTGAAGCCACATACAAGCAGTATTGACAAGGTTCTTAAATGGAGAGCAAAAACAAAGAAACAAACAAAAAATGCAGGTAATAAAGGGGAAGGAACAAGAAAAGGTACCAGGGTGTTAGCTGGTTCTGCTATATAAGGCATATCAAGAAGGTGACTTCTAAATGTTTCTAAACTTAGAAAACTGCTGTATTGCTTAAATTGAGAACATCTAGTTATTTCAGGAGTAAATCATTCATTCATTTGCTTGCCTTGCTCTTTGCTGAGAAAATAGCTGAGCCCATTAGAACAAGGCTTAAATTGTTGATACCTTTTTACTGTTATTATTATTTTTGTCAATCATAGTAATAAAATATATGCTTACTTTTACTTGGACTTATAAATAATCAGATTTAATTTTTTAAAATGTCTTAAACTGGAGTTCAGTGAGAGGTATTGGAAAAAAAAAATTACATATTACTTAAATTGGAGTTGTTGGATTGGAGTTATTTTAATCCAAGAAGTTTATCTGAGTTTGGATGAGGACAATAGTTGATCCCTCTTCACTGATATCATGCACTATCAGTCTGAGAGAATAAGAGGTCACTTTCTCAGCTCTACCTCTCAAATAGCATTTATTTGTTAACATTTGAATTTAGTAAGAACATTGGACCAAATTCATTCACGGTCAGTAAAGCCACTGAAACTGATGGTTATATAAGTGATAAATTCTGCTTTGAGAATATGTCTAGTCTGTGACTGATGAGATACATTTTAGGTTTGATATAAGTGCTACAGTCCTAGAACTTGCCCTAGCACTGGCAGATTTGGTATATACTCAAAACTGGTTTATAAGTGATGGAAAGGGCTTTAACTTAATATAAAAACACTCTAAAACAGGAATTTACCATAGCACTGACAAATTGGGTATACTCTCAAGCCCTGATTTGTCCATGGCATACTGAAGTGTGCTAAATACCTGTTGCATGAGCACAGTATACAGCAATTATTAGCATATAGTTAAGATTATGCAATATCCCGAGTTGGAAGGGACCCACAAGGATTATCGAGTAACTCCTGGCTCCACGTAGGAGCACCCAAAAGTCAAACTGCATGTCTGAGAGCATTGTCCAAATGCTTCTTGAACTCTGGCATGCTCAGTGCTGTGACCCCTTCCCTGGGGAGTGCAACCACCCTCTTGGTGCAGACCCTTTCCCTAGCACCCAGCCTGACCCTCCTCTGTCCCAGCTCCATGCCGTTCCCTCAGGTCCTGTTGCTGTCCCCAGAGAGCAGAGCTCAGCACCTGCCCCTCCCCTCCCCTCGTGAGGAAGCTCCCCTCAGTCTTCTCTTCTCCAGGCTGAACAAACCAAGTGACTGACCTCAGCTGCTCCTCCTATGTGGACCTGTGTGGAGACAGGAGTTGGACTTGATGATCCTTGTAGGTCCCTTCCAACTTGGGATATTCTATGATTCTATATTCAAAGTGTGTAAAAATCACAGATTAGTGAAAAGGAGAAGTTTGACCTCTAAATCATTTTAAACTAATTTACTGGCAAAATTGACAATTCACATTCTAGTTATTGTTCATGACCTTTTAGAATTTGCTTTATCATTAGTATTTTGAATGCTTTGTAATAGCAGACTGTCAGAATGTTGTTTTTGCAATCCCTGCATACTTCCATGTCAACTATCATGTAAGAAATAATTACCACACACACAAAAAAAATAATAATGCGTTAACTGCCTACAGCAGCAAGAGTGAATCTCTTGCTGTAATTATATTTAACTTCTCATGTCCCTTTGTAGTCAAGGATCAATTCACATTTGACCCAATTATCAAATCATTGCTTGTATGACATAATTTTGTAGCTGCACTTCTGAATTTTTTTGCTGATTTGTTTGGAGAAGCCTCTCATATACTGAGCTCCATTGTTTGTATATTTGCTGTATTTACTGACATCAAATATAACATTTTTAAATCCACAGAATAAACTTGTAATATAAATCTAGGCTATTTTTAATAACTTCTACAAAAAGATTTGGAAAATACAAATTATTTTTCTAATCTTTATGACCTCTATACTGCTGCTGCACCTCATTTTTAAAACTAAAGCTTATATTTTTGAGGTTGTACAATGTGGAATAATTGCTGGAGGTGACTTGAGACTAAAGATATATCCTAATTTTAAGAGAAGGTACAGCACTGAGAAAACTTCCAGGGTGAGCTGCGGCAGATATTCCAGGAATCTGTTCCATAATAGACCCCTTGGCAACATACCCTTCAACCTTAAATATCAGCAAGTGCTTCCCCAGGAAACCTAACAATCTCTGTAGAGTTGCTTCATAATGTAACTTATATGCAGTTGGTTGTGTTAGTCATAATCCTGGTATTTGCACATGCTTTGTAGACTGTGTATTTATCACTGGCAATCTGAAAGAACCTGTACTCCTGTTCTTTCAATAAACTACACCAGTTATTAATCTACTAGACTGAAGGTGTGAACTATCTGTGCACCCATGATTGTGGTAATTCAATATGCTGAATGTGAATGTACTTTAGTGATGAATTGGGCAAGAACTGCAGAATCTAAGCCCAGCCACTCCCAGGCCCTCTGATATCTGAGGACAAGATGGAATGCAAGGGGGTTTAAATCCTGCCAAACTTCTTTACCCTTTAATGCAACACACAGCTTTCTTAAGCCTTTTTATTTAATATTATTTAAACCATATTTCAGATGGACATATCTTTCCTCTAAATTAGCATCCTCTAATTTGAGCTACAGATACATCAGTTTCAATACTTTTAGAAATATGTCAGTAAAAATGAACTATATGTCATGCTTGATATGGAATATTCATCATTAAATGGTTCTTTGTCATCTATACTGATACTCTAATTATTAGTATTTGTCTGAAAACTCATGCTAGGTGATGTGACAGAAACTCATGTTAAGAAGAAGCACATTTTACAAACGATGTGGCAAAGATACTTAAGGTGTAATAGGGTTCAACACATTGATATAATCTCAACACTCTCTACAACTTTACTTATAACAGGCAACCTCTGGCTTCTGCCAGTTTGATAGTTATTTGATATTCCTGAGCCAGAGTGAGGTTAATGTGAAGTTTGACTCTGCTGACTCCTCAGCTAAGCTATTCCATCAATTAACAGGGTTATCCATCACATATGCATTATCACTCAAAGGTGTACAGCATGTCCTGTTTTAAAGAGTACATCAATTTTTGAGTCATAAGAAAATGTCTGATGGCACTAGTCACAGACAGGAAAGAAGTAACAAAATTGGCTTATCCCTGTATGTGATAATGATGAACGTGCTTTTGAGACAGATATCCACCGTGGCAGGAGCCTCCTCAGTTCCTCAGCTGCCTGAAGGGTTATTCCTTTCCATTTTGACAAGCTTTTTTTGCAGTTTCTGTATCTATTGGTGTGGACAAAACACATCCAGAACTTTTAAGTCCAGTGTTAAATCTCCCACTCAGTCCACTGTTTTGAGATTTGCCTACAGCTGCCTACTCAGCAGGAATTCTGACAGTGCTGTCTTTATTAATGGTTCAAGAACTATGCCGAGATAAATACAGAGCAAGGGCATGACCTAGCTTTTTTCAAGCTGTGCTGCCACACATTTTATGTATGCCATTGTCAAATGGGAGAAAAATATTTCCATCTCTTTCCTTTCCACAAAATAAGGGAGACAGCACCTGTAGTTTTCTGAAACCCTCTGCATTCTATCAATCTGTTTTATCAATGTGCACCACCTAAATGATATGCTGTATTCTGGGGTGCAGTCATCAACAGTGACAAGACTGTATTGATGACAGATAGGCATGGATGATATTTTCCACAGTATAAATCAGCCTATATCAGGAATGGGGTTTGAGATGCTAAGCAACCATAATGACAGTAATACAAACCCGAAGTCCTAACTATAGACATACCCCTTCTTCAGGGCTTGGTTTACTTAAAAAATAAGTAAATAAATAAACATCCAAACAAATCTCCTCAAGACACAGTTATTATTGTCATTCCTCAGGAAATCACAACACATTTAACATTGCTCTCACTTCAACCATCTGAGAAGAGGGATTTGCCCATGGCTTCCCAACAGTTCTTCATGTCTTGTAGGTACCCTAAACAGATGATAGCATAGTATATGTTAGAAGTACATTTCTACTCTGCCGCAAGGACAGTCAACCAACTTTGGAAAGAAAATATCTCCGGTAAATCCCATCTGACTAATTTTACCTTAATCAATCTTTCTGACTGAGTAATCAAAACCAGTTTTATAGCCATCATATAACAAAGAGCCATCATATAAAAGATGATTGAATAAAGAATTCATTGTTTAGGAGAGGTGAAAATTTGAACACAAATTCTGAATCATTTTCAATAAATGACTGGAAGTTTTGATTGAGTAGAAACAACCAAGAATTCTTTTAAATAGTAAGCTATTTGCTTTAATCCTGAAGTAGGCTATGTAAAAAAAAGGTCTAGTCTTCAGAATCTAAAGCTAAACAAATTAATTCCAAAAATGAAGTGTCTTTGGAATAACTGCCTTAATTAAAATTAAAGAAAAAAATCTAAATGGATGCAATGGCTTCTCTGCAATTTGAAATATGTTAAAAAGAATACTTTTTTTTTTTTTTTTGTGAAAATGAAATGATATTCTTCATGTAATAACTACTGCATAACATAGGATAGGATATGATAGCTCAGGAGGAAAGGACCTTCAAAGATCATTTAGTTCAACGGCTTTACCTCTTCAGGGATAACCAAAGGTTAAAGCGTACTACTGAAGGAATTATCCAAATGCCACGTGATCACTGGCAGGCATTGGGTATCAGCCATCTCTCTAGGATGCCACTCTCTTGAACATACCACTGTCTGACCACCCTCACAGTAAAAAAAAAAATCCTTATATATAATCTGAACCTCCCCTAGTGCAGTTTTATGTAATTCCTGAATGTTCTTTGTTGGGTTAAAACCTGGCTGGACAGCTGGGCAAGAGAGTAGTGGTGAATGGAGTGAAATCCAGATGGCGACTGGTCACCAGTGGTGATCCCCAGGTTTGGTGCCCATCCTCTTTAATATCTTTATTGATGACTTGGATGAAGGAATTGAGTGCACCCTCAGTAAGTTTGCAGACAACACCAAGTTGGGGGGAAGTGTCAATCTGCTGGAGAGTAGGAAGGCCCTGCAAAGGAACCTGGACTGGATGGGTCGATGGACAGAGGCCAATGGAATGAGGTTTAACATGGCTAACTGCCGAGTCCTGCACTTTGGCCACAACAACCCCATGCAGTGTTACAGGCCTGGGGGAGAGTGGCTGGAAAGCTGTGCAGAGGAAAAGGATCTGGGGGTGCTGATTGATGCTCGCCTGAACATGAGCTAGCAGTGTGCCCAGGTGGTCAAGAAGGCCAACAGCATCCTGGCTTGTGTCAGAAATCGTGTTGCCATCGAGACCAGGGAAGCGATTGTCCCCCTGTACTCTGCTCTGGTGAGGCCACACCTCGAGTACTGTGTTCAGCTGTGGGCCCCTCAGTACAAGAAGGACATCGAGGCCCTGGAACATGTCCAAAGAAGGGCTATGAAGCTGGTGAAGGGCCTGGAACACAAGCCCTATGAGGAGCAGATGAGGGCACTGGGGTTGTTTAGTCTGGAGAAGAGGAGGCTCAGGGGAGACCTCATTGCTTTCTATAACTACCTGAAAGGAAGTTCTGGGGAGCTGGGGGCTGGCCTTTTCTCACAGATAACTAGTGATCGGACTAGAGGGAATGACCTCAAGTTGTGCCAGGGATGGTTCACGTTAGAAATTAGGATACATTTCTTCTCAGAAAGAGTAGTCAGACATTGGAACGGTTTGCCCAGGGAAGTGGTGGAGTCACCGTCCCTGGGGCTGTTTAAGGAAAGGTTGGATGTGGTGCTTAGGGACGTAGTTTAGTGGGTGACATTGGTAGTAGGGTTCGACCAGATGATCTTGGAGGTCTTCTCCAACCTTAATGGTACTATGATTCTATGATTCTGTCATTGGTTACCAGGGAGAAGAGACTGGCACTGCCCTCTCCACTTCTCCTCAGAAAGTTGTAGAGAACAATGAGGTCACCTCTCCATACTAAACAATCCAAGCGTTCTCAGCCTCTCCTCATAAATGTGCTTCCAGCCCTTTTTCTAGCTTTGTTGCTCTTTTCTGGATGTTTTCAAGAACCTTAATATCCATTTAATATTGTGGAGACCATAACTGTGCACAATGTTGAAGGTAAGGTCACACCAACACTAAATAAAGAAGAAGAATTATGTCTTTTGACCAGCCTCTTGGCGTCCAGGACAAACTGCTGATTCACTGTTGAGCCTGCTGTCAACTAGCACCCCCAGACCCCTTTCTGTTGAGATACTCTCCAGCTGCTTGTCTCCCAGTCTGTACCTGTGTACATCATTGCTCCATCCCAGCTGCAGAACCTAGCATTCACCTTTGTTGAACTTCATCCTGTTGCTAATCACCCAGTGCTCTAATTTAACTAGATTCCTCTACAAGGCTTCTTGTCCCTGCAGGGAGTCAACAGTACTTCAACAGCTGACGCTCCAGTTTTGCATCCAGATCATTGATAACAATATTGGACAGGACTGGCCCTAGAACTGAGCCCTGGGGAACACTTATAGGGACTGGCCACCAGCCAGATGTAGCCCCATTCACTACAACCCTTTGAAGTCTACCGCCAAGCTTGTTCATCACCCAGCAAGGATGAACCTGTTTATCTCACAGTTGGACAAAGATGCCATGAGGGATGGTATCAAAGGCATTCTGAAATCCAGAAGGATTACATTCACCACCTTCCCTTTATCCACTAAATTGGAGACCTTATCATAGAAGGAGATCAAATTAGTAAGGCAGAATTTTCCCTTGTGGAACCCATGTTGACTATGTCTGATAATAGTTTTGTTCTTTAAGTGCCTTTCAATATCCCACATGACAATCTTCTCCCTAACTTTTCCAGGGACTGAAGTTAGACTAATAGGTCTGTAGTTTCCTGGGTCTTCTCTTAGGACTTTTTTGTAGGTGGTATACAATTGGCTAGTTTCCAGTCATCAGGGACCTTCCCAAACTCCCATGACCTTTGGCAAATTTCTGAGAGAGGTCCACCCAATTCCTTCAGCATTAATTCCTTCAGCACTCTGGAGTGAATCCTGTCTGGCACCATGGACTTATGAACATTGAGCTGATACAGCTGTTCCTTTACAATTCTGGTGACCACAGATGGAAAGTTATTGCACCCACAGACATGGTCCTCCACCTCTGAGGTCTGGGCAGCCCAAGATCTGTCATTACTGTCGAATACTGAGGCAAAAAGAGGCACTAAATGCCTCCGCCTTTTCCTCCTCTTTACCTGTTAGGTGACCATCTGCTCCAAGTATCAGTCCAATGTTATCCTTTGACCTCCTCCTGCTGTTGACATACTTGAAGAAGTCTTGTTTGTTGTCTCACACCACAGTGGCCAGTGTCAACTCAAGTTGGGTGTTTTTCTCCCTAGAGATGCAAACTGCAGCTCTGCACTCTCCCCGTAAAGCTGGATCTTACTTCCAGAGGTCGCATATTTTCCTTTTCTTCCCTAGTTCCAGGTGGAGTTCCCGGTTCAGACAGGTTGGTCTTCTGCACTGCGTGCTTGACCTGCAGCACAATGGGGCTGACTGCTCCTGAGTTTTTAAAAGGTGTATTTTTTTTTGAGAAGCAACCATCTCTCATGGACCCGTAAGCCCTCTAGAGCCGATTCCCAATGGACACTGCTAACTAGTTCCCTGAGAAGCTTAAAGTCTGCTCTCTTAAAGTCCAGGGTGGCACCTCTGCCAGATTTGCAGTCTTGGTCCTCTAAAAATGAAATTAGATTCATAAATGGAGATATCCAGAATAAAAGGTCTGTGAATGTAGCAAATGAGCAGTTTCATAGAGGGTTCCACTTCATAAACTTATCCTATCTCAGTCTTATTCCCTATCTGTTATCATTTCTACTGAGACAGTGACAAAAGGAGACCAAGTTCTGATGAGTAAAACTAACAAAGATTAGAAAAAAAATACAGTATTGTTTTGTAATTAAATTTGAGAGAAGTAAGTTGTGTTGTTCTTTAAGAAAAATATATTCCATAAGAAAGCTTCCATGGGAGCTTTCAGATCATGTCCAGAAATGTGCTGTAGCATCTCAATTGTTATAAGAATAAATTATAAGATGTGTGTAAGTATCAAATGATACAATACCTTTGACCCAAAGTGACTTCAAGATAATTATAGAACTAGAAAGAGCAACAAGGAAGGTTTGAACGCTAACCAGTGAAAAAGTGGTGGAATATATTTTAGGAAGAACTGACATAACTAACACCTTTCTGGATTTAATAAACCAGAAAAATCTACACATAGGCAAGTAAATTAAGAAAATATCACAGACTTCTGCAACATATTCTTTATGAAAGTGGATCGATACGCTGGACAATGAAGGCTACTTGAACTGTCAGGAAAAAAATTGGCCCGGTGCCTTATCCATTTTTTTTTCTGAAAAACAAAGAGGAATCCAATAATTAGCATTTCTCTCTAAGGGAAAAATCAAGCACTCCAACAAGGTAGAGACACTTAGGACATAAATATAGTGAGCAGTCTCTGCTAGTGACTCTAGCCAGTACACAAATAAACAATGAAAACCTATTAATGTTTCAAATGAATTACAGAGGAGAACTGGTAGAGGAAAAAAAAATAGGTTTTATTCAAATGAAGTAACAAAAATAGTTTAAAAGTATCTAGGGGAAATATTAATAATCTCCACACCAGAAAAAAAAAATTCACATGGATAGTGTATACACAATTATTTGTCAAAATCTCTTTTCTTAGAAATGCAAATGTTTCACTGAAATCTGCCCTGAGCTATTTTCTTGTGCAGAATTCTACTACAACAGTGATTTCTCTTCATGAGGACAGCCTGATTCCTGGCCAAAAGGCACTGCTTTTCTGTCCTTGGAGAATCCTTTAACAGCCCTGCCAGTTACGTGCTACCTTCTATTGTCTGCACTTAATTTCATGGCTTCTAATTCACCTCTCTTGTTTTCACAAAAGTTCTAAATAAATACATATATGCATATACATACACATGCACCTATCAACTACTGTTGCCTTTATTCTTCCCCACCTCCCTTGTTTTTACAATGTCTTTTCTGCACCACGTCCACCTCCCCCCCTCCCAACCAATAACGATTTTGTAGCTGCTTATCAGCCAGGATCAACTGTAGACATAGGCAAGATGAGTAGTTGCCCAGATCAATATGCTGCCAAAGGTGACAAAATGTCTATGGTGCTACCCAGTTTCCTCTGGAGAGCTGCAACTGCAGATCCCGAGGAAAAGGTCAGAGGCTGTGAATAATGATCAGTGCTGCTACAGGAGAGCTCTAACTTTTCACAACAGCACCAGTGGCAATAACTAGACTAGAAATCCCCCCATGTTTGGCTTTATAACTCCAATGTACATTTTGCATCCTAATGCAAATCCAAAGGACCTGCAAACAAACAAAACTTGAAAACAACCTTTTTCTTTTGTCCAGGCGTCACTTAAAGATACGAAATCACTGGCATTTGAGCAACCTACTTTTATTCATGTAGATGTAAAAAGAGCATTCACATAATTTAGGAAAATCTGAAATCCTCACAGCAGGCTTGTTTCTTTCACCCTGTTGCATTTAGAGAAAGATAGAAAATATATGACATTTCCTAGGCATCTACATGAATAATAATGAAAACTAAGACTAAGTTAATGTTCTATGTTTGATCCGTATGAGTTGACATTACCTGTAGTAAATACATCTCTGTATATTTTGTATATATATTTTTTTCATATTTCTCCAACATTGCTCCCAAAATTTGAATTCAGACACCAGTTTCAACTTTTTATCCTACTGTATATGATGCTGCAAGATTTCAGCAGATGTTTCTTCAAATGACCTCAAGATTCTGCAGGATCACATCTTTGTTTACAAAAATTTATGACAACACCTCTCTTCATTCTTAGTCCCACTTCTTAAAAAAGATTTAAATTAAGGATTTTTATAAAGGCAATGATCATTACCATTATGAAGTTGTAGTAAAGAAAAGTCTAAATAAAACCACTGGTGAGTTACAATGATACTAGTTCCTGAGTCAAGGGCAATATTACCATTGATGTACCCCACCACTTGATCAAATTTTACAGGGAATTATTTGTGGGATTTTGCTAGCATAAATCTTTACTACCATGTAATGCATTGAGTATGAACTTCTAAGGACATTCCAGCTGTTAGTAGTGAACAAGTGCCTTTCCACAGAGTTGCTGAAGTGTCTTCAAAATTTTTCAAGACTAAAAGGCTGGAAATTCAAAAAGCAGTTTAGCCTAGTCTATACTTTCAAAGTCTGCAAGGTAATTAAACAATTAGTGACTTCTGATGCACAGAAGAATTATTTTTACTTACAGTGTTCGATTCCAAAGCAATGAATAATCACAGAATTTTGTACTTGCAAGTCTGAATGCCCAAGAACATAAATGATACTTCTTCAAATTGATCCATAATCTGTCTTCAAAACAACTGTACTCACTTGTTTTGACAATTACAAAAGGTCATTTAAACATGAAATATTTTATTCCCAGATACATGCTTTAATACATCTCATAATTACTCTCTTGACATGGTTTTCGGCTATGTTAATATAATAACCAAGTTCTTCAAGGATTACAGGCCTAACCACATAGCATTAATTAAGACAGCTAAAATGTTACTTTATTCTTAGATATAGAGATAAATCTAATTTCCCCTAATATCCAATAGATAAAAGGAGATGAAGGGTGATTCATCTCACCTATCTTGAACACCAGTTTTGGAATGAGATAAACTATCTCCCGGAAATGTTTTTCTTTCTGCTGAGCAACTGACTGGTGGAATACTAATGATTACTTGTCCTGACTTAGATATCTAATATTAAAATTCCTGAATCTGAGCAGATGAAGCCCATTTGGTGTTATAGGTGCAAGGTCCAAAGCCCCTTTCAAACATTAATTCTTTATAATCCAGGGCATGAGGGATTATGTTGAATGACCTGCTCCAACAAGCCTGAAGCCCCACTGCAGTGATCCCATGTTTCTCTGTAACTGATATTTTTTCCTCAGGAACCTTCTCAGTTTGACAGCCTCTCTGAAAGGTTTTAGAACACGATTTAATTGCATCCAACAACCTGCAATATTGAATGAAAACAAAAATTATGCTTTTTTTACAATAATATTTTTATTTATTTTTAAGTCAGCCTCATATATTGCGGACTCCACTAATCATCCTTTTAAAGTTTAAAAACTCTTCATATTCCTTTATAAGCCATGAAGAAACATAAACCAATACACTTTATTTTTTTTTCCCCTGGAGATAATTTTTAAATTGTGGCTATGGGAAGCTTTTCTGACTGAAGCATCTAAGAACTGAAATAATTTATCTCTACAGCTATCAAGTCTTATGGCTTCATGCCTTTAAAGAAGAAAAAGCAGTAAATGCTGTGCTTTTTACCTAAGGTGATACGATACATCACCTGGTGTAGTACTTGAAGTTAAGCTTAAAGCAAAGCTATCATGCTTTATCCTCACTGTCTTTTTTTACCTTAGGAAGACTAATATGCATTAACTGGACTGAAATAAAACCAGATTAAAAATAAACAGCTTTTAGAGCACCAAAATCACATTGTCACAGGGCAGCCTTAGGTGGTTTGAGCATTTTGGCAGAAGAAGGGTGGTGGGAATAACAGAGGCATGCCCCAGGGATATGAACCAAACTTTTTATTTAGGAAGCCATTGAAAACCTGCAGTGAAAGCAGGACATTTTCTTCCACACTGTGTCAGATTCTGTGAAAGCTTCATTTGCCAAAACCAGAATAGCCTAAATGTCTGCAGTGGGGCTATTTTTTTTTTAATTTTTTTATTTTTTCCTTCAGCATCCTGCTAAATTTAATTCTATCCATCTGTGCATCCAGGAGGAAAATTCAGTAGTTAGGCATTGAAATTGTTAAATTTTTGTTCTTGAAGGACAGAGCTGTAATGTCTTGGCTCACTCAGTGCTTCAAGGATGAACAAATGCAGAGGTCTGAAGCAGAGAGTTTTATATAATGGATCTCAGTTTGTTATGAGTGCACTAAAATGCATAAAGTAATCCCTAACCAGGGAACAGAGTGCAATAGGAGAAATGCAACCTTTCTAGTCTGACATACAGTTCCCATTAAATGACACTTACTCATGCATGCACAGGTAAATTACATCAAAGCAAAATTTGTTATAGGGGATATGGTGAATTCTGTAACCTAATATTGCAGACAAAGGAACAAGTTCATCAGCTGTTGAGAAGTTATTGATAAGCAGATTTTTTTTGCAGACTTCAGCCATGAAATCACACAGCTGCAACTGGCCATAACTCTGAATAATATTACAAGAAACACCAAATACACAGAAGGGAATTGAAAAGATTCAGCCAACAAAGTCATTGAACAGTGTGCATGACTAAAACCCCACTAAATAAGGCAAGTCATATACCCTGAAACAGAAACTCTAACCTCATTAAGCAAGTATAAAACTGTCCCAAATGATGGAAAACCACTTTGTACTCTACCTAATAACACAACTGGAATCCACTTTGAAGGAAAATTGAGTCAAAAGCTCCTGTACAAATCAGTGAGACTGCAAACAAACAAAGCATTAAAGTAAAATTGCCCAAAAGAAGACAACAATAAGAATCTGTAATACCCTGAGCAGAACACAAGAAGGCACTTAAAGAGGCAATCAGAACTAATGGTGACATTAACTCAATAAAGGAATATACATCGAAAGAATCCCTGAAGCAATCTATACCCAGTGAGCATGGCATCAGGGAAGCCGTATTTGAAAAAATTAATGCCCCATTACTGTGGAATGAGGACAAGGAGCAGAAGCTTTATAAAAGCAAGACATGAAACTTGGCAGTTGAACTGCAATGAGCACGCAGATGATAAAAGTTCAGAAGAAGATTGAAAAGTGAGAATAAATTGACATAACTTTTTATTGGCATTGTCAGTTAACTGGGAAGAATAGGTGGAGAAGAAAGTAACTACTCAAATTTCTTCTCTGATCTGTTCTCTGAAGGTTTTAGTGTTTATACATTTATATTTTTTTATTCTATGATCTCTATATGTTTATATATTTTTTCATATATTTATGTTTTCCATTTATACATCTAATCCTCAGACAACTATAACTCTTTAAACACTCATTTCCATCATCGCATCCAAATAATAAAGGAACGTTCATGTATTTGCAGTGGTAAAAGTGCTGAAGATAAGGACTGTCTTTTAATTAAAATGCAGTGGATATTGGAGAGAATCTATTTTGAAAACTATCTTACTTGTGTAAGATAGTACATGGTAACAATTAATATCAGCTTTATTACTGAGATACTTTCTTTCTTCTTGAGGACATATCTCACATGCTGTGAGGACTACAGGTCATTTACTCCCTTACAGCATGCATAATTCATCCAATCCAGTCCAGTAATTGAAGAGCAGAGTACTAATACTGCATTGAGATAGGTCTGCTTTCCAAACATTTTGTCCACACTGAGAGTGTGGAATGCCTTTGAATAATTACTGTTTGTAAAAAATGTCCTGTCTATCCCAATACGCTCCATTAGTGTTTCTTCTCTACATGACAGGAATTCCTAGGCCTACTAGTACTAGAAAAGTATTATTGAATGTATAACAACATAGGAGAATAGGAGAAAAATGTTTTCTGTGTAGGTCTATTCTTTAAATACTTCTATAAAATAACTGTTCTTTGAACATTCATTTTTGTCACCATATATGTATAGTTGATAGGATGCTGTAAAATTTATAAAGTCCTTCAAATCAGGGAAACTCCATCTGTTGTAAAATCAGTATCGAGTTTAAGTATTAATACTTCAGTGAAGTCTTTTCTTGTGTTTCTCCTTTTTACTTAGTATAAAGTCAGGATTTATCTTTTGAATTTGCTAATCTCCAGCATAAAATCCAATGTCCTTTCACATAAACTGATATTTACAAGAGAAGTTAGACAGAAGAAGCTTTATTGCACATCAGTGCATTATGTCAGGGAGGATGTTATTAGTTAAATCAGCCACTTGGCTGGATTATGCCTTCAGATTTAGCCTAATAAGGAAATCTCCTAAGGAGCAATATATTATTGGACAAGCAAAACACATTTTGTTTATTCATACTGTGCAAAGGAACTTGTATTTCTTCTGACTGTAATGTTCCTCATTCTTGTTTGATGATGGTAATGAATACTGGGAAGTAAGGATGGAGGAAATTAATGTTCTGCAGTCCTAGCACATATTTCTCTTGTAATGGATTAAGAGCCACTTAAACATAATAACTTCTATTAAAAAAATATATATCTATTAATAACCTGACCCTTATTTGCCCCTTCTTAAAGTTAGCAGCCAATAGCTTGTGTTACTATGACTATCACATTCACTTTTCTTGCAATAAAACTCTGCTCAAAGTAATTTTTCCAGGTACATATCCTCTACATTTCATCTTTCAGTTTATGTATCTAATGTTACATTCTATCCACTTTTCTGACCTAATGATAACAGAAAGAATGAGGAAGAACAAAGGATACTATGGAACCAACTTAATTATTTTACATACGCAAACAAAACTCGGGTGTATTTGTAGTCCACTTTAAATTTCTTGTGTAGATTTGGTCTCTTAAACTGTACTGAAGTTCAGTCTTTTTAACTGTAACACCATAACAAGCTTTGATCCTGTCTTCTTTCTCATGTTCTTTCTCTAGTGTTCCTTTGCCATCCCCATCCTAACCTGTTTGTGATTCTGAACTTGCTGAGGTCCATGGAATGGAAGCTTTTTTCTAAGCCCTTTAATACTGTACTTATGGATACATTTTAACAGTGCAGCGTACCTACTCTGCATGGATTTGCCTTTCAGTATATCACAGTCTTTTTTGATACTGTAAAATTAAGTTCTTGTCTTAACAAACAGTTCAAGTAAATGACAACAGTGTAAACACTTCATTGAAGTCTTAATTTATGTCACTCTAATTTAAGAGATGATAGATGTAATATTCAACACTGGTTTTCACTGCTATTAGGAGAAGAAAAATGTATTTTTATACAATAAGAAGACTACTTTTCTCCTAAGCATCTAAAAATTTGGGCCCACTTAAAACCAGCTTTTCACATTCAGTGCACATATCCTCTCTCAGTTTCAGGTGGACCTGAAAGATTTAGCTTATACTCTGGACAATGGTCCAATTTTTCTGTTGATTAGTATACTGATTTCCAACTGCCCCCATGCTGAGAAGAAACTAAATTAGTCTCTAAGGACACAACTGCTTTAAAGGACTGTCACTACATTTTGAGGTAAATGTCTATTTCAGCAGCATAATTCCATTTTTATAGAATCTCTGAATAAACAGCATAGGACAGGTGCTTTAAAACCAACCAAATAACAACAACCACAACAAAACTCAACTAGCTCAGCTCTCATTAAGATTGATGTAAAATTTTATGCTGACTTTCATAGAAGAATTAAGGTAGGGCTATTCCTATCTTGAAGATCTGAAGATACTGAAGATCTAGCACTTGTGTTACCTTTACTCTGCTACATTAAGAGACATGTAAGTGTTCTCTCTACCTCTTCTGCTGGGGCTTGAATGAATATGAGTCATTCTCACAGCTGAATTAGATTACCTGTAATAGTTACTTTTCAGAAATTTAATGAAAAGGGCATTATACATAGCACTATGACTTAGGAGTCATAGAAAAGTGAATGAAGTATGAGCGAAATACAGCACTGATAAATACAACTGCAATTAGAAACTGTTCTCCAGATAGGCTCTGTCTCTCTGGTACCAATGAAATCACAACATTTCTCAGCTCTTTGATGAAGACCAGGATTTTACCCTGTAACAGAGCCAATGTAAGAGATACAGTGGGGTGGGGAAGCCTTAGATGACCTACCCTGCTTTATTTCTCTGATACTGAAAACTCAAAAATTGTATCTCCATGTCTATGTGATTTTAATAAAATATTATTAAAATAAAACACTAAAAATGTTTTAAAATATACATCTTCACTATTTCTGAAAAAGTTATTTTAGAAGGCACCACAACATAAGATTTCATTTCTTTAAAGATTTTCCTTACTTCAGTAAAGAATAACTTCAGTGATGAAATCTGCTCTACCACAGGTTATCCAGGTAATATAGCTTCCAAAAACCAGCAGGCCACTGGGTGTGTTTTTTAATTTGTCTTGGGGAACAACATTCCCTCAGAAGCAAACATTCACAAAAAGTAAGGCTAAGGTCACAAGAGACAAATTAAAGACAATAAACACAAAATAAAACAAAACTGGACCTGAAGTAGAAACCTAAGTTGATTGAATATTATTATTTTAAGAAACTGAAGATACTTGCACTGATTAGAGGCAGGCTAATACCAGCTGGGGTCTCTAGTAACAACCTCAGAATGAAGATAGAAACATTGGGTGTGCAGAGGTAGAAGAAGAATATTAAGGTCTCTGTACAATCATAAACAGGCTAGAACAAGATTTGAATATGATTACTTATAACTAAGAATGTGTGAGATTTTGTACTATGTTTTTCTAACTAGAATAGGCTTTTGACATGTCTTGATGGGGACTTCATCCAGCTTCATCATCATACACTCAGTGTAGTTTTGACAGATATATTTGTCATTTTATTTCAGGTCTTAGGTTTAGCTTTTTTAGCTTTACATGGGTTTCTAGTGCTTCAGAGATACTTTACTAAAAGATTGCTGGACCCCATATGTCTTAATCCTAGGATCTTTGATTCACTTCCAAGCCTGGAAGACAAATTTATGAACATTAAAATATAATCTTCAAGTGTTGCCACCAACTAGGAAAAGATGAGGAAATTTGTTGTTAGTTGTTATTCACTTGGGAGGAGTAAAACCTCTGGGGTTAAAATAATTTTCATAAAAGTAGAACAGAGCTCTGTGACTGATTGGGGGGGAAGGGAGGACGGATTGGGAAAGGAGAGGCATTAGCAACGGAATCTCAATTGCAGTTCACTAAGAGCACCATCTGAAAACCTTGAAAACCTCATTTGTCATCCCATTTTGAATTTGATTATTTTGGCTTATTTTAGGAGGACAAGTGATAAGGTAGGATGACACAATATGAAAAGCAAATTATAATATCATTATATAGGTTATAATATATATTTATTATATATATTACACTATATATCTTTTGTCTGATTCAAAAGAAGTAGTGAGAACTGCTACAAATGTCTATTTTATCGAAACAAATGATTTAAAGAAAACTTCTCTCCATGAAGAGGAATGCTGCATAAGTAACATTGTGAAACCAAGTTCACAGAATAAGTCTTTGCATCATCCTAATTCAGTTACTAAGGGAAAAGAAAAAAAAATAAGAATATAAAATAGCATCTGTGTATAAAGATAAGAACATTAATCACTAACTAGGCTGATTAAGTTGTGTGAGTTTTCTCTTTTGACCTCAGTGGCTAGCCAAAACAGTGGGTTTTACTGACTTTTTCATTAGAAGTAGGAATTCGTGACAGTAAAATCAAGGAACAAATGTATGCAACTAGTAAAGGAGGAATCACATAATTAGGAATAGTTTCCTTGCTTCTTTTAACAGGCTTTAGAAGCCATTCTACCCCCAAAATTCTCCTTATCTTGGCTCTTATCACAATGTATTTGAGCTGTTCTAGACCCTGCTTTCATTCTTATTCCAGATTTGTTTTTCTGGTTTTCAGTCTCTTGTCTCTACCTTTCATGATTTCTGTCCTAAAACTACCCTCACAAAAGTCTCCAGAATTGATCATGTAATTTTTTCAAACAGCCTTGCATTTCATTTAGGGATAGAAACATTCTTCAATGTTGCTTAACACTACCTGAAATCAAGAACGTCAGGTAAGCCTTATAATGTATTTAGTAACATATATAGTGCATACCCAACAGCACAATGTTATGTAACAACCTTCTGCCAAGCAGTGCAGAGGGTTGAGGGTTGTGATCAGTCCATAATAGTTCTTCTCTGCTGCTCTATCCTCCTCACATTTTTCCCCTGATCCAGCATGGTCCATGGGCTGCAATCCTTCAGGATAAACCTGCACCAGTGTGGCGTCCTCTATGGGCTTCATGGAGACAACCTGTTTCACTGTGGCCTTTCCACAGGCTGCAGGGGGAATCTCTGCTCTGGCACCTTAATACCTCCTTCCCCTTCTTCTCCCCTCAGGACTCAAAGGGCTGTTTCTCACACTTTTCCCCAACTCTTCCCTGCTGTGCAGCATTTTGCCCATTTATCCACAGACTGTTGCCGAGGCACCACCACCTGTGGCTGCTGGGTCCAGCCATGCCCTGCAGTGTGTCCATTGGAGCTGTCTGGAATGGGCTGTGTCCGCCATTGGGTAACCCTGGCCTTGCCTCATGGAAGAGCCCTGCAGCACCCGCTCCAGCGCCTGGGCACCTGCACCTGATACAATGACAGGTTTTGCTGTTCTGAAAATACAATGCTGAGTATTGTTTGATGATACAGGACGTAAAGGATTTGTATTTATTTATTTTTTTCAGTAACTCTCCATCATTTCATCTTGGTTTTCTGATTACTTTTTCTTTATATGCACATGTTGTTTTTCATTTTCTTCTATCATATAAGCTGCTTTCCAACATTTATCATCAGTCCTGGCTATTGGGGGAGGTCCCAGGCTAACAAATGTGATGCCCATCTACAAGAAGGGCTAGAAGAAGGATCTGGGGAACTACAGGCCTGTCAGTCTGACCTCGGCACTGGGGAAGCTCATGGAGCAGATTATCTTGAGTGCATCATGCAGCACTTACAGGACAACCAGGTGATCAGGCCCATTCAGCATGGGTTTATCAAAGGCAGGTCCTGCTTGATGAATCTGATCTCCTTCTATGACAAGACGATGTGCTTAGTGGATGAGGGAAAGGCTGTGGATGTGGTCTACCTAGACTTCAGTAAGGCTTTTGACACCATTTCCCACAGCATCCTCCTGAAGAAGCTGGCTACACAAGGCTTGGATGGGTGTACGCTTTGTTGGGTAAAAAAATGGTTGGGTGGCCAGGCCCAAAGAATCATGGTAAATTGAGCTAAATCCAGTTGTAGGCCTGTCACAGGTGGTGTCTCCCAGAGCTCAGTATTGGGGCCAGTTCTCTTCCGTATCTTTATTAGAGATCTGGACGAGGGGATTGAGTACACCCTCAGAAAGTTTGCAGATGACACCAAGTTAGGAGCAAGTGTTGATCTGCTTGAGGGTTGGAGGGCTCTACAGAGGGATCTGGATAGGCTGGATTAATGGGTCGATAATTATATGAAGTTCAACATGGCTAAGTGCCAGGTCCTGCACTTGGGGCACAACAACCCTGCACAATGCTACAAGCTGGGGGAAGAGTGGCTGGCAAGCTGTCTGGTGGAAAGAGCCCTGGCTGTATTGGTTGATAGCCAGCTGAATATGAGCCAGCAGTGTGCTCAAGTGGCCGAGAAGGCCAAAAGCATCCTGGCTTGTATCAGGAATAGTGTGGTCAGAAGGACTAGGGAAATGACTGTCCCTGTTTATTTGGCCTCAGTGAGGCCACACCTCAAGTACTGCATTCAACTGTGGGGGCCCCAATATAAGAAGGACATGGACCTGTTAGAATGAGTCCAGAGGAGGGCCACAAGGATGACCAAGGGGCTGGAGCACCTTTCATATGAAGACAGGCTGGGGGAGTTGGAATTGTTCAGCTTGGAGAAGAGAAGACTCTGGGGAGACTTTATAATGGCCTTCCAATACCTAAATGGGGCCTACCGGAAAGCTGGGGAGGGACTCTTCATCAGAGTGTAATGACAGGACTACGGGTAGTGGTTTTAAACTGAAAGAGGGTAGATTTAGATTAGACATTAGAAATAAGTTATTTACTCAGAGGGTGGTGAGACACTGGAACTGGTTACACAGAGAACCTGTTCCTGGTCTGTTTCTGTTCCATCCCTGGAAGTGTTCAAGGTCAGGCTGTATGGGACTTTGATCAACCCAGTCTACTGGAAGGTGTCCCTGCCCATGGCAGGAGGGGTGGAATTAGGTGATCATTATGGTCCTTTCCAACCCAAACTATCCTGTGATAAACTTCTCGGTGTAGGAAACTACTGGTACTTTGCAAGTTCATTTGGGCCTTATTGTTAAAAAGTTATTCCTTGTGTTCTTTTTAACAGAATTGTTTAAGATGAGTCAGGGAAGGCAGCAAGAAAGGCAAACACTTTTTTTTTATTTTTTATTTTTAAAGATATATTTTGGGTAGAACTCAGTCATTCCTTTTAGCTAATAACATAGTGTACAAATATCAGCATTTATTCACCAGAATTATGAATTTTCAGTCAGGTGCCAGCTGGAGCTAAGGAGTTTGAAGTCAACTCAAAATACACCCTCGACAACAAATTCAGACAGTTCCATTTCAATAAAGTAAGCAGTAATTACCAGGCTCTCAGAAGAGCTAAATTTCATTTTACTGATGACCTTCTTCCTGTTTGTAGACTCAGTGGCCTGGAGGCAGAAATGGTAAGGGGAGGCAGGCTGTGAGAGAAAGGTGGACAGAATGATGATGCAAGACAGAAACTCAGCTTCCCCCAAGCTTGATGAATCTATTAACATTTGTTTCATTTCCATATGTCTTCTACAAAAGTTTGCTGCAATTTCCCATAGCAGGGGTGCTTGCAATAACTTGACATTTCAGTTGTGAGGCCCAGCTCTTTGCACTGAATTACTGTAACCTACATATGCCTTGGTCAAGCCCTTTTCCTGTCTTTGTGACTATCTGTATTTCTCAGCAGCTGTCTTATTTTGGATGCTGTTCAATCTTTCCTACTAGCAGGTTTTCACCATAGGGACACTTGCTAAGATCAGCATCTGGTGGGTTTCTGATATCTGTCTTAATTATTGTTCTACTTGAGAAACAATTCTTCAGAATCCTTCAAACTTTCTGAAAAAATAATTAGAGTGCTGTCCTGAGGCAGGCAGAGAGAGAAATAATAGGAGTGTTTCAGATCTGGGTTTTGCCCTCTAGAATTGGGATTCCAGGGAAACAGGGAGGTCAGAACCACATCTGGACAGTCCACTTATCCTTCTACCCTGTAAAACCCAGCTGAGACTGGGGGGAAGCAAAGCCTGTCTGTGTGATGATACCCTGGATGGGCAAGAAGGGCAGCTTGTGTCTGCCTTCTGAGGGCTTTATGCAGGTAAATATCTGAATATCTGGCTTTCAGAAAACTGGGGGAGGGAAGAAATCTCATAGTAGAAAATAGTTTTATAAATTTTTACAATGACAGAAAAGTATTAAAAGTAACAATTTTTCATTTGGTAGATTTAATGCCTCTATACCTCTTTTAGCTTCTGTGTTGCTGTTCCATCTCAGATAACAAGCAATACCTCCTGTGGTTAAATCGCATTTTGTCTGCTTTTCCTATCAGTCTAATACAATGGGCCATATACATCTCTCAATCTGCAGCAAAACTCCCACTGATACTAATAGCTCAGAATCTGCAAATATAATCCAAGGATAAACTCTGAGTGTACATTTAGATTCATCACACATTTTGTTGGAGATATTTTAAAGCTATATTTTTACTTTTTTTTTTTTCCCTGTCATTTTCTAGTTCAAACTAATATAAAGCACTAAACGCAGAAGGCGGTTTGACACAGAGAAATAATCTTGGGACTCTTTGACATAATGCTTAATTCTGTATTCGAATGATTGCTCCCTTGATTCTCACCCTTGTTGTAACTTTGGCATAAATACTGAGAATGTTATTTTATTCCTATTTTCCCTTTTTAAGAACTGTCACAGGGAATATATGGATGTATAGGTAAATAACTGCAGCATTTATATGATGCTAAGGTTTCATTTGTCACCCATTTACCTGATCACAACAGCCATCCATTTTTTCTTTATTTATAAGAAGTAAACACAAATCCATAATCTTTACTTTCTAGCACAACGGGAAGTTACTTACGATTACTGCTGCCAGAATGCCAATGATAGGCAATAAAATGTGTTTCTAAAACAGTAAACAAGAAGTCCATTTTTACGGACATATATTTGGATTGTTTTCCAAGGCACCTCTGAAAATAAATGGACCGTTTTTTTCTGATGGAAAAAAATACATAAAAGATGTCTAGTGACCCTGGTCACAGTAAGAAGAGAAATGCAGTCAGATCATTGCAGTATTTCTGACACAATTTCATTTTAGTGTTAGGACACAACTTGTATTAAGGTATTTTAATTTATGGGTAAAAGGGAAGATTTTGTTTTATTTTATTTAAATTTCAGAGGAACATTGTTTCAGATCCATACTTTAGATGCAGTAACAAAACTCCACTAAAAAAAAAAAATAAAAAAAAAAATAAAAGTATGCTGATTTGCACAAGTTGTATGTCTTACATTTATTTGGTGTTCATTATTGCTTAAATAGACTTTTTACATGATACTAGTTCAGCTAAGTATTCAATTTACATGTCTTCTAGTAGCAAATCTTCCATGTATATCTATATCTACTAATAGTAATATTTTCAAGAAGACTGAAAAAAAATCATAAAAACATTTTGTGTTTTTTACCCAAACTTTTCTTTCTGTATATGAATCACCCTACTTTCCATAATTGCTTCATTTAGATTTTTTTTTTTTAATTAGAAGTTACTATTTCTTTAGCTTAGTATTTATTTTTTTCTTTTAGGTCTTATTACATCACTGAATAGCTTTATACCTTTTCCACATTTTAAAATGTTTCTTGTCTTTTATATATATGCATTTTTTTTTCTTTTAAGAAGGAGACAGAAGTGTGCAATGACTGGAGTTTTTTTTTTTTTTTTTCTCTGACAATTCTGAAGATTAGAAAAATCCAAAAATCAGGAAAAAAAATCTAAAGATTAGATTGCTTTCTCATCTTATGAACTTCTCTGAATAATTAATTCTGCTATAAACAGAGAGGGGGGGAAGAGAGAGGGAAGAAAAAAAGGAGGGGAAGAAAGGGAGAGAGAAAAAGAAAAGGGATCCCCTTGGTCCTAACCATGACATTAATTTCAATGTATTTCTTTGAATGAGTCCAGGAATTAGTGGGAATCAAGAACTGGATGCAAAACAATGAGAATGGAAATGGACTTCGATTAGTGCTGAACTAGAAAATATTTTCTCTCTGGCTGAGTTTGTAACAAAAACCTTCTGGACTAATGCAAGAAGAAATAGGTCAGCAGTGCAATAAGGAACATTTTTCTCTGTTAGGACGTGTTACTGGACAACATTAAAATATGCTGCCTTCAACAATATTTAAGCCCCTATTGAAAGAATTAAAGGACTGTGTAAAAGTTATTCCTTTGACTGAACAGGTGCAGCATATGCTTGAACATAAAATAAGTCCCCATGCTGCTTCCAACCTACTTCCCTGACCTGAAGGATTGTTTCAAGGCAGGATGAGAGAGTAATTCTTCCTCTGAGGTCCCTTCATTCCATAGCCTCTCTGCAGGGACTTCCAATAAAAGAGTCAAATTATTGTAGTGTTTTCTGTGAAGTGGAAACTTATCTTGTGCCTATCTACCAGGAGATGCAGCAATCAATTCAGTTCACTAAGAAGAGCTAGCAGTGCTAGCAGCTGTCCAAAGGCAATCAATTAACTCAAGAAGTGAGAGTTACCACAGTCCAATTCTACCTTTAGAGCTTCTTGTCTCCTTAGAAATATTCAGTAAAACAAAAAAGCTCTGAAGGCTGAAAGCTCTAAGACCTAAATAATGGGCCATGACTCCTGATGTCCTATTCTCTTTGTCAGGAATGTTAGATACTATGGTAAAAACAGCACCTACCTTTATCTATCTACGCACAACAATAGCATTTTGTGTGACCAGCGGACCTGCAAGGATAGGCAGTGGCTGATGGCGTTCAGAGGCTAACTTCTCTGGGAGATGGAAACACAGCTGACTTGCTGTTTTGGTATATTTGTTGCTTGCCAGTGTCTCACATCTGGAATGCCACAGCGAAACTGCTGAGGCTCATCCAGTCCCCTTGTCAGTTATTCATATAGAACAAAATGATACTGCTGGGGACACCTTCAGTGTATCCTGATTGATACTGTGCCTTATGGGGTGAGGATGAAGAGGATTAGAATGCAGGTGGTGTTCTTCATCTTGCTGGTGAAAGAGAAAAGCTTAGGTAGTAGGGTCCTGCAGGAAAACACTGGCAGCACAGCTGGTGCTGAAGCAGAACATTTTCTTCCAAGAGAATGGGATCGTTTATAAGGAATTCTGGGGAGAAAAGGGGGCTGAGAAAATGGAAAGTAGGGCAAAACCTTTTTTTTTGCCAACAGGCTTGCTAACCTAGTAAGGAGAGCTTTAAACTAGGCTCAACTGAGGATGGTAATGGTAGCCTGAAGATACATGAAGACAAACAAGAAAGTACTCCCCAGGGGTCAGCATAACACAGAAAGTTCTCCTACTACTGTTGTGAAAGCAGCATGAATAAAGGACCATCACAGGTGTCTGCATGCAAATGCATACAGCCTGGGGAAATTTTTAAAAAATAAACAAGAAAGTAGCAATGTTGTGGTTTAACCCCAGCAGGCAGCAAAGTACCACACAGCTGCTCACTCAGTCTGCTGAAGTGAGATGGGGGAGAGAATAGGAAAGATAAAAGTGTGAGAACTCACGGGTTGAGATAAGACAATTTACTAGGTAAAGCAAAAGCCATGCAAGCAAGGAAAGCAAACAAGGAATTCATTCACTGTTTCCCATCAGCAGGCAGGTATTCAGCCACTTCCAGGAAAGCAGGGCTTCTCATATGTAACAGTTTATTGGGAACACAAATGGCATCGCTCTGAATGTTCCTCCCTTCCTCCTTCTTTACCCCAGCTTTTATTGCTGACCATGACCCCACATGGTGTGGGACATCCCTTTGCCAGCCTGGGCCAGCAGTCCTGGCTGTGTCCCCTCTCAGCTCCTGGTGCACCCCCAGCCTCCTCACTGGAAGGGCAGCACAAGGAGCAGAAAGGTCTGTGCAGAATGCACAGAATTCACTGAGCAGAATGTTGTGTGCAAGCAGTGTTTTGCAGCAACTGAAACATTAGTGTGTTATCACCACTATTTTCATCAAAAAGCCAAAATACAGCATTATACAAGCCTTTCTGAAGAAAATTAACTATCTCAGCTAAAACCATGACAAGCAGTCTGGCACAGCTGCAGAGCTTTTTTTTTTTTTTTTTTTTTTTAATTAAAAAGAGATGATGGAATAGTATGAATGGAGCTTTGCACAGCTGGGTTCAGGCTCTTTAGGAAAGACAGGGAAGATGGTGTCACATTTACCATTAGAACTTTGTTAAATCACTGTCTCATTCACTATTAAGCTCTGCTAGATCACTATTTTCATCAATATATATACTGCCGCTTCTCTCTTAGAAGCGAAGTGCATAATTCATTTTGCTACAGATGGGAAGGAGCAGTTACACTTTAGGCAAAAGAGTGGCTTGCATGTGTGCAGACAGCTGAAGACTCAGCTGAGATCTTATGGCTAAGGATCAAAAAACAGATGAAAACAGTTGGCATCATAGTAGGTGTCTGTTATAGACTGATTAAGGAGAGGAAGTAAATTTTGGAATGGCAACATGCTGTCATGATTCAGATTTCTGGAGTGTATTGATGACAGAAGGGATCAACAAACCAACTAAAGTGGGTGTCCTTTCAGTTACTTACAAAGTAGGAAGAACTGGTCAGAGCTGTGAAGGTTGAGTGCAGCCTTGGAAGAGAAAAAAAAAAAAAAGAAAAAAAAAAGAAAAAGGGTGGGAGGGGGAGAGATTGTGGAGTTTAAAACCCTGAGAGGAATGAGCAAGACTAATTGTGAAATTACATCCCTATACTTGAGGAGAACAGATATTTGCTTGTTAGGGATCTGCTTGGCAGGACACTTCAGGGACTCTGCCCTGAAGGGCAAAGAGGCCAAGAGAACTGCTTGATATTAAAAATGACCTCTTAAAAGCAAATGAAAAGTCTGTTTCAACTTGCAGAGAGTTACAGTCATGGCAGAAGGCCAGCATGGATGAAGAAGGAGCTCCTGACTGAGCTCAAATGCAAAAAAAGAAGTAAGCAGGTGGAAAAAGGGACAAGCTATGAGGGAGGAATAGAGTCATTGCCACAGCGTGCAGGGGTGGAATTAGAAAAGACACATCTCATCTAGAGCTGGAAATAATGTGTGTTGTGAAAGACAATGAAGGTTTCTTTATTACATTGTAAGCAAAAAGAAAGCTAAGGAAAATGTAGTTCAGTGGAGTCAGATACGCAGTGACAAATATATGGAAAAGCCTGATATATTCAGCTCTTTTTCTTTTTCTTTTTCTTTTTCTTTTTCTTTTTCTTTTTCTTTTTCTTTTTCTTTTTCTTTTTCTTTTTCTTTTTCTTTTTCTTTTTCTTTTTCTTTTTCTTTTTCTTTTTCTTTTTCTTTTTCTTTTTCTTTTTCTTTTTCTTTTTCTTTTTCTTTTTCTTTTTCTTTCCCTTTTTCTTTTTCTTTCCCTTTTTCTTTTTCTTTCCCTTTTTCTTTTTCTTTCCCTTTTTCTTTTTCTTTCCCTTTTTCTTTCTTTCCCTCTTTCTCTTTCTCTTTCTCTTTCTCTTTCTCTTTCTCTTTCTCTTTCTCTTTCTCTTTCTCTTTCTCTTTCTCTTTCTCTTTCTCTTTCTCTTTCTCTTTCTCTTTCTCTTTCTCTTTCTCTTTCTATTTCTATTTCTATTTCTTTTCCTTCTTCTTTTCCTTCTTCTTTTCCACTATTTTTACTGGGAAATTCTGCCTTCAGGTCCCTGGGACTAGTGGTAGAATATGTATGAGTGAAATATTTAATCTCAGTGGAGGAAGATGAAGTTACCGGTCATTTGAGGAAATTTCACATACACAAGAATATGGGACTGAATGGGAAATATCTGAGGGAGCTGCTGAAGTTAATCAATGTTATTGCAAGTCTTTCAATTAGCTTTGAAAGGCCAAAGGCATTCCTAATTACTGCTGGCAAATCTCATACTTGTCTTCAAGAAATGCGAAAAGGAGGATCCAGGAAGTTAGAGGCTGGCCAGATCCATTTCCATCTCCTTAAAGACTGAAATAAATCCTCTTGGGAGGCACATTCCAGCACATATGTGATGAGGTAACTTGAAGACAACCAGTAAGATTTAACAGTGGCACTTGTGTCTGACCAACCTGACGGTTTTTGACACTCTCGACAAATCAAAAACCAAGGGGAACAGTCAATGCACTGGAGGGCAGGGATGCTATTTAGAAGTACCTCAAAAAGTGAGAGAAATGAGCTGACAGTGACTTTGTTAAATTCAACAACAACAAATGCAATGTCCTGCATCTGGAATGAAATAGACCCCCATGACAATAATAGCCAGGCACTGAGAAGGTGGAAGGCAATTTTGCAGAAAAAGACCTTGCAGTTTTCATTGACAAGTTGAGCATGACCTTTCTGTGATTCCTTATGGTGAGGGCCAATGACATACTCGGATGTTCGCAAGTGTAGTCAGTGACTCTTCACTTGTATTTGTCACTTGTGAGAGACTAGCATCTAGACTGCTGTGTCCAGTTCTGAGGTCCATGGTGTCCTGGTTCCAGTTAGGACAGAGTTAATTTTTCCTCATAGTAGCTGGTAGGGTGCTATGTTTTGGATTAGGATGAGAAGAGCCCTGATAACATGCTGATGTTTTAATTGTTGCAGAGCAGTGTTTACACCAGGCCAAGGACTTTTCAGCTTCTCGCTCTGTCCTGCCAGCGAGCAGGCTGGGGGTGCAGCAGGAGCTGGGAGGGGACAGACCCAGGACAGCTGACCCAAACTGGCCAAAGGGGTATTCCATACCATCTGACGTCATGCTAAACAATATATAGGGGTGGCTGGCCGGGGTGGGGGGCCGGCTGCTTGGGGATAGGCTGGGCATTGGTCAGCGGGTGGTGAGCAATTGCATTGTGCATCACTTGTTTTCTTACACATTATTATTATTAATACTGTTATCATTATCACTATTATTATTATTATTGTTATTATTATATTCCTGTCTTAATAAACTGTCTTTATCTCAACTCACCGGCTTCACTTTCCCGTTTCTCTCCCCCATCCCAGAGAGGGAGGGGGGAGGGTGAGCGAACGGCTGTGTGGTGTTTAGCTGCCAGCCGGGTTAAACCACAACACATGGTAAACAAAAGACACTGATGTACTGTAATCCATCGGAGAGCCACTGAGATACACATGAGCAGGAGAACATGAAAGACAAGGAGAGGCTGAGTTGTTTTTCTCCTACCTGAAGACAAGGCAAAATCATACTGCTGCCTGCCACTAATCTAATGGAACATTTTAGAGAAGACAGACTCAAAGGTACATAGTAAAAAAGACTAGGCACATGTTGCAGGAAGGGAATTTCAAGTTAGTTGTTAGGGTTTCTGACTGTTTTGTTTGTTTGATTGTTTGTTTGTTTGTTTTTAACCATGAAGGTGACCAAACACTAGAGCAAGGGTACAGAGAGGTCGTGGTGTCTCCATCTTTGGAGATACTCAAAGCTTGACTAGACGCAGCCATAGTAACCTGTTATGTTGCTTTTTGAATGAGGAGTTAGATGAGATAAACTCCAGAGGTGGCTTCCAATCTATATTATTCTGTGATTTTATAAGAATAAAAAGTAAAAAAAATAAAATAAAAAAAGAATTGTCTCATGTTAGCAGCAATCCTATACCTAAACGTAACCATTTCTGTATGATCCTGAACTAGGATTTCATAAAAGTAATATGAAATATATTGGGCATTAACATCAGTTTTAGATACCTAATCTAAACAACCAAGTTGACCTGGCTTCCATATAAACTTAATGAAAAGAACTACTTACAAAAATCATTTTTCCTTAGTGGTTAACAGCTTCTATAGCTGATTTTGGTCTCCAGAATAGAGGATGTATAAATTCTTAATGAAAAAGATCTGACCTATTTTTTCTTTATTTATCTGATTTGGCTTAGATGTTGAGCATAGAACAGATAATTTTCATGGAATATAGATTTTATTTTATTTTATTTTTTCCAGAACAGATTCATCTTAAAGAATATTAATCTTCATCAATTATATCAGAGCCTAAATATATAGATAAACTATAGTTACGACTATACTATACTACTAGTAGCCAGAGCTAATGTGTCTGTAGAGAAATCAGGGAATACATAGATAAGTTATTTTTTCAACTTTCTTTGAATGTCACTGTCCTGGTCAGTGTTGAAGCAGATGGTAAAAGCAAGAAGTAGACATTAAAATATATTTTATTAATTTGAATGAAGAGATAAAATAAATGTATAACTATAAATTAAATTAAATACATATAGAAATTGGTAAAGAGTCATATTACCTAGGATGTTATGCTGCTAGCTCAGTAGCACTTTTACTTGCATCCATAATCTGTAGCAACTGAATAATTTTTGCCAGCAAGTAAAGGCTTACATCTTATATTTGTTCTGTTACCTGAATGGTTTTTAGCTATTAAGCTATCATTTAAAGGCATTCTTCATTCCTAAAAAAGTAAATAAAATTAACTTAATTTTAGTGTAAACCATCATATAATTTGATATATAAAACCTGTTCAAGCTACTGAAGTGTCCAAAACTGGGAAATTTGACTACAACACAGAGCCAAATTCTTGTGCCATCTAAAGACATTGAGAAGTCAGGATTCCATCTCATCCTCTGTCTTGTTACAAATCTTACTCATGCTGCTTTTGCTGTTTAATTACATTAACTGTCATCCTTAAGTAGCAAGTATTCTCATTTCTATTGGTTATTGATAAATAAGCCCACAATTAAATATTCTGAAATGTATTTTTTGCATATAAAAAGTTATGAAAAACTATTAAGTTTCTATAATTTTTCTATAATATCTATAGGAATGACTGAATAATGGAAGAAGCTGAAACAAATAACATTTTATTAAAAACAGACAATGTAAATGTGATATTGAAGTATAGATTAAAGACCTGATGAAGTAAAAGATCTGGAATAAGCCTATTAACTAAAATGCTGATCATTTTGGTATGAACCGAGTCATTAATAGTTATGCATATAAATTAGTGCAGGAGTTTAATGAAGAAGAGAAACTGATCCAAGAGTTTTATGAGCCTCATTTCTAGATTCAGCAATAAGATATTAATGATTTCCCAACTTAAAATGCATTCCTTTTGAAGTCAAAGTTACACAAACTCTGATCTGGTGGTAGAGAAGGATGGCTGTGACTGTCTTCTGTCTGTCTGATGCTGTTATCTTTTTATGTTTCAGTTCTGACTTCAAAGATCCCATGTACTATGATGGTGCACAGCACCAGATTGGGCAGCATAAGAATTTCCACCAAAGAAAATCAGGCACAACTGTCTATCCATTTTTAGACTAACCAAAAGGATAATGATCTCAACGTGTGTTTATCCAACTTTAGTTGACAAATTACTCTTTTGAACTTTTAAATCTTTTTGTGTCATTCGTAAACTGGCACTCAGATACTAAGACCAGGAGATACTAAGAGGTATTTTAGTTTGCTTCTTGCATGGCATAAGCTATATTATGTTACTAGTTTTTTTTTGTCACTGATGTGTTTGGATAAAGCACTTATTTCAGAGAGGCACCCAAACTGTATTGAAGGCATCAAAATCCTACGCTTTCTCTCATAGTTTGTTCTAATGGCCAGTTAACTTCTCTGCTAAAAACAAATGCTTTCTATCTCATAAAGAATTTTGAACATCCTAAGAAATCTATCATGTCCTCTGCATGCATTTGGCGTTTCTCTTATCTTCCTGGGAAAAAGCTTAATTAATAGTGCAAATAGTTGAAGGTCAAGTTTTTATAAATGATATCTTAAATGTCAGTGCAATTGGCAATGTCTTGCAGAGCCAGGTGATATCATTTTGCAAGAAGTCTGCATTACCCAGAGAAAACCTTTTGTCACCCATGCTTCTCTCACTGATATGAGGTGTTGTTG